>NW_004444042.1:457044-560840 GCF_000243295.1 Trichechus manatus latirostris | reverse complement strand
TGCAGGCGGCGCCCGCTGCCTGCGCGCAGCCTTTGTTCGCCGCCGGCTGAACCCTGCCCGGAGTCGCTCGCCGCGGCTGCCGCGGGCCCTGCCCCATACCCCGCGGGCGCCAGGGCGGGACCGCGGCTGGTGCAACTTCTAGGTAAGTGCGGGGCTAGAGGGGTCGGCGCCGGGGCGCCCGTGAGCCGAGCCGGGCTCCCTCCGGGCGCGGTGGTGAGTGTGCGTGCCTGTGTGTGACAGAGGCGGGCCGGTGCATTGTGGGTAGCGCCGTTTGCTGCATGGTGTCAGCCCGAGTCTTGGCCGTGAGAGTGGCACCGGCGCGCACCAGGTCCGTTTTGTGCGCCCACAGTGGGGACCCTTCATTTCTCCTTGGGGCCCAGAGGCGCGGGCCTCCCCTCTTCCGTCTCCCAACGTGAAGTGTTGGCTCTCCAGCAGACATTTTACAAGGCTCCATCCCCAGTCAGCTCTCACTGCAAAAATGAGAATCAACCAGGGAGCCTTCCGCGATGCAGCGCTGAGGGCCCTTAAACTTCAGGCTGCTCCTTTGTCAGAACCGCAGCCCTGATGCTGAGGGCGCCCTTTGGAGAGGTGGTGGGTGCAGAACAGACTTTTGACAGGTGTTTGCCTAGAAGCCTGCTAGAGGAGGAAGAGAGAGAGGGGTTTGTACTAGAGGGCTGGAAGGGGCTTTTGGGAGGGGAGGGTGCCTGGCACCATGCTGTGAGGCATGTTTAAAGACCTCAGAGAGGGGGTTTCTCAGAGGGCAGCTGCTTGAGGTCCCAAGCACGTGGTTTTGGTCTTGGTGCTCAGGCTCCAGATAGGTCCCAAGTTCCTGGGTCCAACTGGAAGCCAGCTTGCTGGGTGGCGAGGTGAGGGCAAGGCTGTGGTTTCCCCTGTCCTAGCCCTCTGCACAGTGGAGGGCACCAGCACCTCCTTAGATGGGATTTAGGACCCGCAGTTACCCTGTCCTTGACCATCAGGCTGGACTGCCAGGTGGGCCACTTTGCATGGCTGGTGGCTCTTCCAGCAGGCAGGTAGTTTTGGGAGGCTAATGGCAAGGACTCGGTGCCAGAATGCTGCTGGATTGCCCATCCTTGAGAGTGGGTGGCAAGGTGGGCCAGACATCAGCTGGGGAGGTCATGCTACTCGATAATCAAAATGACTTAGGTGAGGTGTGGGACTCAGGCCCCTCCAGTTCTGGGGCTCTGGGCATGAAGCTCATCTCCCATTCACTACAGAGTAAACAACCCTGTCCCACAGGGGCAGGGGGAGGGGGGAGGAGTGAGTCTTGGGGTCTGTGTGGCTGCTAATAAGCCTGTTCCCCTTTTTTGTGCATTAGCTAGGCAGCGACTACCCCAGCTAGCTGGATTCAAGTCCCCTCCTGAGCTATTTTTACCCTGAACTTCCTTAGTGAGAAACCACCAAACAGCGATGCTTTGGTGAGAATCTGAGTCTTTACCGGAAGCAGCAGCCTGCTCAGAGTTAAGACTTGGTTCATGATGCTGTCTCTGCTCCCCTCCACAGGCCTCCCGGTCGACCAGACCCCTTCACCTCTCTTGTGTCTTGGTTGTCAGCATAGCCTTGTGCTGTCAATTTCAGAAAGGCAAACTGCTGTGCTCAAGACCACCCAGTAGGGGATGGAGGAAGCCAGCCATAGCTCCTAATAGAGTTTGGCCTCGACTGTGGGCTCCTTGCAGGCCAGGCCATGCGTAGTACCCCTGTGCCAAGCATGGGGCCTGGTAGGTGGGTACCCAGTGGCTCCTGAGCAATTGCTTGAGCAGATGCTGCTGAGGGTGCCCTCTTCCCATTGATGTGGGGAGACAACAGAAAGAATGAAAGACCATTTCTGGATCTTAGTCTGCATTGATGGAACACCTACTGAGCACCCAGCCCGTGCTCAGTCCTGGGAACTCTAAGATGGGTCCAATGGTCTGGTGTCAGCCAGTCAGACTGAGAGAGGCACTCCCACCAATGTTCAACCCCAGTCCTGCCGGGGAGCTGCCTGCCTGCCTCTTTCTTGGTCAGGCCCCTGGAGTAAGGGATGGCAGAACCATGTCTAGAACTCCACTGTCCAATATGGTAACCACTAGCCACGTGGTCTGCTCTGTCCTGTAGGGTCGCTGTGAGTCAGAACCAGCTTGACAGTGCCTGACGGCAACAAGCCACACGTGGCTATTTGTGAATTTAAATTAAGATCAAAAGTTCAGTTCTTATTCGTATCAGCCACATTTCAAATGCCCAGTAGCCACGATGTAGCTGGTGGTTGCCATTGCCATATTGGATAGCTCAGATTAAAGAACATTTCAACTATTGCAGAAAGTTCTGTTGGACAGCTGTGGTCTAGAAGGATGGAGACTTAGGACAGAAGTGAGGTGAGGACACCGTAGTCCAGAGCTCACAGGTGTGGCAATGCAGGGTGGCCTGGTTAGCACTTTATTTTCCATTTGTTTAGCACTTTATTTTCTGGAACGTTCCCTATGAGGCAAATGAAGACAAGCCAGCCAGGTGCTCCCCTTTAACATAGAAGAAATCTAGGGTTTGAATTGGCCCAAGGTCACCCAGTGAGTCTACCCAGCTGACTTCTCAATAGGTGCTCTGTCACCCAGCAGAGGTCAGCCAGGGGATAGCAGTGGACAGTGGTCCCAGGAACAGCCTCAGACCTCCCTGTGGATCGTCGAGGTGCCTGGTAGGCGTCAGTCTCTGTGAAGTCATCCATCGATCGGGCGGGAGAGCCAACTCTGCCTCAGGTCCCCAGGAACAGAGAGTTCTGTGCTGGCAGAGACGGGGAGAGGGAGAGGCTCTCTGGGCAAGGGAGGTGTTTACCTTGATTGATGCAGCTTTGGTCCCGTGGGGAGAGGCTGGTTCTTCTCCACAGGGAAGGACTCCAGTGGGCCTGTGGTGGGGCTTGTTAGCACAGCCCAGAGAGAGGTGTGCAGGCCGGAATTTCTGTACATTGGATAGTGCAAAATGCCCCTCACTCCCACCATGCCAGGCCTGTACCCCTCCTGTAAACGGGGTAGCATTTGCTGGCCGTGCTTCCTCTTACTCCCCAGAAGCCTCAGCTGCTGGAGGAAACTCCCAGGGCCTGGAAAAGCAGCAGCACGCCTCACGAGGGAGCTCATTCAGGGAAAAACAAGCCCCCTCCCTCGAGGCACTTCCAGCTTCTCAGGGCACTCCCGTCAGTCCCACACCAGTAACCGCAGGCAGGATAGAGCCATCCGCGCTACCCAGAGGGTGAGGGACTTCCCGCTGAAGTCACAGCAAAGCCGTCCAGCCTGGGGACAGTGAATGTCCCCTCGTAGTCTACTGCAAATCTTAGGCTACCATTGTGAATTTGATTATGGTTTAATTATGCCTTGCTGCTTCTGCCTCCTGCTCTACCCCTGAGGTGAGAGTCAGTTTGTCTCTGGCCTTATCCCTGTGTCCTGAGGTGCCCACTTGCCCCCAGCATCAGGCCTCACCGCAGCCTCCATTTCCTAGTGGCCCTAAGCTGACTGGAAGGGAAGGTCTGAAAGGAGCATGGCTCTGCCAGGGACACGAACACACCTTAAAGGGGTGGTGTTCAGAGTATCGGGAAGATTGAGGCGACCCCGCCTCAGGAGAAGCCCATCCAGGGGAGGATGAAGATGAGACTCTTTGGTGATGCTCCCAGGCCCTCAGTCCCGCTGAGTAGCAGTCAAGGCTCCTGCTTACTGTGCCTTTCCCAGGAGCCAGGGTAAGCCACCCTGGGGATGCCCAAGCTACCTCTGGAGCTTCTTGCCAAACTTCCTGTTCCCCAGTCTGGTGTGCTGTATGTGCCTCAAAACTGACAGAGTCAAGCCCTGACCCCCACTGCCCAGAGCATTAGGCTGTGAGGCCCCCGGGGCTGCTGCCCTCTTCCTGCCCAGCAGGCTCAGGAAGTGAGCCCTTTACTCTCCTCTCAGCAGCCCAGCCAGGCCCAGAGCTTCCCTGAGCCCCTCAGTGGGGTAATGCCAGGTCTTTGTAGACTGCCTAGCTCAGAGCAGTAGTGGGTGCTCCACACAGGTCTGGTGAATGAAGAACAGGGCATTTAGCCAGGGCATCCAAGTTCCCTGAGGCTAAGGAGCTCAAATAGATCACCTTGGAGATGCGTGGTTCTGGGGTGGGCCCCAGCTCTGTGATTTTGCCTTTCACAGCTCCCCAGATCATTGTGAGGCTATTTGCAGAAACACAGCTCCTAAGGCCTAACCTTAGCTCAAATGATAATGTCTATAATCTGGTGCCAAATTAATGTGTGACCTTTGACAAGTCACTTCCCCTCTCAGGGCCTCAGCATTCTCATCTTGGTACTGAGAGTATTGCTTTAAATGATCTCTGTGTCATGTCTAGACTCTGCTCTAGCTTGTCTTGTGCTGGGGTGTGTGTGTGTAAGTGTACGTGTACACACAGAGACGTGAGCTCTACATCCTAAGGGCTACAGAAAACCAGTTGCCATCGAGTCTCTTCCAACTCATGGTGACCACATATGTGTCAGAGTAGAACTGTGCTCCATAGGGCTTTTCAGTGGCTGATTTTTCAAAAGTAGGTCACCAGGTCTTTCTTCTGAGGAGCCTTTGGGTAGACTCGAACCTCCAACCTTTCAGTTAGCAGCCGAGCACATTAATCCTTTGCACCATTGAGGACTCCAGGAAGAGGGGAAATGGAATAGCCATAAACTCTTCCTAGATGCAACCTGATTTTGGAAATGAACGGAATTTGGATCTTGGGTGAGAAGGAAAAATAAATTTCAGGTTGGAGACTAGTAGATGTAAAGGATTGGAAATCAGGAGTGGTGTGGCATTTTAGAAGGGAGGATGTCCCTCCAGATGAAGCCACGGAGGTGAGCAGAAGATTGAGTAGTGGTTAAGGAATCATTGCTGAAAGCCCAGTTGAGGAACACGGATTTTATCTGAGGGTAGTAGGGAGCCTTTGAAAGCTTTGGAGCCCTAGAGGCCACCAGACTCCTGCGGCTTCCAGGACTGGAAATGCTGCTGAGTTGCAGGTAGCGATCGATTGGGGCAGGGGAGTGGGGAGCAAGTGAAGTCAAGGTTCTGCTGTGGGAATGTCCCTGGCTGTGCTGACGCAATGGAAAGCCTCGTCTTGTTACAGGGTTCCTGTTTTGCGGTTGCCTGTGGTGGGGGGCGAGGGCAGACGGCTCTTCTTCTGAGGAGCTCCGGGAACTTGATGGAACTTGTCCAGACCTCCCCTCTGCAGGCAGCCTTTGCTCGCTCCTGGAGAATGCCATGTTTGCGGATTTTATTCCCAGTCCTTCCAGGGCTGCCACCAGCGTGAGAGGTTTTAAAGCCCTGTGGGAGGTTCCCTGGGACGGGGGCTGGATGGGACAGGGGACAGCCTCTGAGCTTGCAGAGTTTGGTCTCAGGCCCTTAATGTGCAGATACTGAAGCCACTGTCCCTTGGTCACAGCCTGAGGCATTTGTGATTTACAGGCACCCTCTCTGCTTTCTGACGTTTCTGGCTGGCACAGACAGTTTGCACTTGGCTGCTAACCAAAAGGTTGGTGGTTCAAATCCACCCAGCAGCGCCACAGAAGAAAGGCCTGGCAATCTGTTTCCATAACGATTACAGCCATTGAAAATCCTATGGTGTAGCAATTCGGACGAAAGGAAATGGAAAGGCAGGCACATTGTGGGGAATGGAACCAATATCATGGAACACTTTGTATACAATCTACCGAATAGAAAACAATTTTGCTATGTAAGCTTTTACCTAATGCACAATAAAAAATTAAAAAAAGAAAACCCTATGTAGCACATTTCTACCCTGACATACATGGGGTCACCATGAGTTGGAATCAGCTCCACAGCAATGGGTTTGGTCTCTGCCTCCCAAGAGTTTATAATCAGATTGGTGGATTCACAGTGTACACAGAAGATTTAATAGGGCCCAGTTCGGCCCCTACATGTAGGAGGGAGAGCTGTGAAAGATTGGGGCTGGTGGGGGTGGTATGGTTCAGAAGAGAAGAAAAAAGATGCCCAAGGAGCTCTTCTTTCCAAATTCTCTCAATTCTGCTACTTCCAGGCCCAGCTCAAATGCTACCACTCTGGAAGTCTTCCATGATGCCACATCTTGCTTTGGTCCCAAGCACACATGTAGACACAGGACCCTGTCTGAAGCTCCTTTTTTGCATGCAGGACCTGCAGCCTTATGTCTGTATGTTCCATATAGTCACTTGGAATCCCTGAGTGGTGCAAATGGTTAACGCATTTGGCTTACTCACTGAACGGTTGAAGCTTCGAGTCTACCTAGAGGTGCCTTGGAAGAAAGGCCTGGAGATCTCCTTCCAGAAAAACAGCTATTGAAAACCCTATGGAGCACAGTTCTATTCCGACTATTTCACACATGGGGTCATCATGAGTCAGAGTCGACTTGACAGCAGCCGGCTTTTTTCTTAGTCACTTAGTCCACCTGGGTGTCAGCCCTACTAGATTGTGAATTAAGGAATGGAACCTCCATTCCTTACATCATTAAGTTGCCAGTACTTGGTGCTTGATAAATGTCTATGAAATGACCAGCCCAGGGCACGTTGGGCCACAGTAAAGGTGGTGACCCAGGTGGGAATTGAGAGGCCCAAGTTCTTGGCCCAGCTCTGGCTTCCCAAGTTGACTCGTGACTTGGGGGAGCCCTTGACCATTTTGGTGTCCCCACCTGTAGGAAGAAGGATCACACTTAACTGACTGTGCTGTCTGACACAGCAGCCACTAGCCACACATGGCTATTTTAAATTGATGTTAGTTAAAACTAAATAAAATTAAAATTTCAGTTCCTTAGCCGCACCAGCCACATTTCAAGTGCCCAGGAGCCCCATGTGGCTAGTGGCTACCATATTGGACTGTGCAGCAATTGAACATTTGCATGATCCCAGAAGGTTCTATTGGACAGCACTATGCACATAGGTCTCCAAGACCCCTTCCAGCTCTGCGGTCCATGGTTCTACAAGAAGGCAGGATCCCAGGTGCCTGAAAGACAGGACTCAGGCTGCCTTCGTGTTAGCAGCTACGAGGGGGGCTGTTCCTCCCCACAAACCCACCCACTGCCGCCGTCACCACACACACACACACACACACACACACACACACAGCGCCCTGAACTTGCACCTGCTCTTGCTATGCAGCACGGGGCCCTCAGGCCCTCCCTGTCCCCTCTGGGGCTCTTGGAATGGGGCTACCCAGTGTCCTACCCAAGACTGTCGGAGAGTCGTTATGAAACCTACATTTGTCATTAGCTGGGTGGCTTGGGGTAAGTTATTTACCTTCTGTAAGCCTCCGTTTCCTAATCAGTAAGCTAGGTCTACCCAGACCTCCCTCCCAGGGTTGTTGTTAACTGCTGTGGAATCACCCCCAGCTTACAGTGACACCTTGCACGACAGGGTCAGATCGTCGTAATCCATAGGATCTTTATTGACTGATTTCGGAAGTAGATCACCCGGCCTTTGTTCCTAGTCCATCTTAGTCTGGAAGCTCTGCTGAAACCTGTTCAGCATCATAGCAACACGCAAGCCTCCACTGATAGGTGGTGGCTGCATGTGAGGTGCACTGGCCAGGAATTGAAGCCGCGTGTCTCGCATGGAGGATGAGAATTCTCCCACTGACCCACTGCCTCATTTCCCAGGGTGGCAGTGGGGAGTGAACGAGATGGGGCTGAAAGTGCTCTGCTCAGTGTCCAGCACATAGTCATAGCTCAGTAAATGGCCGCTTTCATTACTAGGAGGTTGATATAATTCCCGCTGCGTATCTTTAGCTCCAGAACCAGCTGAGCCTTTGGTTTCTCTCGAGTCCTGAGCCCCAGAGACCGGGTTCTATCTTGTGCCAACACCCCGGGCCCCCTTCTCTCTGGGCCTCAATTTCCTCTTCTGAAAGATGCCCCCGCCTGTCATTGCACTGTGTGTCGTGACCAGTGTGCCTAGGCTCTGGAGACCTGGCCGGTAGTGTAGAGGGCCAGGCCATCCAGGGCCTCTCCGCCTTCTGTGGCCATGATGGGGTTTGTGGGGGGTGTAGGGGAGGCAGCTGCCCAGAGGAGGCCAGTGGGAGAGAGTGCAAGTGTGCCTTTCACTTGTTCTGTTTTGGCGTCAGCCCCAGCAGCCCTCTGGGGGGTCCCACGGGTGTGTCCTAACTCTGGGGGAGGTGTGCGTGAGCCAGCATGCATGCACCCACTTTCATTTCCCTTTGGGGAAGGACCTGGGAGTCTCAACCTTACTTCCCAAGCACACTGGTGAGTTGCGCAAGAAACCCCCCCCCCCCGCCCTGAGTTCCTCAGATAGTCCGTAGGGGGTCTCTGAGCCCCCGAATTGTATGGGGGTACATTTTCAGGCAGAGGACCTGTGAGCAGAGCCACATGGAGGTCTGGATTGGTGGGTATGGACCAAGGGACTGGAAGGGGGCTTCAGCTGCCCAGAGGGCCCTAGGAAGCCACTTGTTGGAAGGAAATTCTGAGAAGCTGCTTTCCCTTGCACCCCAAGCCTAGAGCACCCACCATGTGCTTTGTGTTGTGCTGGGTACAGGAGGTGGGACAACACTCAGTCCTGACATCAGGAAGTGAGGCCAGGTGATCTCTGGACCTGACAACAGCAGAGTCACAAACTAGGAACAGACTGTGTGTGCAGGGAATAGACTGTGCAAGCAAGGACAGACAGTACAGAGGCAGCTGGCACTGGGGAAGCAGGGAGGAGAGCATCCTGGGGATTTGTCACAATAAGGAGAGGTGGAAGAGGTAGGGGCTGGGCATGACGGGGAGGGCTCCCCTCAAGTGAATGTGTGGACGGTAGGTTTCCAGGTGGGAAGGACATGGCCACTCCCTCCTGGAGGCCTTCCTGTGGCTCCCCTCTGCCCCCGCCCAGATCTTCTCCAGCCTTGCTCACCAGCGCCCCACCCCCAGCCCCCACAGGCCTGGTGTTGCTTTCACTGTCTCCTAGTACACCACACCCTCTCAGTCCCAGAGACTCCCTCCACTCTCCAGCTGTGGGATGGCTAACCTTCTCCAAGCCTCAGTTTCCTCATCTGCAAAATAGAGGAACTTATACTCATCTCCTAGGTTGTGGGAAGACTAATTAGCACATTCCAGATAAAACCCTGCGCACAGTGGAGGGCCTGGTCAGCACCCGTAAGCACTCACCCAAGGATCCCCACATTCCTGCAGGCTCATCCTCTGGGGCCACATACTCCTGCTTCTCTGCTTGGGGCCTCATCCCCATCCACCACAGCCTGGTTGTCCTGACCTCTCCCCCACCTCTGCCTACCCTGCGTCTACATGCTGCCCCTCAACTCACAGCACAAGCCCTGCTCTGGTCTGATGTGTGGGGTGCCTGTCTCCCCCGTTGGCTGAGGACTCCTGGAGCAGACACCATCCCTGCCTCCTTCCTGGGGCCCCAGAGAGCTCCTGGCCGGGGACACAGGCTCCCTCAGTGCGTGCTGAGATAAGGCTTTTCTCTGCAGGGTGTTGGGGGCAGGGCGTGTAAACCTCAGGTGTGTCTGCTTTCCATTTGCCAGTGGCAGGCACCAAGAGCTCCTGGGTGGTCCCTGGACACCCTGACGGGAGAACTTATACCACCACCCCAGAAGCTCAAGGCAGCAGCACTCCAAGCAGAGGACCCCCCCGCCCCGCCTTCCTGGACCCAGGGCAGCATTAACCACTGGGTCTCTGGTGACTTCTGGGAGCCCTCGCCTCTCCCAAGGACCCCTAAAGGTCAGCATCAGAACAGGGGAAGGGGCAGAGGCCCAGCATTGGCTCCCCTTGTGAACACAGGTTCCAGCTCCTTCTGTCCAGGCCACTGGACCGGAGGCAGGTCTGCTACCCTCTGCATGCCTCTGCCCTTCCCCTGCTCCTGCTGCCCAAAGGCCTTGTGGGCAATGGGCAGCCATAGGTGGGCGGGCTCCTGTGGGGGTAGGGGCTGGATGGAGCATCACCGCCTGGCACCCCTGGTGATCAAAGTCCCCCACCGCCCACACACCCAGCCTGAAATTAAGCCTTGCCGGCATCAGGCCTGCCAGGGTCCAATAATCTCCTCCGAGCTTTGCAGGGTGTTGTTCCTCCTCCGAGAAATACGTTCAACGACCTGGTTAAGAGCTTTCTCCTCAGGTTACAGCTCCTGAGATGGATGGAGATTTCTGCCCTGGTTTCTTCCCAGCTCTGGGGCCTGCCTGGGTGCCGCGTCCTCTCTCTGAGGACTGTGGGGTGGACTCTCATCAAACAGAATCCGGTTTCTGGAAAGGCCTAGTGCAGGCCGGCTTCTGCCTCCCTGGGTCTTGGGCACCTGTTACCTGAAGCTTTGCTGTCACCTCCACCCAGGTGATCTTGAGATTTTCCTCTGCCCCCTCTTGGTAAGCCCAGTTACCGCTTCTATCAATCGGGGGCACCCTTACCTCACAGGCCTGTGGTAACCACAGGGGCCACCGTGTAACTTGTCCTCTTAGTAAGTGCAGGTGTTGTGCTGAAGGCACCAAACACGCACCCTCTACACCTGTGCTGTAACTAGTATACACACCTGTGCTCCCTCCAGGTACGCTGCACCATAATTACTACTCTCAGGATACAGTAGTCCTCTCTTAAACCTAAAAACCAAACTCGTTGAGTCAATTCCGACTCATAGTGACCCTACAGCACAGTGTAGAACTGCCCCATAGGGTTTCCGAGGAGCAGCTGGTGGATTCCAACCGCCGACCTTTTGGTTAGCAGCCAAGTTCTTAACCACTGCCCCACCAGGGCTCCAGTCCTCTCTTAGCACAGGCGTATTGTATTTCTTTAAGTTCATGGCTACAGCTTGTTCAAGTGTCAGCATACAGATGGGCAAAGTACGTGCTAATAAGTTTCAAATGAGTGAATGGACAAATGAAGCACTGGCCCTGGGCTGGGCACTGTGGGGAATGTGGAAGAAGACTCCATCCCTGCCCTCGGAGCTTACAGTCCCAGAATCAAGATCTCAGAGCTGGCAGGCACTGGGGGGTACAGGGGTGTGCATGTGTCTGGGAGGTAGGACTGAGCTGCTGCAGGGAGCGTTTGTCGGTGAGTCAAAGTATAAGATGGAACGTTGGAAAATGTTTCCTGGGTTTTGTGTCTGTATCCATGGATCATTTGAACATGTTTGTGTCCATGTGGATCCATGGGGGACGTTAACGCATTGAAGATTGTTGAATGAGCAAATATGGTTGTGATCTAGTGAGTCTGTGTAGATTTAGGAACCCATGGGGTGCTGAAGTGTGTCTGTGAGGTGGGTAGGAGGCGGCACTGGAGAGAAGGGTGGTATGTGTATATGAGAGGCCTTTGGGGCACCATCCCACCCCACCATGCTGGGTGGGCCGAGTAAGGGAGAGTGGGGCCGGGCTCTTATACAGTTAGACCCGCCACTGACCGGTTGTGTGACCTCAGGCAAGTTACGAAGTTCTGTGGTGCCTCAGCTTCCACATTCAGAAACAGGATGGTAGTATTCAGAAACGGGATGGTAACAGTAGCAAGCCAAGAGTTGTTACTGAGGACAGTGAGTTCATGTGCCCGACACAAAGGACAAGTTTCTAAGTGTTAGTTGTTATTGTGCTGGGGCCGGAGGGATTGTGACTCAGCTGTCCTGACCTACCGCTTCCCCAAGCACAGGCTCCTTCCCTGAAAGATGGTCCGGAGCGTCTGGCCCAGCAGCCATCTTCCTGCATCACTCTGGGAACTGGAAGGAGGCTGACCCCAGAGAGTAATGCAGCCCAGCTGTCCCATCCCATCTTCGGAAAGAAGTCTCCAGGCCCAGCCAGACCTTCAGGGAATGGTGTTCTGGGCGCTCAGGGAAATCAGCCCAACTGTCCGCAGCTTCCTTGCTGCCCGTCTCAGGGATGGCAGAACTCAGAACATTTCTGGAGTCACCTGCAAGGACACCCCCTGCTTGCCACTCCCGACAAGAAGGCACTCGCCTCTCACAGCTCCTACCTTCCCCCTCTGAAAATGGGGTTGTTGATGCCTCTCCTGCTTAAAAAACCAGTTGCTGTTGAGTAGATAGACTCATGGCACCCCCATGTGTGTCAGCGTAGAACTGTGCTCATTAGGGTTTTCTTTTTTTTTCTTTCTCTAAATTTTATTTATTTTGTTGTTATTGAGACTATACACAGCAAAACATACACCAGTTCAACAGTTTCTACATGTACAATTTAGTGACATTGATTACAGTCTTCAAGTTGTGCAACCATTCTCGCCCTCCTTTTCTGAGTTGTTCCTCCCCCATTAACACAAACTCACTGCCCCCTAAGGTTCCTGTCTAATCTTTCGAGTGGCTATTGTCAATTTGATCCCATATAGATAGTTCTTAAAAGAAGCATAATGCTCAAGGCAGGTTTTTTTTTAATAGTTAAGCTAAACTATTTTTCGGTGTTAATATGACTTCAGGGGAATTTTTGGTTTAAGGTTTAAAGATTATCTCGGCAATAGTTTCAGGGATTCAGTCCACTCTCCGTGGCTCCAGAAAGTCTAGAGTCTGAGAATTTGAAATTCTCGTCTGCGTTTTCCCTTTTTTGATCAGGTTTCTTCTATGGAGTCTTTGATCAAAATGTTCAGTAATGGTAGCCAGGCACCATCCAGTTCTTCTGGTCTCATGACAAAGGAGGCAGTTGTTCATGGGGGCAATTAGCCACACATTCCATATCCTCCTCCTATTCCTGACTATAGGGTTTTCCATGGCTGATTTTTCAGAAGCAGATTGCGAGGCCTTTCTTCAAAGTTGCCCCTGGGTGGGTTTGAACAACCAACCTTTTGGTTAGTAGCACTTTAACTGTTGGAACCGCCCAGCAACTCCTCTCCTACTGACCACCAGAATTAAAAGGCCCAGGGAGAGGTGGAGGGGTGTTTGCTGATAGGGGTGGTGTGAGTGTGTTTCAGCAGCATGGAGTGCTGTCCTCCCCGATCCAGGCTGTGGAGACAGCACCTGGAGCACTGCACTGCCCTTACTTGCACCCAGTCTGACTCCCAGAGTCCAGCATAGGCAGAGTTGACCTCCTCATGAGCTGATCTCCAGGAGCCTCCCACCCCAGCCCGTCATCCGGCCCATCCATCTGTCTATCCATCAGAGTGACTCCAACCTCACAGCCTTGTCTCTGAGACACTGCCCGGCCTGGCTCCCTCTCATGCTGGCCATGGCCTCTTCCTGCTGAGCCATCATGTCCTGCCACAGCTCCCCGGGGCGACCCTGGCTGGTCTTCCCCTGGGGATGGGGTGTCAGGGAGAACACCCTGGCCCACAGGTCCTTACCTTAAACACCTGACCCAGCGGCCTGACTCAGGCTCCAGGGTATGAAATAAACAGGTCGGGGCCATTGACGGCCTTGAAAACCTGAGGTTACAAGTTGGAACAAGAAGCAAAAATATCAGGCATGTCTACAGGCAGCTTCAGAGCTGAGAAGGGAACTGACACATATGTGGTGTCTTCTCAGCCCTGGGAGAAGAGAAACCATCATTGCCCACACTGGGTGTATAGGGTGCTGGGGGTCAGGGAGGGTGGTGGAGTTGGGGGTGGAGGTTGAGCCTCACAGTTAGGCCTTCAGTGCCCACTGGGAGATGCAGGCTGGGTCCTCGGCTCAGAGAACAGGATTCTCTCTAGGGTCTGGGGCTAGGACCCAAAGATGGGACTGTGGCCCACAAAGGTAAACCCCTGCTCAGAATCCTCTGTGCCCTGTACGTGCCCCGTGCACACGCGTACTCAGAGAATCACACACATCCAGTCACACACCCTTGGTTTCCACCTTCCATTCAGAAAACTTAATTGTAGCTGAAATTCTCATTTTTAGCCAACTTTGTGTTTAATGTTGAATTACTATCACTTTTTGGATATACTTCAGCAACAGTCCCTGGTGGAGAAGTAGTCTGTTTTCTTAAGCAGAATCCAGGAAGTCCAATTAGGAGTGATTGTTCTAAGAATTTGCAGAGTTTGCCTAGCATGCCCAGCTGAGCCCCTAATTAGACAGCCAGAGGTACCCCAGTCTGAGGCCTAGCATGACTGGGGGTGGCCTGTTTGAGGGCCAGACCAGGCATGTTCCGGCCCTGAGCCCTAAGTCGAGGGACGCGGAGGGTGCCGGGGACACATCCTCCTCAGCTCAAGGAGCGGGTTGAGGTCACTGCCCACCATCCCTGGGCCATGGGGTGACAATGCTGAGACAGAAGCAGAGGCTGGCCCTCTGGGTTCTACGGAAACCACATAATCAGGTCAAGACGGCCTCGGCCACGCTGAGCATGGTGGGAAGGCTGTTGATGTCTGTCCTCACTCCACGTGCTGGGAACTCCCCCACAATAGGGCACAGCCTGCTTGTCCCCATTCATTGTTGGAGAAACCGAGGCTTAGAGAGGTGAAGCAGCCTGCAGGATCACTGAGCTCATTAGTGCCAGGACCAGGTGTGCGACCAAGTCGTTCATCACAGTCAGCGGGACATTCAGCACCACAGGGCCCCGGAGAGGCGGGTCCACTTTAGGTGGGGATGCTTCCAGGGCGGGGTGAGGCAAAACTGTGACTGTGGAGGGGTGGTTTAGACGGGAGGGGGCAGTGCAAGGGGAGCTGGCCCAGGTGAGGGGTGTCGGCCTGTTGGCTTTGGAGCCCGAGCCCCTGGTGTTGTTGCCACGGTGCCAATGTGCAGCATGCTGTCCGATGGTCCCTTCCACACTTGTGGGGGAAGGTGGGCATACAGTGGAAAGAACATGGCCATAGCAGAGCTCAGCCTGCAACCTAGAGGTCCCTGAGCCACACGCAGCAGCTGGTGCCTGCTCCTCCCTCCCGAGGGAGCCATTGGCCTCCAGCCTGTGCTGGCTCTGTCTTCTGGTGCCACGAAGTGCCCAAGTCTTCCCGGGGAAGCAGTTCCCCCCACCAGCCCAGGCCTGTCCCTGCAGCCTCTGGGAGGGTCGGGTTTCTGCCCACCAGGTGGGCAGCTCCCTCGGTTCCCAAAGCTACAGCTCAGCTCACAACTCTGCCCTGCTCCTGCCACCTGAGCCCTAAGGTACCATCTGCTGCCTTGTTTCCAGGCATCAGGCAGGTAGGCGGCCTCGGGCATGAGCAAGGAGGAGGCTGGTAGAGCCAAAATGGGGAAGGCAGGAGACTCCAGCCCTGAGGGGCAGCTAGTGCCCAGCCTGCCACCTGGCACCTGGCTTGCCCCTCCCTCCTGTAGGAATAGGTAAGAGCAGATCTGGTAAAGAGTGTCATGTGGATGCGTGCTGTGCGGGCTCCCTGAGTATCTCTATCTTGGCTTCTCTACACGTAAGGGGGTGGGGTCTATATGGGCACCCTGTGTCTCCCCCTGCTTGATTCACTGCCCTGCGTCCCTCTCCCGTGCCCGCCTCTGCCTCAGTTCTGAGCTGATGTGCCTTCACCATCCCAGCCACCTCCCCCCACATCGGTCTGCTCTGCTTAATTTCATTTTTCCAGGCTTCCAACTCTCAGAAATAAGCCCTCCCTCCCCACCCCTGCACTTTTTTTGATTTAACAAGCCTGCTGGAAAACAATAGTGATTTCCTCATCGATCATAAACAGAAGTGATTACCATACAATTACAGCCTGAACCATCAGCCTCCATGCAATCACAGAGCCGCACTGTAAATAGGAAGACAATTGTCTGCAGAATTACCCCCAAATTGGTTTAAGTGGCAACAAAGGAGTATTGGCATTTTGGCACTTTGGGGAGGGCGGGGAGAGTGCTGGTGGTCCTGGCAGCAGAGGGCCCCACTGGGGACTCCGAGGGTGCCTGCCTTGCCTTTGAGGAGGCAACTTGTGAGGAAGAACTTCTGCCACCTTCCCATCCCATTCTTTTCCCGTCAATTAGCTGCTCCTTGTCCCTCTTGGCACAGTTGTTGCAAACTCATTTATACTGTGTAAGTGCACCTTTTAACTGGGGTGGTGGAGAAGGGCAAATCTGGGGGTGATGTTTTGGGGAGGCCTTCTCAGCTCCTCTGGTACCCCCTCTCCCTCCTTCCTTCTCATCCCTGGTTCTTCCAGGTCCCCTCATCCTTCTAGGATCTTCTGGCCTGGGGTCCAACCCCCTCACCCCCAGCCCAGTGATGGTCCCTGGACAGAAACCTCCTGCATTCCATCTAGGGCAGGCTACTTCCTCCTAATGCTTCAGTATGTCACCTGCATCCTCCTCAGCCGCCCAGGTCAGATGGATCCTGCAGTGCCTAGCTGGGTTGGCCAGGCCCGCCACTTCCAGGGAGTCTGTTGGCCACCACTGCAAGTGAGTTCCAGGAGGGCTTCCAAGCTGGGCCTGGGTTGTCCTAGACCAAGTCCTCTGCCATCAGGACACCCTGGTGGCCAGACTCCTGAGCTCTGGTTCTTTCTGCAGGGGGCCTGCCCTCCCAGCACTCACTGCTAAGGGTGATGGGCATAGCCTGCTCAAGGTCAGGCTGCTCTGAGGTTCCCTGGAAAAACTGCCCGCGGGCACACTTAGGATTCTTACCAAAGTTGCCCACATCCGGGTTATAAGTGCTTTTGTGCCTCCCATCTAACCCTCAGAAGGGTGTGTACATGCTGGTAACAGTATTCTCACTTCTGATAAAGAAAGGAGCCCCTCTCTTCACTCTCCCTTCCCCCAGCAAGGCCCCACCTGGCTGAGACCCCAGACAGCACTAGCACTGTTAACAAGCACCAGCAGGCAAGCACTTGCGGGGTCTGAGTTCTCTGCACATTTTAGCTCCTCTCAGACTCACTGCAGCCCCACAGGGGAGGGCCAGGACCCCGAGGTCCAGGTGAGGGAACTGAGGTCTAGAGCAGAGAAGTGACTCACCCTGATCACCCTGAGCCCTCAGGGTCCTGGTGACGAGGCTGGTTTGACCCATGCCTGCTGGACTTCTGAGCTGATGCCACCTGGCATCCTATAAGCCAGGAGAATGCCAATGTCCCTGAGCACTCTGGCTGGTCCTGGTGTCACCGAGGCTCCCTGTCTGGTGCCCTGGTCACTCTGCAGAAGCCTCAAGACAGGGTGCATCTGGAATTGGTACATATAGAACCACAAATTCTGTCAGCTCCAGCTCTCTGCCCTGTGCTGGGAGGGGCCTTGGGGCTGCCTTGGGCTTGGCCGGGGGGTCTGGGGCAGGCCTGGCAGCACCTGGTGCACTCTGAGGTGACTCAGATGCCAGGCCAGGCAGAGAGGTCCCATACTCTGTGCCCAGCACACACCTCCTCAGCACTGACACTGAGAAGAGACTGGCCCAGAGAAGCTGGCAGATGTGGCCAGGCCCACTGAATATCCACAGCCTGTGGAGGCAGTCAGAGGAGGGTAGAGGGCTCGCTGCTCCCAGCCTGCCGGGCAGACCTGCCCTCATCCCTCCCCCTGCAGACTTTGCTCCTGCTCTTTGTTTCCCGTGTTGCCAGGTGTCCAGTGGGAGGACTGGCTCTTCAGAGCCACAAAGACTGAGGGCTGGTTGCTGTCTACTAGTCTACAGTGTGTGCTGTCTTTACCTCGAACTTCAGCTTCTTTTTCTTTACAATGGGAAATTGACCCGCCTCACTGGACTGTGGGACCATGAAGGTGACTGTTATTAGATGACAGCTGCTGTTATCCTGGGTCTCAGAGTCCTGCCCTTCTTTAAGCAGGAAGGGAGCTCGCCACGGCTGAGCATTTGTCCCACACGAAGCTTTGCACTGGGCAGTTTACAGATGCCTCATTCATCTTCACAGCAACCACCTTACCTGTGCAGTCCAACACAGGAGCCACAGCCCCGTGAGGCAATATACTTTTACATTTAAACAAACTAAAGTTAAATACAACTTAAAATTCAGGTCCTCAGCCACACTTGCCACATTTCAGATGCTGAGTATCAACGTGTGGCCAGCGGCCCCATTTTTGACAGCACAGATCTAGAATGTTTCATCACTGCCGAAAGCTCTGTTGGACAGCACTGGTCTGTGTTATCATCCCCACCCATTTCACAGGTGTGAAGTTGAGGACTGGGTCAGTGAGAGGTCACGTGCAGGGTCGCAGCTGGATGAGACAGAGCTAGGACACAAACCTAGGCCCATCGGCTGCAAGGTGACCTAGTTCCATATCCACACGCTGTACTTTCTCATTGCCCAGCTCAGGTGCCACTCCTTTCACGAGGCCTCTGTGGACTCCTGGTGGGTGAGGATGGTGTTTTCTCTGTAACCCGGTGCCCAACCCAAGGCCTGCACAGCGTGGGCACTAGAGGCGAGCATTTGCTGAGTGAGTGATGGAATGAATGGCTGCGTGCACACTGCCTGCTGAAACTTTGGGGAGAACTTCCCTCCGCTCCTGACTAATGTGCAGAGGCACAGAGCCTGCTGCTGAGGAGTGATGGATGGCCCCTCTCCCGGGATAAATGTGGCAGTCAAGGTAATCGGATTGTGTGTGACGGTCTAATTTGTAGGCGAGGGTAGGAAGCGCCCAGCCATGCCTCGCCCCAGCTGCCCATATTAGTTTAATCAAATGCCCAGTATCTAAATGACTGGGCCCTAGTGATGGATGATGTGAGCTTTGTTAAATGCTGTTGTCCTGTCGAGCCAAACTTTCCAAGGCCCCGCCGGGCTCCTGGGCTCTGTAATTTGTTTTTCCTTGCTTGGTTATCTCTGTGTGGGGCAGGGAAGGGAGGCTGGAGCTCTTCAGTCTAAGTCTCTGGGTGTTTATGAAGGAGAAGGAGGAGGCCAGAGCTGTGAGGAGTCAGAGGGAGTCCTGAGAAGCCTTTCTGGGTCCCTGCCACCAGTTTGGGGGAGCCCCACTCCCCAGAGCTCCTTGAACCTGTGCCTCATGTGTAATGTGGGTCTTCTGTCTGAGGCAGCTTCTCCTTCACCATGGAACTGGACTTTTCACTCTCCTAAGGGGGCGTTTTGACAGACTAGAAGTTCTTCATTTTCATGTGGAAAACTTACCAATCTTTTCCTTATTGCTAGTGTTGGTGTGTTCTCTTTGAGAATCTTTCCCAATCCCAAGGTCATGAAGATGTTCTCCCATATCATTCTAGACACTGTACTGTTAGGTGTTTATTGGGGGGGTCTATGGTGTAAGGTAGGGGTCTAGTTTCCAGCCTGGTCATTCTGAGCATCCGCTGTGTACCTTGCACCAACCAGACTGGGTCCTTGGGAGAGGCAAGAGGTAGAAAAGGCAGAGTCCTGCTCTCCAGGACTAACAATCTATTTGAGCTGAAACATATATTTTAAAAAGGAGGTTCAAAACAGCATGTGTAACACACCACTGTTTTGTCAGAGTAGTGAGGTATATCCTTAAATGCTTGAATCCCTACCTTCCATCAGTATTGTTCTAGGCACTGAGGAGGTAGTGGTGAATGCAGCACATGGAAACCTCTTCCCTGGGGGAGTGGTTGGCCAGTGCAGGGGAGAGGGAGTCAGATAAGTCAATTTTCTGCTTTGGCTGTTACTGTTGTTAGCTGCTGTGAAGTCAGCCCCTGACTCACGGAGACTCCATGCACAGCAGAACAAAATGCTGCCTGGTCCTGCACCGTCCCCATGATCAGTTGCAGATTGGACCATTATGATCCGTAGGGTTTCCATTGGCTAATTTTCAGAAGTACTGTATTTTTACTCAAATAGCACCCTCTGCAGATAGCGCCTTCTTCGTTTGTTTGCCAACCACTCCCTCCCCACCTCCAAGATATTTTCATAAGCATGCTATGCTAATTTTTGTTTACAGCAACATGTAAAAAAAAAATTGTCTAGCAGCATTTATGAAAATACAGGGGCGGGGCTGGCAAACGTAGAAGATGGACATTATTTGTTAAAAATACGGTAGATCACCAGGCTTTCTTCCTGGTGTATCTTAGTCTGAAAGTTCTCTGAAACCTGTCCATCATCATAGAAACACACAAGACAGGTGGCGGCTGCACACGAAGTGCATTGGCCAGAAATCGAACCTGGATCTCCTGCATGGAAGAGAAGAACTCTACCACTGAACCACCACTGCCCATTCATGCTGTGGGAGACATTAGTAGGTGCTACAGAGAACGATTAAGCAGGGAAGGCGCATAGAGGGAATGTGGGTTGGGTGTGTGTTGAAATTTATAAACTGGGAAGATCAGGGAATCCCCCGCTAGTAAGGACAAAGGGTGGAGGAAGTGACCCACATGAATATCCAGGGCAGGTGTCTTCCAGACAGAGGGAACAGTCAGTGCAAAGGGTCTGATACATATAAATGATAGACTCACTCTGGGAGAAAGACCAAAAGCCACTAAGCGTTCCCCTGGTGAGAAGAGCTGGCAACAAGAGTGGGCCTGGGGGAGACTACTTTTCAGCATATGTATCTTTTTTATACTTCCATATGTTTTCAGTTACATGCACATATTAAACCAGTTGCTCAGGAGTCAATTCCTGCTTATGGCAACTCCATATGTGTCAGAGTAGAACTGCTCCGTAGGGTTTTCATGGCTGGGACCTTTTGGAAGCAGATTGCCAGGACTTTCTTCCAAGGTACCTCTGGGTGGGTTCTAATCACCAGCCTTTAGGTTAGTAGCCCAGCGCTTAACCGCTTTTGCACAATGCACAGATTATCTCTTCTTAAGAATGTTTAGAAGTTAAACAGGGAGGGACTGAATTGGAACAAGGAAGTGGAATAATCAGATGTAATGGAAAAACTACAGGTTTGGAGGCTAGCAGACATGGGTCCAGATCCCTGTTCTAGTCTCTATCTGAAATATTCGCTTTATAAGGAAAATAGGTTTGTGTATTACTTACGTAAACAAAACTAATTTTATAAATTAAAAAAAAAAGATCCCACCCTGACAATTGTTTTAGCTGTGTGTCCTTGGGCAGATTTCTTAACCTCTCCGAGCACCAGCTTCCTCCTGTATAATAGGGGTAGCAATCTCTGCCTCAGAGGATTTCCAGGACATGAACAGAGAAAAGGGCTATGCGGGTTTCTGTGTGGCCTGCGGTTGACCTTCCTGAGGGCATGTCCCTGCATGGCCTGGCTTTTTTCATGGCAGTGGGAGACACTATATCCATGTCCTCACATTCTCCAGGGGCCTCTGGTCCCCCGGAAGGTGCAAAACTCTGCAGTACAGCTCCCCCAGGGGTGGCGGACCCTCTGGCCCTACCGCGTGGTCCATCATCTGACTATGAGGGGCCCCCAGGCCCCCCACAGGATCCAGCTTGCCCAGTTGGTGCCAGCCTGGCTTGGGCCAGCTGATCACTGGCCCCACCACCCCCTCCTGCCCCGGTGTTTCCTTCTCTCCATATTAACGTTCATTCTTCCTAGCCTCCATCAGAGGCAGAAGGCAGAGAGCTATTTCCTGCAGGGAGAGAGCAGGCACTGGCGGGGGAGGAGGGCGGGAGAGCTGCGTGGTGATTAAACACTGCAGAGGCCTCAGCAAATGACGGCTCCCTCCCCCAGTGCTCAGGGAGAGGAGCAGGGAGCCAGGCCTGGGCTGCAGATGGCCTGGGCTGCCGTCTGCTCCACCTCCTGGGGCTGCCCGTTGCACTGCCGGAGTGCGACCAGACGGCCGTGACGAGGGCAGGGCAGTGGTGCTAAGCTCTGCGTGATCTGGTTCCGTCCTCGCAGCCACTGCGAGGCAGGAACCAAGGGCACAAGAGTAGGTCATGGCTCAGGGCCACACAGCCAGCACACTAACAAGTGGTGGAGCAGAGAGTCATTAAATGGGGGGCAGCTGTGTTCACCGCCTAGAACTATAGGCTTTCCATCAGACGGTGCGTGCCAGTGCTGGTTGAGCAGGGGGGACTTTTGCCTGAATCGTGTTCTCCACTGAGAACTTGATGTACATTATTACACTTTTGGAGCAACTGTGAGCTAGGTTTACATTCAGGTGAAAAAACAGGTCTGCATGTACAACCTAATGGAATGGTGCCTGGTCCCGTGCCATCTTGGTGATCGTTGGTATGCTTGAGTCCATTGTGGCCGCCATTACACAGTTCACACCTCGTGGATAAACCAGGGTTCTTCCACTTCTGACTCCCTCCCCAGTGTAGACGGACCAGGAAGAGATAGTCCAGGGCCACACCTATAGGGCCGTGAATGCAAAGATCAGGGGAGGTCAGTGTCAGAGCGTTTGCCAAGGGTACGGTTTTCCTGGCCCTGGGAACCTGCGTGCATTCTGGGCTGAGGACGGGGTGGGGAGCGGTCCACTCCCTTGAGTTCGTGCAGCAGAGGGGCTGAGCACCTGCATCCTGCTGTGCACTGAGCTCGCCCCTTGGTCTAAAGCAGTGGGCCCCTACCAGCAGCATCTGCATCACCTGGGAACTTGTTAGAGATGCAAATTCTCAGGCCCCCCCACACCAGACCCACTGAATGGGGGGCAGGGAACAATACTCTGTTTTTCCAAGCCCTCCAGGTGGTTCTGATGCAGGACAATATTGAGAACCCCTGGCCTGGAGAGCCAAGTGGCTCAATCTTGCACTGGGACCTCCCCATCCCAGACACAGATCACCCTGACATGCCCCAGGTGTAACACACTGTCAGTAACAGGTGCAGCCAGGAAGAGCACTAGATGTAAATTGAATTCTTATAAACTATTCTTATTTTCATTGCAACAAGGCAGCTGAATATTTAAAGAAACCTCAGAATCATTTCATCGGGTAAAGGATCTTCAGCAAAGAGAAAAATCCTCTCGTTTCCTGCTCCTCCCAAATGTTCTAGAAATCCAGGCTCTTATGTCAGGTTTGCTTCAGATGGTGTCTGCCTATCAGTGACTAAAACAAGTAATAGCGTGCTAAAAAAAATACCACTGGGGCCCTGCAGTGTGGAAAGAGGACCCTGGGGTGAAGTGGAGGCCAGTCTGGTGTTCCGGGCAGCCAGGTGCCCCTGCTGCAGGAGTAAGGTGAGGGGCTTCACCTTGCCTGCCCCCCTGCTAATAACAGGCAAGCTTGGGGGTTGGTTCTAAAGCTCCGTCAAGCATCCTTAGTCAGTGGTTCTCGAAAGGAGAGCCACAACTCATTAGGAAGCCGAGACATAGATACATGAAGCCTGCAGACATCAGCAGCTCTTGCGGGATGAATGGGTAAAAAGATAAAACCCAGTAACGTGATTCTAGGTCCCTGGGCGGCATAGTTTGTGCTTGACCACTAACCTAAAGGTTGGCAGTTCAAGCCTACCCAGTGCTGCTGTGGAAGAAAGGCCTGGTGATCTGCTTCCTTAAAGATTACAGCCAAGAAAACCCTGTGGAGCAGTTCTACTCTGTAACACATGGGGTCTCCATGAGTCGGCGTCAGCTCAACAACAATGGCTTAACACAGTTCTGGATAGAGAGCCCATTTGAAGGGCATCATCTCCCACAGGGTGAGGTCAGCAAGGAGTATCTGAATCTGCCCTGAATGTCCACCCATGGGTGTGCCTGAGCTGAAAACACCCAAGTGATTCCAGCTGGAGTGGGATCTCTGCCTGCATGTCTAATGCCCACCACCTAGTGACTGCTATGCCTTTGCAGGGCGTAGACCTTAACTCACTATGCCGGGGTCGGGAGGATACCATCGCCATCACGTTTCTTGCACCAGGAACCTGAGATTCATGGAGGTTAACCAGGTCACTCAGTCGGGGAAGAGGGAAGGGAGAGGGGAGGCGGGGTGGGGTGGGGTAGAGGCAGAAGATGAGGGGTCTGGTCAGCAGGATTTTCCCGGGTCTGCTCTTTTGCGAAGGACAGTGATTGACCGGAACCCAAACTCTCAGTAATCACGGGTGCGGATCACCTCACAAAGCCCCAAATCTCTCTCCTGGCCCGTGTCACCTTGGTGCACACCCCCTCAGTCACTCCCTGGATCTGGAAAGCTTTCCAGGTGGTCCCTTCATGTAAACAAAGGTGCCCCTGGAAGAGACACCTCCCCAAGGCTTAATCTCAGGACCGGGACCCAGGACAGTCCTTTCTCTGATTTCCTGGTCCCAGGCCGTTTGGAAGAAACTGTTATCTGAGGGGTTCTGGGGTGTGGCAGTCTGCTTCCGTAAAGATTACAGCCTCAGAAGGTCTGTGGGACAGTTTACTCTGTCCTGTAGGGTTGCTATGAGTCGGAATCGACTCGATGGCAGTGGGTTTTTGGTTTGGGGTGTGTCACTGGCTCCTGGCTCCCACGGGAAGAGCCAAGGGCCTGGGATCCCACGCAGGGCCAGAGCGAATGGCGGGAATGCACAGCCGGGCCTCAGTGTCCCCAAGGGCGGATGCCGTGGTGTTTAGACTGGGGAGGAGAGGGACTGACCTTAGAAAGGGGCCTCATTCCAACTTCTCGTTCTGTGTGCTGGGAAGGGGAGACACAGCCAAACTGTGTGTACCCAGCTGGGAAGCCTCAGAAAAGTAAATTACCCAGGGATGAAATTGATTCCCGTAGCCTCGCCTTACCCCTGCGGCTCCCTGCAAGAGGGCAGCTGGCAGTGGTGTGCAGCCTGAGGAGACGCTGTCATGCAGAATAGGGAGCAGGCTCTTGGTGGGCCCCCCTGGAATGAGGCCGTGTGGTCCAGGGCTCCTGGGGTGACAGCTCAGGGCTTGATGGCAGGAAAGGAGGGGTCACGGCGCATTTCTCTCCTCTTTGCCGTCTCAGCTGCAGACACGCTTGGAGCATAGTCCCAGCATGGGAGAACACCCTCCTGAGTGGGCCGCCCTGGTCCTCTGGTCCTGCTTGGGGCCTGAGGTGGGTAAGATGGCGGTGGGGGTGATGCTTGGCTCTTGGGGCCCCCCTACACGGACACTTTGGTGCATTCTTTTGTAGTTGAAAGGATCTGCTCTGTTGGAACCCATGTGCCTCCCCAGAGGGCAGGTGCACAGAGGCCCACCTCAGCCCAATCTTCCTGGCCTCAGTCCAGCGTAGGGGCAGATCTACCTGGGCAGTAGGTAACTCTGGCCCGTTGCTGGTGGGCTCAGAGTAGGGACCCGGCCCTCCTCAGGCCATCTCTCCCCTCCAGCACGCTTGCTGTGCTATTGAAAAACGGGCTCCGTCTAGTCATCCCCGACTCATGACAACCCCGCGTGTGTCAGAGGAGAACTGTTCTCCGTGATGTTTTCAGTGGCTGATTTTTTGGGAAGTAGATTGCCAGACCTTTCTTCCAAGGTATCTCTGGGTAGATTCCATCTGCCAACCTTTTGGTTAGCAGCCAAGCACATTAGCTGTATAATTTTCAACTGAGATGGTCTAGAACTCCCCTCACCCCCGCCACCATTGCCAACATATGTCCCTGGTGGATGAGAAAGTGCTGACTTGCTCCTGACCCTGCTGCAAGCTCAGGCGTGCCCTCAGCCAGGTTCCCCAGCTTCTCTGCACCCAATCCCTCGTGTCTACGATGGGGGCTGTGATTACCCCACCACCTCCACGCTGCTGGAGAGGGTCCGTGGCCAAGGGGTATGGGAGCTCAGGCCATCAGTGGCACAGTGGGCAGCAGTTCCTTGGCCAGATGCTCCCTGCCCAGGCTGTAGGACAGAGGTGCCCCTCTGAGGTGCTTATCAGGTACCTCCAAGAAGAAAGGGGCATCCTCTTTCTGATGAAGATGCCCCCGTGAGCTTGTTTCCAGGTATCTTTGCAATTGAACCTGAGGTCGATGGTGTTAGCCAGGATGGCCCGGGAGGCAGTGTGTGGTAGACAGGGAACTTTCCAGGCTGGGATTTTCCTAAAGTCCAGGGAGAGGCTCAGCCCATTGGGTGTGTCCTCTTCGGCCTGTGCATCCTGCCCAGCCGGCCCAGCCTCCACTCTTCTGCTGGGTGAGGGGTGGCTGAGGGCAGCCAGACCGGTTTGGGAAACAGCCCAACCGGCTCCGGCTCCAGCTCCAGGCTTGCTGGGAGTTCAGTTCCCAGGGCGAGTTCACACGCCTTGAGCCTTGAGACTCAGCTCCTGCCAGCCCGGCTGCCCTTGGGGAGAGGGGGTAGGAGCATACTGAACTGTGCTGGGGAGGGAGGGCAGGCCCAGGGGCCCTCTCCCAGGCCAGGCTGGCCGAGGACCTGAGACGGCAGGGTTTGCTGAGCACAGAGAAGCAGGTAGGGCATGGCAGGTGGCCCAGGAGCCTCCATGCGAATCTGGGGCAGTCCTAGCCACCGACCTGCTTGGTCCTCCCTGAGTGTATTTGGGGGACGAGAGGGACAGGGTCACTCCTAGCCAAAGGGTCAGCCGAGGAGTCCTCCTTGTTTTGAGTTTCTTACCCACAGGGTGTTGGGAGATGACAGAGCAGGGAATAATGTGGGAATGATCTAGAACTATGCTGCTGATAGTATTAATGCAGAGATGCCTCTGGTTTGCAGGGGAGCGAGATTTTCCCCCAAGGGAAACCTCTGGTTTTATGTTCTGGGGTCAGCTGACAGGGCTGCCAGAGTCCAGCCTGCAACTCCCCGGAATGATTTATCCTGTGATCACGGAGAAGCCCTGACCCCACAGCGGCCCTGCAGCTGAGGATGCAGAGTCCTCCCCTCCCCCAGCCACCCTCCCAGGTCCTCACCACCCATCACCCCTGGCCCTGCACCCCATCCAGCTGTCTGACCTCAGCAACTCCATTCCTCTCTCTGGCCTCAGGCCTTGATAAACGGGCACCTGGGCAAGGGGCGATCTCGGGAGCTCCGTCCATCTATAACCCACACTGTTGGAGGGACGGGCCCTCTATCCCCACAGGCCCTGCGGGATACAGAAGGGGTCGTGCCCTAAGAGATCACAGAGGTCAAAGAGGCAGCTCCTGCCGGATAGTCGGCCTCAGCCCTGAGGGATGTGACTCAGCTCCATTGCTACACCAGGGCAGAGTCACAGGGCCTCAGACTTCAGGGAGCCTAGTGCCTGCTGCCTCTTTTACAGCCAGCCCTGGTTGCACAGGAAGTTGGTAGCAGACAGAGCAAGGAGCTGGGAGGGTGGCCGAATTGTAGGAGTGAGGAGGTGGGTACGAGGCAAGGGACAGCCATCTCGTGGCGGGGGGTGGGGGGGTACACCTGCTCTCAGAGAGGTGATGTCGTGAGCCTGTGGGGATAGAGGGAACCCAGCCTGGCCCTGCACTCCCCGGGGGAGATTGGAGTTGAATCTCTTGGCATCCCTCTTGGGCCTTGATTTCTCCCTTCCTAAAAGAGGGATCCTCTTGTCCTTGGCTGGCTGCCTTACTGGAGTCTGTGAGGCTCTTATGAAGTAAAGGGGGGCGAGGGGCAGCAAGGGCTGACTCCTTACCCTCAGGGTCCCATTAGATCCCCGGCGCATAGTACAGCGATCTCAGATATTGCCCAGTTACAGATGCACACATGGGGTCCCCAGGCCAATCCACTGGCTAACTGGCTGTGTTAGATCCCCACGCTGGTCCCCTGGGGCCGAGCGGTCACTGACCCAAGCCCAGGCGCCACCTCCAGCCCCTCCATGGTCATGTGCTTCCTGTGCTGTTTCCTCCTGGGAGGAGATGACCTGAGGGGATGAGGAGGGGCCCTTTTTCCATTTCTGGGGGCCCCCAGCAGTGGTGGGCCTGCAGAGGAGGGCGGGCAGGAAGCCCAGCTCAGGAGCCACAGTGATGATGCCAAGCAGAGGAAGCACCCTGAGAATGGTTCTGTTTCTCGGGGTCACTGATCAGACCACCCATTCCTGCTGGGAGGAAAGAGGTACATGCAGGAACCATGGGTTTGGCTCCTGTACCCCTGCCCAGGCCTCCCTGATGGAGGCCAGAGGAAAGGCCCTCTGTTAGCCATTCTGTTGGCCCAGTGTGGAGAGGACAGACGGCTGCAAAGTCCACGCTGGCCCCTGCACCCAGCCTCAAGTGCTTCTAAGGAGGAAGGAGTCTGCCCAGACTGGCCACTGGGCCCTGCTCAACCTGAGAGCCCCAAGTCAGAAGTGAGCTGCAACTGGGTTGATCTCCTAGGGCCTGGGGTCCATGCAGTGTAGTGTCTGGCAGGGGAGGGAAACCTTGGGTACGGGCACAGTTGGTGCTAGGGAGCAGCAGTGCGTGCTGTGGGGAGTGCCCAGTCCTGTGGAGGGGGCACTGCCTGCCATGAGGAGTGTCCCATGGAGGGGGCCCTGCCTGCCGTGGGGAGTGCCCAGTCCCACGGAGGGGGCCCTGCCTGCCGTGGGGAGAGCCCAGTCCCACGGAGGGGGCCCTGCCTGCCGTGGGGAGTGCCCAGTCCCACGGAGGGGGCCCTGCCTGCCGTGGGGAGTGCCCAGTCCTACGGAGGGGGCCCTGCCTGCCGTGGGGGGAGTGCCCAGTCCCATGGAGGGGATGCTGCCTGCCGTGGGGAGTGTCCGGTCCTGTGGAGGGGGCACTGCCTGCTGTGGGGAGCATCCAGTCTGAACGAAGTAGTGCAAGGCTGGCCCCAAGGAGAATAAGCATTTTGTGATGATCTTGGAGACAGATGAAAAAATTTGTATTTTATTTGAACAACAGCAAGTTTAGCAAGTAGGTGGAAAGACATGAGGTACAGGGAAGCCTCTGAATCCTAAGGGGACTTGTACACTCAGCAACATAAACAATAATGTTTATTCTTATGTAGTGCTTTCTACATGCTAGGCACTGTACTAAGCATTTTATACCTATTAGTTTATTTAATGCTTATGTCAACTTATGAGGTAGACATTATTTATTTTCCTCATTTTGCAGAAGGGAAAACCAAAACACAAAGAGGTTAAGTCATTTGCCCAAGGTCACACAGCTGCTAATTAGCTGAGCTGGGATTTGAACCCAGGCCACCTGGCTCCAGAGTCTGCATTCTTGGCTACTTTGCCTTCTAGAATTATGAGGTAGTCAGCCACCTACCTACCTACCTCCTACTTGCTTCTGAGTTTCCAGTCAGGACTCTTCTGGTGTAAGAATCGCCATCGCTCATATGTGGTTACAAAGCTCGGACCCTCTGTCTTGGCACTCCTCAAAACAGGCCTGTGAGCAGGAGAGTTTCCCCTTGTGGCCTCCCCATTTTACAGTTGAGGTGCAGACACTAGTCCGGGTGTGTGTCATCTCAAGCCCCGTTCTTCCCTCTCCCCTCTCCCTCTCCTCCTAGTTCACCCCATCTGACCCCAAGCTTCCCTGGGCAGCTGCCCCAGGACTGTGCCTTGGGAAGGGGGAAGAGGAAGGTGAGGGAGGTAGTGTGGCCTGGGCCCAGGGGGAGGGGGGCAGCATCCCCAGGGAACCCTGGGTGAGATGCTCTGCCTGGGCCCTGACCTCAGCCTTCCCCTGTGGGAGGGACGCAGGGAAACCGTTAACATGAACGCTGGCACCAACCCAGGAGGAGAGAAAAACCAGGGTTGTGGTTGGCCACCTTTTAAGTTACACTAATTGTTGTTTCTGTAAACTGTTAGCCTTTAATTGTCATCACCAGTGTGGCCCACTGATGGCCGTGCATGTCATGAGCTAGTGTCAGCTTGACTTGGGTCTGAGTTTACTTGATGGCAGCCCTGAGCTCTGAGCACACTGTGCAGGACTCCACTCAGGACATGCTGCTCCTGAGGCTGGTTCCCACTCAAAGGGATGGGTATGTGCTGAGGGGCTTAAAAACCCCAGGGCACCAGTGTCTGTCTCTCTCATCCTCTCTGCATACCGGGTTATTCCAGCCGTGATTCATTTCAACCTGTTGGTCATGTGTTGGCTGCATAGTGCCGGGCTGCAGAAGTGGCTCCCTCCTGGGACTCCTGCTCCCCCGGTGGGATGCACGTCATTCCCCCAAGTAGACCACTCTTCCCTCACTGTGCAGCTCGGAGCAGCTACCCTCCACCAGCCCTGTGTGGCCTCTGGGGACACAGATAGGAAATAGGGAAAGAGGTGATCAGAATGGCATTGATGGAAAATCCCTGTGGCCACCCCCATGCTGAGCGTGGTTGGCAGGAGGCAGGTTTGGCGGCTGAGATACAGGATAGGAAGCTCTTGTCATAATCCAGGGGAGGGTGTTGAGGGCTGCAGTCAGGTGCTCGGTGTAGGGAGGGAGGGAGGGGGCAGACTGCAGAGATAGATAATTGGGGCATGAAGCCCCATGGGGAGGGCAGGGTTCTAGCTTCCCGAGGGTTCTGAGGTGCTCCAGGGCCTTCCAGTGGACATGGGAGCTGGTCCTTGGAGGTGACCTCCAGGTGGGGGTGATCAGGAAGAGGGGCAGCAAGGGGAAGAGCCTACAGTGGGTACTCTTCACTTGCAGGGCAAGACCCTCAGCCCTGGGCCCAGTGTCCTCACACTTCCACTGACCTCTCAGAGGGTCTTGGGTAGATTTAATAAGCTAACGATACGGAAGCATTTTGTAAATGTAGAACAGTGAAGTACACTGGTATCCTCCCAGGTAACTCTTTTTGCCTTGCTCTCTTGACTTTCCTTCCACCCCTAGATTCCCCAAGGCCCCCAGGCCCCCCAGGCCCCCAGGCCCATTGTGAGGGTGCGAGGCCTGTGCTTCAAGATGCCTCCCCTCTGCCTGGCTGGGCTCTTCCTGGACAACCCTGAGTCCAGCCCCATCCCCTGGGGTCTCCCAGGTCTCAGCAGCCCCTTTGCACATTGTGTTATAGCTACCCCCACAGCACTGCGTGTGGACATGACTCTCATGCTGACACTTCCTCTGTTCTCCAGCAGACTTTCAGCCGCTAAGATGCTCTTTGATATTAGCGCGCCTTTGTTTCATTTTGCAGGAGGCTTCCCTGGCTGCAGCATTTGATGCCTCTCCCACTTGGCCTCACACCCCAGGCTCTGAGCCGTCCTCTCCCGACTGCCTTTCATCCCCTCCCCCCATCCCCCTCACTCCCCCTACCACTGGCTCCTGTCCCTTCCCGATTCCAAACCTTCCCAGGAGCTAGCCTCCCAGCTTCTCGCTGCCTGAAACCAGCCTGCTTGCTGCATGGGGCTGCCTTTCCCCTCTGGCCACAGTGGCGGCTTCAGTTGTCTCCCTCCTCGTCAAGCCCGCATCCAGCCTCTCGAGCTTGTGCCCGGCGAGCTTGTCTGGTCCCGTTGATGCTCCCATTCCCAAATCCCACTCTGCCTCTCCCTGTACCTCCCCATCCCCCAGACTGTCGTGTGCTCTTGAAAGCTGCCTCCCCACCCTGTCCTGCCTGCTGTATTGTCTGGAGGGTGCTGGCTACACCTCTTCCACCTGGCATCTCTGCAGCTCCCAAATCTTTGTCTGGCCCAGCAGCATTGGCATGCAGCCTCTTCCTCCACTGTCCTCTCTCAGAGGGCACCATCACCACAGAGACTGGTGGTGCAGTGCTCACTGGTCCCTTCCTAGACATCTGCTCAGCCAGGAGCTTCAGGGCAGAGGGAAATATGACCTGCCTGCCCCTGGGAGCACATGTTTGGGGCTGGCAAGACTACAAAGGCCTGGGGCTCTCCCCTTGGGAACCTGTCCTCACTCTGAGGGCTGTTACGTTGGTTTTCTTTTTTCTTTTCCCTAAAGGACACTGTGGTGTGGGGTAGTTCAGCTGCAGGTGGAGTAGCCAGAAAGGTCTTAGGGAGCAAATGCCAGGATTTGGCACTCCCTCAGGCCTTCATGCCATGCCCGTCCTAATTCTCCAGCCTGGTGCATGGTCTCCATTTCTATCGCAAGGAGATGAGCAGCCGTGGGCGGCCAGTGCAGGCTACCTAAGCCGCGAACCCTTGAGTGCAGCTGCTGCAGGTGCCTGAAGACACTCGCCCCTGGATTCCGTTAATAGAGGATGTCATCCATTGTTACACGCACCGTCATTTTACATGGCACTAAGAAGAAAAAACACGCTGCCAATCACACACAATGCACCAACGATTCCTGTGCTTCATGAGAGCAGCTGAACTAATCCTTATAAGTACCCTATGAGCTGGGTAGTATCGTTACCATCACTCCATTTTAGGGATGAGAAGCCAAGGCACAGGAAGGTTGGGTAACTTGCTCCAGGTGTCCAAGGTGGTAGTGACAGAGCTGGGGATCCGCCTGTGTGTGTGCCTGTTTCAGAGACATTAACCTGGAGGAGGTGTGCATCTCGGAGTGAGTGAATGCAGTCATTGGACCTCATGGTTTCACAGGCAGTAGGAGCTGGCCCAGCAGCCCCCAGCTCTGTAGAACTGTCAGGGCAGGCTAGAGAATTGTGTAGATTCAGGGTGTGCTTTCGAGCCCGACTGCCTGGGTTTGTGTTCCGACTCCCTTGTTTGCCTGCTGTATATCCCTGGGCTAGTGGTTTGGCCTCTTCTCCAGAGCGTTCTTATCTGTAAAATGGCCGTGATGGTAATGCTTATCTTATCAGGTGGTTGGCAGGGTTAGATGAGATCGTGCCCACAAAGCGTGTGGACCAGTGCCCAGCATGTAGGATGACCTCCACAGCGTTGGCTGTTGCCTTCATCCACACTGAACTGGGTGGTCGGTCTGTATTTGCCTACCTACCCCAAAGACTGAGAGCCACCCCAGGGCAGGCACAAGACTGTGCCTGTGCCCTCAGCACTGAGCTCGGGGGCCTGCCAGGGGGTGGCTGCTGGGTAGTGGTCGTAGTTGTTGAAGTTGAAGACCACGGCAGATTTGGAGAAGCTGGAAGGACAAGGGCAGGCACCAGGGGTACAGAGAGGCTGCCCTGCATGTCTTACCCTGGGTTGGCAGCCACTCGCCCATCCACTGCCCTCAGCCACTGCTCTCTGTGGATGGGGCCATCTGGGTGTAGGCTGCTGACATGCCAAAGCCAGGGCTCTCAGTGGTGCCAAGGGTCGCGGGCTATTCTGGATCCTAAAGAATCTGGACCCTCCACCCGGCCCCCCCCCCTCCCCAACTCAGATGGCTGTGTCGGACTGAGGGGCTGCACTTGTCCACACTGCAGTGGGAGTCCCACAAGGAGCCTGGGTTGCTCAAGGACCTCCGTCCAGGGCCACGGGCACCTGCCCACTGGTGGGAGCAGAGGAGAGCTGCCTCCTGTGTCTCAGGCAGAGCAGAACACGAGATGTGGTTCTGCTCTGCCCATCTTGGCCCGGAGGGGAAGGAAGGGGCCTCTGCAAAGCTCGTGGCCGAATGGGCAAATGGGCCTAGTCACCTGTTTCAGGGCTCAGGGCTCCCAGACACTGTGCACCCACACATCATTCTCTGAGAGCTTCGTGCCCACCCAGGACATTTGTTCTCCCCTCTGTCTTGTGGACAAGTGATGGCCAAGGCCCCGTGACCGTCCTGCTGGTCACTCATCCAGCAACCAGGGTCAGTGATACTAGTAGTCACTTCAGCTGCTAACACCTGGGTAGCACTTCCTGTGTGCCTGGGACTATTCCTTCACTTCACGATAGCAATTCAGCTAATCTTTACAACTCCGCTGTGAGGTGGGTAGTAGTGTTACCATTGTCCTCATTTTTGAGATGAGGAACCTGAGGCGTGGGTAGTCTAGGTAGATGTCACACAGGTGGTAGTGACAGAGCTGGAGGTACGTCTTTGCAGATGGGCTTTGGAGTCTGACTCACCACCTCTCCTGTGTTACACGATGCAGTGGTAGGTATCTGCTCTGGGCTGATGCAGATTACAGTGTCCCACGGGCCTCCTCCCACCCCCTTGCTCCCTTCTGGCTTCTCCTGGTACACACCTGCTATTGATTGACAAGCACTAAGTTAGACTGCATGACGATGCTGAAGCAGGCCTGTGAGCCCATTTCACAGATGGGAAAACTGAAGCTCCAAGAGGTGAGGCAGCTTGTGTGAAATCTTACAGTTAGAAAGTGGGAAGACAAGATTCAAACCCCGTCTCTGGGGCTCCAGCCAGCGTGCTTAGCTGCTGCTCCACACAGCCCTGCTTGCCCTGCTGGCACTGGCCCTCGCTGGGGGCATGGAAGGCCGCCTAGAGGGAGTGTCTTGAAGAGGTAAGAGGTCTATGAGGAAAAAAGCCAGGAGGCAATTTCTAGGCAGAAGCAAAGAGGCGTGAAAGTTTGTGGCGTGTTATAGGGCTGGCTCATAGAGAGGTGGGCCTGGTGGGTGACAGGCTCAGGAAAGAGGGTCACCTCCCCCTTACGAGGCATGATTGCACACGCCTCACCCGTTCTCCAGAGACCAGACAGTGTGCCGACATGGACTGCACTGACTAAGCACTTTATAAGTGGGGGTCTCACACTTCACAGTAATATAGGGGCATACACTAATACCGTCCGTCTCACAGATGCACAGAGAAGGAAACCGAGGCCCGGAGAGATTGTGTAATTTGCCCAAGGTGGTGTAGCTATACATGCAGGAACCGGGTTTTGAATGCTTACTGTTGGGATCTCTTGCTCTTGTGGGTGTCATAGGGTCCCTTGCACTTAACCATGGGGTGGAAGGCCGAGAGAGAGAAGAATCCAGGCTGCATCACCATCTTGCCAGACTTTGCAAGTCCTAAGTGTCTTGGACTTTTCCTGGAAAAGTCTTGCGGTGAAGGGTTGAGCAGGGTGTTGACTTCACCCACTGAGGGCTGGATGCAGCCCACAGTGGGCGCTGGGCAGCTGTTTGTTGGGTGATTATTGGGTGAATGATGGACATCTTGGTAGCTAAGATGAGAGTGGACTGAGTGAAGGATGCCGGTTAGGAGGGGGTGGGGAGGGCCTTAGTTCACTTTGAATGTGTTGAGTTGTGCGTGCTTACGCACGTTTTGTGCTGAGAAGTCTGGCAAGTGTTTGGAAACCTGGGCTGAGGGTCAGAGTTTGAGGTTGAGGTCCGAGGTGGTCTTCCATGGCTGCCCCAGCCCCAGTGTGGCATTGTGAGATCAGCAGGAAGGGGCCCATGTGGTTCTCAGCATGTCCCCTGGACAGGCCTGTGGGGGGAATGATGGGTGGGGCTGGTTAGGGAGTCTAGGGCCAGCCAGAGAGCCCAGATTCCTGGGTGTCCCCACCCCAGCCCCTGCTTGTTTCAGAGGCCCTGCCTTGGGTGAGGGCGGGGGAGTAGGTATCTCTTCAGGGGCCATTCCCATGCACAGCACCAAAGAGATGCATCTGCAGCTGGGTGTCCTCCCACTCTTCCTCCTCAAGGAAGGCCAGGACCTCTCGGGGGCCCTCCCCCTCAGATCCCACTGGAGCAGGGCGGCAGTGGATGCTGCCACTGCCAAGCTGTCCACCTAGGAAGGGGCAGTCCTATTGGCTCCTGTGGCCAGCCCAGCAAGCCCCCACCTGCCCAGGGAATGCCCCGCAGCCGTCTCCCTGACTGTGTGCCCAGATGGCTCCCAAGAGCCTTCCCTGCTCTCTTCCCCCGTCGACACCCCAGATTGGGAGGGGGCCAGAAAGGATGCCGGGTGGAGCTGGAGTTCCCCTCCCTGCCACTCTCGGGAAGGCGTCGGAGCATCTCACTGAGACCCTGGAGGGTGACCGCGGGTCGGGTGGCACGGTTGGCAGCGGCGCAGGTGGTGTAGACACAGTGCTGTGGCCGCAGGAGCACTGGGCAGGAGAGGGCAGGGCAGGAGGACGGGCGCACCACAACCCACCAGTCAGGTGGTTTCCTTTCATCTCTTTGAAGGGGAGAGAGTAGCCTGCACTGCCAGTCCCACAGTGAGGCCAAGTGAGCTGCTGTGTGAGAGTGCTTTGTGGTCAGGGGGTGGGCACGGGGTCATAGCTGCTCTTTCAACTTAAAGATCAGGGCCTTCTCTTGCCCCTAGAAGCAGTGCCCACAGCACAGGGCGGAGGACTAGCTGTGGGGGTTGTGCAGGCAGTGGGGCACTGCTGACCTGCCTGCCTGTAGCAGGGGTCTAGGAGAACGGCCGCCTGGGACTGGCCTGGGCACACTTTGCATGCGATGCCAGGATTGCTGCCCTCCCCCTCCTGGGACTCTGCATGCCCGGTGTCCCCCTGAGTCCCAGAGTCTGTACAGTGGTCCCTTTTTGTGCTCCACCCCACGACTACACAGATCAGAGCACCTTAACTGAACCTGGGCTCAGATCCACACACACACAGAGCACGCACCCAGGTACCAGCCGAGACGCCCACCCCTGCCGCATTGCCCTCCGTGTGGCCTCCTCTCAGCCTGGCTGCCTCGTCCTGGCTCACTGATGGGGCCCAGACTCCGTCGGCTGCAGATATGCCTGTTGTCATTAACTGGCATTTGCCTCAGAACAACCCAGTTTATGCTGTCATGAGAACATGCACCCACCCGTCTGCCATGTGCGGGGCTCAGCCGGGGCTGCCAGCGCGGCCTCTGCGCTAACCAACTGCTCAGGAAGGAGCAGGCGGGGGTGCCTCCCTGGGCTGCCCCCCCGCCACTTCTTTCCCTCTTGGTTATAGCAATGTGGCTTCCCTGGCCTCCCCTTCTGTCATGATGCACTTGCCCATCTCACCTACTCCCAGCATCCCAGGCCCCTGCAACAGCCAGGATAGCCAGGATACACAGCAGACCTCCTTTATTCCTTTTTAGAAAGCCACTCCACCAGCAGTCGGGACGGTGGCCATGACATTGGAGGAGAGCTTTGATCTCTGCGCATCATGGCCAGCTCTCAGGCAGAGCGGCCGGCCGTGGGGGTAGGATGGGCGCGGGCAGCGCCATCTGAGGCCGTCCTTTGTGCCACAGCCAAGCGTGCTCTGGCTTCACGTGCTTGGCATGCAGATGAGTTTCCAGATGCTCAGTGCCCCCTGCACAAGAAACACTAACTAGAGGCCCGGGAGAAGAATAGAGCAATCTGGAAATCCATTTTCTGTGTGTTCCGGCCTCTAAATAGGCTGCTTCTCCCTCCAGCTGTGGCAGATGTGTGCTGGGCACCCACTTCAGGGGCGTTTTGCCACTGTTTCTGGGCAGACACGAGCCAGAGTGGGGCCTTCTCTCTCACACCCTCTTTCCTTTGTGGGTGATGGCAGGATGAGCTCCACAGAGGGGACGAGATGCATCGTTTAGGATACAGGTGGAACTGTGATCCTCCCCCGACAGGGGCCCCAGCTCATTCATTGGTGTCCCCTCCTAGGGGAGGAAGCTTGTGCCTTCTCGGGAGTAGGGCACAGGCTGAATCCCATCCCCCACTCGACCCCTTGGCTGGGCACTTTTGCACACCGCACAGGCTAATAAGCTGTATCCAGCAGCTCCGGGGTGACCCCTTGCTGCCCCTCTCCCACCCTTGCACGAACTACTGCCTTGCCCTTGCCCGTCGGCCCCCAGCAGACTCCCAAGAATACGGGCACCCCTCTCCCACCAGTGAGAGGCAGGAGAGCCCCCTGGCGGCTGCTCCTTCCTCCCCAAGACGCTGGGCCCACTTTGTCCCCACTCGTGGTAGAGCTTGCCTGGGCCAGTGGTGGAGGCAGAGCCTGGCAGCGTCTCAGAGTCCCTGCCTAACCTCTCCAGGCCTCAGGCTGATGGGGGCCATCCAAGACCAAGGCGGTTTGCAGGGGCAGCCGCTCCCAGGCACCGTGAGCTTGGAGTTTTCCCCCAGTGGCAGCTGAACATTGAGAAGTGTGTGTGATTCAGAAGAGGGGCTGGGAGACTCTTCTCCCACCCTTTTGCTCCAGCCTCGGGCACTGGCAGGAACAGGAGTGCAGCCTGGGTCATTCCCTCTCTGCCTATGGTTACTGTGAGCCTCAGTCTGCCCCCTCTGTAAAGGGGGATAATAACAGCTGACCTGCTGATGTCCTGCATGGTGTGAAGCAGATGCAGGAAAAGGATGCAGAAGCCTCCTGTCCAGTGTCCAGATGGGAGATCCTTGAAATGAGGATGAAGGCTTTGCATCCGGCCAAGTGGCAGAGCAGTCCTGACTCAAAACACCTGGTCATCTTCTAGAACAGTGTAGTCAATCTAGCTGAAGTCCTTGTGCAGGAGCAGGGCATTGGCTGGGTGTGGTCGCCCCTCTTTGCTTCTGCACAGTCTCTGCAGTTCTCCCATCTGCTCCTCACCACGGCCCTGGGAGGAAAGCAGGGCAAGAACCATTGCCCCCTTCATGTACAGGCCAGCTGAGGCCCAGAGAGGGTCTGTGAGCTGCTTAGAGTCACACAGTTGGAGGAAGGCAGAGCTCACCCAGCCTCCCCGACTCCCTTCCCAAACCTTGGCTCCATCTTGCACTTTGGAAGGACTGGCTGGGCCCGGGTCTAGGCCTAGATACACTGACCTCAAGGTTGGCCCCTGGTGGCTGCACTGGGCAGCAAAGGATGAAAGGAAATGGCCCTTTGCCCCCAGTTCATGTCCCAGGCTCTTTTCACTGGAGTTTAAGGCCTCAGGGTTTGGAGGGTTCCCATGTGCTCCTGTGTTTCGAGCCCTGGCCGACTCCATCTGAGCCCCACCCCTGCACTGTCCTCTGCCCTGGAAAGCCTCTGTCCTGCCGAGCGTTAGCCCCCCAGCAGTCAGGGACTGGCGTGGGTCCAACTGGAAGGTGTGTGGGTGCGACCTAGGCTCAGCAGGCATTTCCTAGGCAGGGAGTTTCGGGGAGAGCTCTGTAGACACCTGGGATCGTCAGCAGGCCCCAAGAAGGCTGTGGGTTTGGTTTACACTTGGTGATTTTATGCCATGACCCCAGCTCCAGGGAGAAGCCATTCTCAGCTGATTGAACCGAATTGAAGTGGGTGGGCTTCACGGGGAAGCCGGGGGCGGAGGCAGTGCCCACCCTCCTTTCCCACCCGTCTCGCGGTGGCACCGTCTCCGCGTCTACTTTGTGGTCTTGGCTCTCCCTTACCCCCACCTCTGGTCAGTACTCCTTAAAGTAACAACCACTAAAGGTGACCCTCCTGATCTTCTCTTTTAGCAGCAAAAGTTTTTTACTACTCTCTGGGGGTGTTAGTCCCATTTTACAGCTGAGAACACTGAGGCCTGCTGAGAAGGCTTAGTGACTCTTCTGGTGTCCCACAAAGCTGGGAGCAAACCCAGCACCAAGGACACCGCATGCGGGGAGGGTCCCCATGAGGGGTCGGGCATGCCAGGGTGTGGTGGCAAGGGTGCCCACTGACCTGCTGTCCTTGCTTGCAGCCCTCCTGTCCTCCTGGTGCGAGGAGCTCGGCCGGCTGCTGCTCCTCCGACATCAGAAGAGCCGCCAGAGCGACCCCCCCGGGAAACTCCCCATGCAGCCCCCCCTCAACTCCATGAGCTCCATGAAACCCACTCTGTCGCACAGGTGAGAGGGCGGGTGCCACAGGGGTGGGGCGGCCAGGGGCTCCCTGGAAGAGCTCCTCAGGTGTAAGAACTGGGCCACGAGGCCTCAAGCAGCTGAGACGATATAACATGTCTTTAAATACAGTTTTTTTTTTTTTTAAATCCTCCTGGGTGAGCGCTGTTTCTCCCCCATCAAAACAGAGGTTGAAAGCGCTGGGTTTACCCAACCTGGCCGTTTTGTTCCTTCACTGGGGGGCTGTTTCTTCTTCTGGTTCTATATTTCTGATTGAAAGTTGGAAATCCTAAACTCGGGGTCTTCCTTCTTTTCTGAGCTGGGTCTTGGGTCAACTCAGAGAAGCCAGGGGTTGACAGGGCCTCATGAAGGTCGCAGGGCTGGTGGGCCACCCACAGACGGGGACAGAGCCCACCCAGGCCAGCCAGGCTGGGCCCAGTGAGCTGGGTGGGGTCAGCACAGGAACGGGGCCACTAGGCCCCAAGGAACTAGCCAGTCGGCCCTGCAACAGCCTCAGAAGGAACATGTGACCAGGACTGGCAAGTCCCTAGTTAATTACCTCACGAGCTTCTTGCTGAGCAGAGATGCTCTCTGCAAGTGCTCTGCGGGCTGACCCCAGAACAGCGAGGCTTGTCGTGCTGTCTGCCCGCCCCGTGCGGGTCCCCGCTAATGACCAGGAGAGACACTTGCAGTCAGCACTTGGACCTCATTATCGAGCCCCACGGAGGCCCCGAAGCCCAGAGCACGCTGCAGGCGGCCCTGGCAGGACCATAGAGGTGCTGCCTGGCAGCCAGGTGGCGGCCACGCTTTATAAATTGAATTAGAGGCTCGTTGACTCTTGGGGCCAGAAAGGACCTGAGAGCTTGTCGAGTCCAGCGTTCTGCCCACATATGCCCTGACACATGGTCACCACCTCTGTCACAGGTGCTTTCTGTGACAGCAAGCCCACCTGCACTCAGGGCACCACCTTGAAGGACCCCTGGGCCAACACTAATGCCTCCAACTCCAACAGCCACCCCTCTGCGGCAGTGTTTCTCTGCAGCTGTGGGCATCTGGGCAGGGTACTTTTCATGGTGCAGGACTTTGTGGGGCATTTAACTGCCCACTCAGTTTTTCTAGTGCCTCCACTCCCCCCAGCCCTGTAACAGCAAAAGCACCCTCACACATTTTGGGTATTGGGAACATCACCCCTGGTTAGGAGCCCTTGCTCTCCAGAGGCAAAACCTGCCACCCCTGCCTTCCAGCCTTTGCTCCTGGCCCGGCTAAGTGAACTGGCGCTAGCCACTGAACACAGGTGGTAGCTGAATTTAACTCAGCGAATGTGTTAGGTCCTTAATTCTGGCCCAGCAGTCCATCCTGCTGCAGTCATTTTTCCCCTCATCATCCCCCACATCATGTCCTTCCCAGCCTTCCTTCATCCAAGTCACTCAGTATCGCTGTTGATGATGACAGGCCAGAGCCCTCCAGCTCCCCACTAAAGACCTGGCTCAGACCGGGCACCAGGCCACAAATCTGGACTGCACCCAGCCCTCTGCCAGGTCCTTGCTGAGCTGAGCTGAAGGCCGAGATTGAGAGGTGTCTGTGCTCAAGGAGCTGAATGAATCTAGCTTATTGGGGAAATAAGACTCACTCAGGCACAGCTGGGAGCTGGGGGATCAAGGCAGCGGGCCTGTGCCGGCCTCAGGGCTCAGAAGTGGGAGGAGCACTGGCCAGGCTGACCGTATAGAGGCTGCCCAGAGGCCATGGGGCTTGACCTTGAAGGAACTGGGCAAGTGCATTCTTTGAGCTAAGACTGGCTTCCCAAGCATGCTGTAGGCCAAGTCCCCACCACTGCTGCTACCCACCTCCGGTTCAGCTCACTGTACCTACCTGCGGAGTGACCGTGAATGCAAAGCAGGCTGCTCCTGAGACCTGGAATTCTGAGGGTCTTAGGCAGTCTGCGAAGGAGAGCCGTGTGGCAGGAGCACTCGTATTGATCTATGACTGATAGGTTCCATGTGACAGGCCTCGTCGCAGGAGCACAGTGATGTGGCAGGCATTCTGTGCTGGAGGAATGTCCCCCTACTCCACCCATCTCCACGTTTCTACCACACATGTCAGAGCTGGGGGGGAAACGGCCCAGAAGGGGAAAGTGACTTGCCCGAGAACACACAGCCAGTACATGACAGTGCAGGACGGTACATCAGGAATATTAACAATGTGAGATGCTCTGCTCACCTTTGCTGCTCCTCATCCAGGGTCCGTGAGGTGGAATCTGGTTGTTAAGGGTTTGGAGGGTCCTTCTGGGAGAGGGTCATCCACTGTTCTGATCCGCACCTCCCCCTATTACCCAGTTTCTAGTGGAACAGTTGAGACCAGAAAGAGAATGTTCATCAGCTGAACAAACACCAGAACCCCTGTCCCTTCTCCAAGCCCAGGGCTATCCTGAGGGTACACTGTGGTTGGTCTCTGCTTGTCATCTTCATGAATTTCCTTGGGGGAATCCATTTCTAGGCAACTTCCCTGGGTCCACCACGTTTTGAGTCCCTAATGTAATTTCCCAAACAGGAAGGAAAAGAAATGAAAGGGAAGGCTGAGTACTTTTACAGATAGGAAGCCATTCTGATCATCATCATCAACAACTTTATGAATGACTTGGACAAGGAAGCCCCTCTTGCCTTTTCATTCAGGAGACATTGGGCCAGGGTGGACTTGAGTACACTGGGGTGATCAGGACTGGTACCGGGCAGTGTCTACCGGCTCTTTGAAGACTTAGGGGCCCTTGTCTGAAGTCTCTGGTGATAGGAATGGGAGAGAATGAGGGAGCCCAAGAACCCCAGAAGCTGGGAGTCTACCCCTAGAGACGGTGGGGACATAGCAGAACCCTTGGCTGTTGTATTTCTGTAGCTCAGGCGTCACGGTCACGTCCATTGCAACCATGGGGGGGGCAAGAGGAGATGTGAAGTCTGGCCCTGAGTTCTTCTGCCCCGATGCTGTGCTCTGAGTGAGCCCTTGACCTCTCTGAGCCCATGGTCCCCTGCACATGGAGAAGTGGTGATGGTCAGGTGTTAGGAAAGGGCCAGGCTCCTGCAGCCCCTGCAGTTTCTGAGGGTGACATGATGGTTACTAGGAGTAGAGTATTAGTGGTATCACACATTTGGGTAGAGCTTTGGAGTTTGTGGAACGTCTTTAGACATACTCCTTGTTCAGTCCCGTCACAGTGTCCTAAGTGGCACCCTGTGTGCTCTGCAGAAGATGCACAGGTTTCTAGAACAGGGCACAAGAGAACGGAGGCATGAGGGGCCTGGCGAGTCCTGGCCCAGCCCTGTGCAGGAGGGAGGGGCCTCTGTGGGGCAGAGGACACCTTCCAAGTAGAGAGCAGTGGCATCCCCTTCTAGCCCTGCAGTGACCTGGACTTGAGGCTGCAGAGGATTGCTGGCTGCCTCTCCCAGATTTTTAATGAGAAGTTAAAACAGCCATTTGTGATTAGCACATCGTCCGCATGCAAATCAGTGCTGCAAAGGTAATTAAAAGCCTAATAAATCTTGTTTACACTGGTAATTTGATTACAATCAGAGCCATTAGATCTGGGGAAGACTCCAAGATCAAGGGGTCCCCCCTTCCTTTTCCGTTTCCAGGTGAGGGATTTATGGCTCCCGGAGGAGCAGGCCCTGGGCCATCAGAGCTTCCCTGGGCCCAGTGGGTGGGCTTGGAGCATAGCCACCCTGCTGGACATGGAGTGGCAGCTCTGCCAGTGTCTAACTGGGTAATTTGAGGCAATTACTTAACCTCTCTGTGCCTCACTTTTCCCCTCTGTACAAGTGGCATCCTAACAGTGACTTGTCTCCATGCTTGGCACACAGGGAGCCCTGTGAACTATTCATTATTCACTCATTTGACCTCATTCAAGGTCAAAGTGATAAAGAAGGGGTCAGTCAAAACCATCCTCGGCCTTCTCCTTCCCTTGGTCACATCACACCACCTTCACAGTTGTCATTTTTAGCTGTCTTTGCATAGTAGCACCTAAAGCACAGTTTGTAGTAGGCTCTTCTTTTTGCTCCCAGAAAACAAAGATGAAATGGAAAAAAAGCATTTGAAAGGGGGAATGAAGGACTCGTAAATGCCTGCTTCATCAGATCCAGATTGCCAAGATGCAAGCATCTTTTCCTTTCCTCCTCCTTACTGAAAAATTTAAAGACCCTCTAATACACAGTTCGCTGCACAAGTTCCTCTCTGAGTTTCACGGCAGGGAGGGAAGGAAGCAGGCCCCAGTAATTGTGGTGTTGGAGAACGCTGTTAATGCTTCCCCTAAATTACAGAGGGTGGGCGCTCCAGCGCCTCGCTGGCTTGGTGTTTCATTAGCGGGAACACCACAGCCTTGCAAGGAGAGGGGACCAATATAGCAGATCAGGGAAATTAATTAGGATCTGACAATACCCTTAACGGGAATTGGTTATTTCTCCCAAATTTATAAAGAGGCTGTTAGAAGTACAAGAGAAGGCCTGTGCAGCGTTCCCAGGTGAGCTGTGGCCTCCCCAGAGCTGAGGTGCCGAACTAGCAGCTGTCAGCTTTGAGGCCCAGGGTTTTCCTTTCTGAGCCTGGCCAGGCGTGTTCTAAAAGGATAGCAGCCTTGGGCACAACTGGGCATCAGATTGGAGGGAGAGATGCTGGAAGCTTGTGGGCCAGAGTCGGTGGGAAAGACCCAGGCTCTGCGAGCACATGGCTCCTCTTCCACCCATGAATGTCTGTTTAGCCACTGCCACAGAGGGTGCCCAGGAGCCACAAATCATCCTTCTCTCATCCTAGGCCTTGCTTATTTTCTCTCTCATTCAGCCAGCAAACATCGGTCAGTGCCACAGGGCTGGTACACAGATATATAAACTGTCTAGTGTAACAACTGTAGTGTGAAGAGCTGTCTATAAAACATACTGTCATGGTTTGAATTATGTCCCCCAAAAATGTGTGTATCAGTTTGGCTAGGCCATGATTCCTGGTTCTGTGTGATTTTCCTGTATGTTGTAAACCTGCCTCTATGATGTTAATGAGGGAGGATGGGTGGCAGTTGTGTTAGTAAGGCAGGACCTGATCTACAAGACTGGATTGTGTCCTGAGGCAATCTCTCGAAATATAAAAGACATAAGTGAGCAGTGAGACAGAGGGACCTCATACCATCAAGAAAGCAGTGCCGGGAGCAGAGCGCGTCCTTTGGACGGGGTCCCTGCGCAGAGAAGCTCCTAGTCCGGGGGAGCACTGAAGAGAAGAAGCTGACAGAGAGAAAAAGCCTTCCTCTGGAGCTGACGCCCTGAATTTAGACTTTTAGCCTACTTTGACTGTGAGGAGATAAATTTCTCTTCGTTAAAACCATCCACTTGTGGTATTTCTGTTATGGCAGCACTAGATGACTAAGACACATACAGAAAAAGTGCTGAGGGAACAGAGGAAAGCCTTGGGTTCTGCTTAGGAGATAAAAGGGGATATTCAGGCTGGGCTTTGAAGTATAGGTCGGAGTTCACTCGCTGGAGAAGGGATAGTGGAGGAACGCTAAGGAAAGCCTCAAAGGCTTGGAAAACATTATTTTTAGCTGACAGGCAGAAATGATAACACCCTCCCATAGACAGCATCTTTACAAAACTCTAAGCACTTTCAGAGTAAATACGAGTATCTACCCTGTGGCCAGGTCTTTTCTCAGCACACAACGACAGAAACCCTGTGGCTAGGCTGGAGAAATGGAGAAGGTATAAGCACAGCTGAGCAGGGACTCTGCCAGATACTGTGCTCAACTCCACACCTAGTTTTCACGTTTCATCCTAGGAGAGTGTTTATTCCCCTTTAGAGATGAGGAGGTTGAAGCTGACTTAAAGTGGTTTGTCGAGGTCATGGAAATCGGCAGTGGCAGAGCCAAGGTTTGGCCCCAACAGTCTAACTCCAGGGCCCAAGTAGTTAATCCCTTGTCTACAAGGCCTCCCTCTGCCATTGGAGTATTAGCTCCAAGGAGTGTTTAGTCAGAGCCCCTGAATCTTTGCCAACATACCCAATCCAGGCTAAAGCAAGTGATTCCCTATATGAAGATGTACTTCTTCCTGGGCACTATTTGGATTTTCTTGGAGGCCCAACTTTGCGTTTGCTTTGTCGTTCACGCCAGGTGACTACCTGGAGAACCCCCAGAAGGTCTGTCCCTTCTTGGGACTCTTGTGGACTTCTGTATCGCCTCCCTCACCTTCCTCGCCTTAGAGCCATCTTTGAAGGAGGGAGCACTCTGCCTTCCTGAATCCTAAGTTCCCTGAGATGGTGTGTGTGACATTAGGTGGCGGCCTTGCCTTTGACTGGCTCTGTGACCCCTGTGAGTCTCAGCTTCCTAAGAAATGAGTCTGTTGCAGCTTACTTTGCCATGAGCCGTGAGGTGAAAGTCACTTCCCATCATTCCTTGCATTTAGAAGCCACTCAATAAATCATAACAACAACAATAATAGTAACAAAAGCCAACAGTTCCTGGGTGCTCAAGGTGTGCCGGACACTGTTCTTTGTGCTTTCCTTGTGTTAGCTCACTTACCTGTCATTCTCCCCATTTTACAAATGAGGACACTGAGCTGTAGACAGTGAGTAGCAGGTTTGTTCATTTCCCTCTTGGTCATTGTCCCCCGGGGGGCCAGGGCCTTTCCTTGTTCCTAGCCCCCAAGGCCCCACATAGTAGCAGGCACAGTATTGTTTTTGTTGTCATTAGCTGCCATAGGCTCACCCCTAACTCCTGGCAACTCAACGCACAGCGGAGCGAAATGTTGCCGGCAAGTAGGTCTCTAGGCCTTCTTCCTAACCGTAGTCTAGAAGCTCCGCTGAAACCTGTTCAGCATCATTGCAACACGAAAGCCTCCACTGACAGATGGGTGGTGGCTGCGCTTGAGGTACATTGGCCAGGAATCGAACCCGGAAAGGTGAGAATTCTACCACTGACCCACTGACCCACTGACCCGCTGCCCTCACAGGCATGCTGGAGGGGTGAGTGAATGTCCTCTGAGGGTGGACACCGAGACGTGGTTTCTCGCTGGCACTTTGTTCACCAATGGCCTCCTGAGCCCTGTGGGTGTGTGAAGGCATCATGCCAGGCATGAGGAGGCCGAGAACTCAGGGAGATGGCCCCTGAGGCAGAAGGAGAGACGAGAGGGCTCACAGCAGCAGGGGGAGAGCTGTGCTCAGGCTGAGGTGTGTGGCAGAGGCTCCTTGAGGAGCCTGACTAGGAAGGATAAGTGGCATTGTCAGGTGGGGACAGGAACGTCCCAGGCTGAGAAGAGGTGCAGAGGTGGGAGTGCACGGCTGCTCCCATGTGAAGAGGCGCCTGGCACTCAGCTCCCAGGCAGGACACTGCAGAGATTCCAAGGGTGGAACAGAACTCCTGGGGCAGTTTTGTCTGGACGGGGCTGGAGAAGCTTGTGGCACGAGAGTAGACCAACTGGATTGGGGTGTAGTGAGTGGGATGGGATTAGTGAGAGTGGGATTCTCAGATCCCAGGGGCTTTGGCCTCCCTTTGAACTGCAGCCACAATGGAGGCCCCAAAATGCCAGGTACCTCTCACCTGGGTTAGGCATGTCTGCAGGTGGTATAACACTTGTGAGGGGAAGGGAGGGGCCTCAGGATTTACCTGGAGGTCAGGATACCTCCCACAAGCACCCTTACCTGGTAAACCAGTTGCCACTGAGTCCAACTCATGGCAAACCCATTGTGTCAGAGTAGAACTGTGCTCCATAGGGTTTTTAATGACTTGTTTTTGAGAAGCAGATCACCAGGCCTTTCTTCCAAGGTGCCTCCAGGTGGACTCGAACCTCTGAATTTTCAGTTAGCAGCTGAGTGTGTTAACCATTTGCACCACCCAGAGACTTTCCCTTTGTCATCCCAAGCCCCCTCCCCCCTAGCCATTGGGTCTCCCTGGTAGGAACCTAGGGGCCTGGCTCAGCCGTGATCCTTGGGCACCAGGGAGCCAACCGCTCCCACCTTATGGCAGTGTCTGAGCTCAGCCGAAGGCAGGGTCCCAGCTGCCTACCATGTGGGCCTGCGGGGGCGGGGGCCTTCTCCCCAGGAGGATGAGTCATAGCCATGACAGCCTGGCTGCTCCACTGTGTGGCCACACTTCTGCTTCTGCAGCAGGTGCTGGCTGGCCATGTGCAGGCACCGTGTCAGCAATGCCGCCCTGCATGTTCGTGTGCCTGCCTCCTCCCCCAGGTGTGCACACACACATGCCCCTGCATACATGTGCATGCTGGTGTGCGCCTTCGCTCCTAGAGGCAAAGGCCCAGCAGACAGCAGGCTGCCCAGTTTGGGAACATGGGTTCACTTTGCTTCTCACCGAGTGTGGGGTGGAGGGGTGAAACAGGAAGGAGCCGTTTTCCGCCCACAAGGCCCACGCCAGAGCCGCAGGGCAGTTGGGAGCTTGTTTTTGAGGCCTGTGCAGCGTTCCCGGGTGAGCTGGGGCCTCCCCGGAGCTGAGGTGCCGAAGCAGCAGCTGTCAGCTTTGAGGCCCAGGGTTTTCCTTTCTGAGCCTGGCCAGGCGTGTTCTAAAAGGATAGCAGCCTTGGGCACAACTGGGCATCAGGTCGGAGGGAGAGTTGCTGGGAGCTTGTGGGCCAGAGCCGGTGGGAAAGACCCAGGCTCTGCTAGCACACGTTCCTGCAGGAGAGCAGGTTTCCAGGGGCTTCCTCTTTGCTTGTTTGTTTGTTTGCTTGCAAAGGATCCTTTATGAATTTATTTATATGCCCAAGTAAGTATAAAAGCAGGCCTTGAGACCAAGGAGCTCATTTGATGAACCCATATCTGCCCAGTGGGGCTCATCCTTGCCTTAAAAATCAGCCTCAGGATTCCAATTTACTTTTTTTCTCCTTATTGTGGTAAAATTTAGATATACCATAAAAGCTGCCATTTTAACCATTTCCTCTTTGTTTTTAAGTCCGTACTCTGAGGGGCCCCTGTGAGGCTGAGGTGCCCACCCTGGGATGAGGCAAGGCCGCAGGCTCCCCAGTGCCCTTCCTGGGCGAGCAGAGGCCCCTCCCCAAGGAACAGGCTTGTTTGCTTGCTTTCCTACCTTCTCCTGCCTGCCCCTCCGTGTGGACTCCCCGGCCCCCAGGCAGCACCCCCAGGGGCTGTATGTGTCTGTCTGTGGAAAAGGCTGGAGGGAGAGAAGGAGGGCGCCAGGTGTCCCAATATGGCTACTCCTCCCTCAAATTCTGGTCCTGACATTCCTCCCAGAAATCACCAGTACTGCTAATACTTGCGTCACTTTCTAGCGTCTACATTTTCTTCTCTGAGCCGTATCAGACTTCTGCAACCTATCAGACTTCTGCAACCAAGGCCTGTCTTGTTCACGCTTAGTTGACTGACGCCCACAAGTAAAGTTACATGTTACACAGCAACCTGGGGGCACACGAGTTTGCATACAAAACCAAACCAAGAGTTCAAGGAGTAGTTCTCGGTCCTTTGTGCTTGCACTTGATTGTTTTCTCTCCCCTACCCCTTTTTCCCCTAATGCTGGTTCCGTGTCATGGAGGGGGCATCATGCCTACCTTGTTTCACAGATGAGGAGACTGAGGGCAGGCAGGCTCTTGACTTGCATCAGGGCCCTGAGCTAGGGAAGGCTGGTTCAGGCCTGCAGCCAAGTGAGGCTGAGTTGCTCTGGGACCCCCGTGGAGGGTGAGGCCAGAACTCCCCAGAACTCAGCCCTTTTTGCCTGGAACATGCACATTTGGTATAGCAGAGCAGGGGTTCCAGTGGTCTCTGCTGGGTCTGGAGAGACAGCGAACCAACTAGGGCAGGAGGGGACAGGGCTGACACATTCATTTGTTAACCCTTTAACTCACTTGGTCCCCACAGACTAGCTAGGGGGCTGGTCCACTTCTAGGTGCTGAGACAGCACCTGGAGCAAAACAATCCTTGCTCTCATGGAACTTCTATGCTAGGGGGAGACAGACAATAAGCAAATACGTAATCATGATAGTGGCAGCATGCAATGAAAAAAGTTCAAAAGCCCGGGTAAGGGGATAAGGGAGTATGGGGGTTGCTCTTTTATACTGGGAGGTCGGGCACGCCCTCCAGTGAGGCGTGGCTTGTGAGCAGAGACCGAAAGGAAGCGGGGCCAAGCCAGGCAGAGAGGTGAAGGGAGAGGACATCCCAGGCCAGGGAGACAGGTGTGAGCAGGAACTGTGGGCTGTGAGTGGTCCTGCCCTCCAGACATCACTTCTACAGGGAGCGAAGGGCTTCCTGGGGTGGGCGCACCGCTGGCTCCCCTCTGCCTGCCTGTCACCCCAGGGCTCTGCCACTCTCCAAAGTCCCAGAGTGGCGGGGTTCACTGCCACCTGGCTCCAGCTCTCAGTGAGGGCTCCTTCTCCTCCCAGCACCTCCACCGCTAGTAGTCCTGGCATCCAGGCCTCGGCCAGGTGGAAATGCTCCAGGCAACCAGTTGCCATCAAGTCGATTCCAACTCATGGTGACCCCATGCATATCAGAGCGGAACTGTACTCCACAGCGTTTTTAATGACTAATATTTCAGAAGTAGATTATCAGGTCTTTCTTGAAGGCGCCTCAGGGTGAACTCAAACCACCAACCTTTCAGTTAGCAGCCAAGCAAGTGGTGTTAACCATTTGTACCACCAGGAGCTCCACAGCAATTCATAGACAGCCATTATTGCACACTTACTGTATACAGGGCAAGGCATTCAGCCTGAGGATAAGTCTTTGCCTCTGATGTCTCAAGGCTCCTTTGAGAATTATCGCTGAACAGGATGTGAACTGCTGGGCCTAGTGAACGACCAGGGAGACATAGGCAGGGTTGGGGGGTCAATGTTCAGGGACAGCTCCTGGGAGAGGTAGGCGCCAAGGCAGGAAGGCCAGGCAGGGTGGGATTAGCTAGCGGAGTAAATAATTCCTAAGTGTGAGCTTGGACTTTGCCTTGTAAACACTGGAAGCCATCGAAGGTCTTTGATTGTGCAAAGTGTTTTCAGTGTTTTAGGGAGATTAGCAAGGCAGGTGTGCATGTGAGACTGGGTGGGAGGGACAGCGGCAGGGAGGCCCAAGCCCCGCTGTTTGGTGTTGCCAGGGAGGAAAGCAGTGACAAAAGGACACTGCGTTCCAAGGGCCACACCAGCTGGGCCCAGTGAGGTGTCTGGAGGAAGGGGGAAGAGTGGAGACTCCATTCAGAACCTCCAGCCCCTACGGGGAAGGAACCAGGAAGTCCTGAAGGGAAGCTGGCTGGCGGGGGACCAGAGCTCCTCCTGGAGAGCCACTTGGATTCAGAGCATGGCAGGAGGCGGGGCCTAGGTGGGGCCTGTGGGGTGCCCCACTTCCTCCATAGCCTCTGAGGCGTGCGGATTCGGAGCTCAGGTGAGACAGACAGTGATGGGATGTGGGGGGCGCTTTCACAAAGCCACCACCAGGCCCCTGGTCGGCCTGACCAGGATGGGGGCCACCTAGGACTGGCTGGGAGCTGCGGCAGCACGGTGGGCTGCGCCCCGCCTGTGCCCGCCCGCTAAACGCCGTTTGTCTTCCCTCTGCAGTGATGGGTCATTTCCCTATGACTCTGTCCCTTGGCAGCAGAGCACCAACCAGCCTCCCGGCTCCCTCTCCGTGGTCACCACCGTTTGGGGAGTGACCAACACATCCCAGAGCCAGGTAAGAGCCTGCCCTGCCCTGCCCAATCACAGCCCCTCCCAGACAGGAGTATACCTCCATCACTAGGCCCTTCAGTCACCATGCTGAGCCAGCCCACCTTGCTCTCAGGGCACACCCAGCTGGGTCCACACCCAACACAGGAGGGCAGCAGCTGGGCCCCTGGAGACTGTCCCCATCCTCGGCCTCTCTGAGGCAGTGGCTTTTATCTGACGGACAGCCGGAGGTCTTTCCCTAGCCCTTGTTTACATTGGTTAGATAAACAGTAGGACTTACTGGGTTATTGGCTTCAGGGCTCCAAAGTCTGAGGTCTGTGGCCGTGGATGGCCTGGGTCAGATGGCCACAAAATGCCATGCTTTAGACGTAGGACAAAAGCCCCTCTCACTCTCATCATCCCCTTGTGCCTTCCCCTTTTCTCACTCCTTCATCTGTCCCGATGCAGGGGCTCCCCCTGCCCAGCCTCCCATGCAGAAGACTCAGGGCTGATTGCTACCCTGGAAGAAGCTGGGGACTTCCCTGTGGTCTTGGGCCTGGGTGGCCTTTCGGCAAGGATCCTGCTGCCCCCAGAGCTGGCAAATTGGGCTTCTCTTTGCCCTCATGGAGCCCCAGCCCCAAGCATCCATGCCTCTTTGGGGACAGGAGGCTAAGAATCTATTTCTTTCTCCGCCTGCTACCTGGTGAGGACCAGCTGCCTCTGGTTGGCCTCAGCTCCCCTCACCAGAGTTGCTGGCCTCTGACAGCCACCTGGACTGGCTTTGTGGTCCTCGATCAAGCCCTCACCTGCATCCCATCGCAGGCTGAAATTCCTTCTCCTCCTCAGCTGTCCTGTTTCCCTCTCTCCCTCCACCCATTTCTCCCTCTTCCTCTCCACACTTTCTGGGGCTCCGTGGGTGATGTCCACTCTCTCTGCCCACAGGTCCTCGGGAACCCCATGGCCAATGCCAACAACCCCATGAATCCAGGCGGCAACCCCATGGCGTCAGGCATGACCACCAGCAACCCCGGCCTCAACTCCCCGCAGTTTGCCGGGCAGCAGCAGCAGTTCTCGGCCAAGGCCGGCCCCGCTCAGCCCTATCTCCAGCAGGGCATGTATGGACGGCCCAACTACCCCGGCAGCGGGGGCTTTGGGGCCAGGTGAGTGGGGCTGGCTGGGGCAGTGGCCTTCTGAAGTGGCACATCAGCCCCACCCTTCTCCCTCCCATCCATTTAAACCCCAGCTCCCTACTTCCTGGCAGGGCAGCTATGAACAAGTCCTGCTACTTATTCTTGGTTGTCCCATCAGTCAAGAGGGCACGACCCTGCCCCCCTCTCGGGGCTGGCCTGAGATGAGGCAGCAGCTAGGCTGTGTTCTGACGGCTGTCAGGCCCATCAAGATAGAAAGGCCACTGTTGTCATTCCTCTAAATGACCCTTCCCTGCCAAATATCTTCATACATTGGAAGACCTTGAGAGCCCTTGCCAGGAGAGTTGAAGAACAGCTACAGTGGGGTCCGGTTGCCCAAAGAAAGTGAAGTAATCCAGAAAATCAGCCTGTCGTATGGGCATGGAAGCAAAACTGGCTAAGGCTGGGAGTTCCTGGGTTCATGAGTAGAGGAGGAAGGGGCCAGGACCCCCAAGAGGAGCCCCTGGGATGGAAAGTGGGACAGATGCAGAAAGCAGAGGCACCCAGCCCTCCGTGTAAGAGTCCCAGCTTCCGGGTCTCACTGCAGCTCTGCTGGGTTTCTGGACCCGGGCTGGCAGAACAGGATGGCCCAGTGGTTAAACACACAAGCTTTGGTGTCAGACGGGCCAGAAGCTGCAACCTGGCTCCGCCATCCACCAGTGGAGACTTTGGGCACATTGCTTAGGTCCCCTGAGACTCACTGTCCCCATCCAGAAGGTGGGCAGCTATGCGGATGCAGCAAGCTAGTGTTCATGAGGATACACCCTGCCTGGCTCTCAGCCTGGGCTCCAGGAACACGGCAATGGGGTGCTCACCTGAGTGGCATGGATGGTTGCCAGCTGCAGCAGGCCCAGAGTTAGAGTGCCTTACCCCATCCGTGAGCTGGGGGCAGGTGGGCCTGGCAAAACCTGATCCTTTCCCTCCCAAGCCCAAGGCTTGTTCTGTGCTCATCTTAAGATTCAGGGAATACCTAACATTTCCATTCTTCTCCCTGGCAGCTACCCTGGGGGTCCTAATGCCCCTGCAGGCATGGGTATCCCTCCGCACACCAGGCCACCTGCCGACTTCAGTCAGCCGGCGGCTGCTGCAGCGGCAGCGGCCGTGGCAGCAGCAGCGGCCACGGCCACAGCCACAGCCACAGCCACAGTGGCAGCACTGCAGGAAACCCAGAACAAGGATATAAACCAGTATGGACCGGTAAGGCCCTACCAGCCGGGTCCAGCCTAGCCCGCCTACTCAGAATTGGATGTTGGTTCTTGTGAGGTCATGTGTGCTGGGGAGGGATGAGGGTGTTGGGGTACCTTTGGAAGCATGTGGAAGGTGTGTGTGTTAGGATGTAGGAGTCAGTGGAGTTGGGAGTTGGGTGTGTGGTTGGGTGCTTGCATTTGTTCCGTGTGGGTTGGTGGCTCCATATGCCTGTGCATGGGGAAAAAGGTTCTGGATAGCTTTCTGGGCCCCCTACTCCTGAGGAATGGGCTCAGTGTCTAAAAAACAGCCCTGTTTCTGGTCTTCCCCGCGGTGGCCTCTGAAGGCCAGTGCACTTCTAGTCACCCCATCCGTGCATTCTCCCAGGTCCTAGCTCTGTTCCCCAGACCTTCAGAAGGATGAGGCGGTTGTGAGGAGAGGGACAGGAGGCATGGGGAGGGGGCAGCAGGACAGGTGGGCAGAGGTGGAAGCTGGGCCACAGACTGGATAGAGAGTATGTCTCCATTGGACAAAACCAAGGGTCGGGTGGGAACTTCCAGGAAGGGATTGGAGCTTCACTCGCGACCCTCGACCCTGCCTCCATCCTCATCACTTCCATCATCCCATGCCCCTCCCACCCCTGCACACTTCCCCATCCCCTGCCTGCCTGCCTCCTGGAAATGCTGCCTGTGCATCAAGCGACCGCTCCCCACCCCACCCCACCTTACACCCCCCAGCTGGGCTGCGTCTTTCCTGTGTGGCCTGCAGAGGGCAGCAGTGAGCGCAGGAGGCCAGCTGCACAGCAGAGTGCTCCCCACCCAACCCTCTCACCTTTCCCACCTGCCCTCCCTGCACTTTCAATGCATGTGGCATTTTATTCTTTTTTTTTTTTCTTCTCCTGTTGAAGGTCTGTTCCTCTTTCCAGATGGGTCCCACCCAGGCGTATAACAGCCAATTCATGAACCAGCCCGGGCCACGGGGGCCTGCCTCCATGGGGGGCAGCATGAACCCTGCCAGCATGGCAGCTGGCATGACGCCCTCGGGGATGAGCGGCCCTCCTATGGGCATGAACCAGCCCCGGCCGCCTGGCATCAGCCCCTTTGGCACGCATGGGCAGCGGATGCCCCAGCAGACCTACCCGGGCCCCCGGCCCCAGTCCCTTCCCATCCAGAGCATAAAGAGGCCATACCCGGGAGAGGTGAGTGGGATAGGGCAGAGTGGTGGGCAGGATGGAGAAGGGTGAGGATGTGGGGCTTGAAGGCACAGGGTTTTGAGTGGTGTCTTGGAAAGGGCATGGATTGACCTTTGGAAAACCCCAGGTCTGCCACTTGAGCCACCTTGAGCAAGTTCCATCACCTCCCTGAGTCTGTTTCTTCATTTGAAAAATGGCAGTGACAGTCCAACCCACCCTGTAGGGCTGCATGAGGGACTTAACCGTGGGGTGTATAAAGGGCTTCACGCAGGGCCTGATGTGTGCAAGCACTGAGCAAGGTGTGTTGTGGTTGTTAGCTGCCAGCAAGTTGCTCCGACTCATGCCAGCCCCATGCACAACAGAGCAAAATTCTACCCGGTCATGTGCCATCCTTATGATCACTTGTGGATCGAGTGTTGCAATGCATGAAGGTTTCATTGGCTGATTTTTGGGAGTAGATGGCCAGGTGTTTCCTCCTAGTCTGTCTTAGCCTGGCAGCTCTGCGGAAGTGCATTCAGCGTCATTAAAAAAAAACCAAACCTGTTGCTGTCGAGTCGATTCCAACTCATAGCAACACTATAGGACAGAGTAGAACTGCCCCATAGGGTTTCTAAGGAGCACCTGATGAACTCGAACTGCCGACCTTTTGGGTAGCAGCCATAGCTCTTAACCACTACAACACCAGGGTTTCCAAAATACAGTCCTCCGCTGACAGATAGGTGGTGGCTGCGCATGAGGTGCATTGGCTAGAATCAAACCCAGGTCTCCTGCATAGAAGGCGAAAATTTTACCACTGAACCACCAGTGCCTCTAGCAAGGAGTAGCCGCCACTATTATTGTGTTTTGTCTTGGTCAGACCCTAACTGGGTGACTCTGGGTAAAGAACTAAACTTCCTGGGGTCCACATCCCTCACACCTAGAGGAGACGTTTGGGGCTTCCCCAGCTTCCAAGCGTGGACATAAAGCAAAGCGCTTTAAAACCCTAGAGGCTGTGCTCACCCGGGGATGTGGTTGGAAGGCAGGTGAGGGCATGTTCTGTGGGATTTGTTTCCACTGACAGTCAAGTCATTTTGTCGGGAGAGCACCAGCCATTTGGCTGCCTAGCCAGCTCTGCCAGGTTATTGGGGAAAATTTAGGGAAGTAAAGCCCATACTTCCTGTCCACCGGGACCAAGACTTTAGCAGGAAAGGAAAGCCTTAAGCAGGGACCTGTGAGGGAATGGTACATGGTAGGGATATGGGCTCTGGGGTGGGCTTTCAGTCAAAGGACGATATTCCTGGAGGGGGTGTCACAGGGCCTTCAGGAGCATTCACAAAACGAGTTGGCAGCCAGTGGCCACGTGGTTATCAGCGTAAGGATTTAGTTTGCCTGCAGAAGACACCAAAAATACCGGTTTGCCATTGAATTGACTGATACACGGCCACCCCAATCGCCCATCTTTCCAAAGTAATCACCAGGACTTTCTTCCTGAGGCACCTCTGGGTGGACTCAATCTGCCAACCTTTAAGTCAGCAGACAAGCCGGTTAACCGTTTTCACCACACAGGGATTCTGCAGCAGACGGGGCCCCAGGATCCTGAGCCAGCACTCACTCCTCATGAAGCCTCCCTTCCTTCTCACCCCTCCTGCCCATCGTCCCCCAGCTCTCTGCTTGGACACTCATTCTCAGACACAGAAGTGTGCCCTTCAGCTCTGGCTCGGAAGTCTCTGTAATCCACCTCCGCATCCTTCCTAGCATGGCGGGGAATCTGGCTTGACAGATTGGTGGAGGTGTCCTGAGTCCAGGAGGGGAGAGATGGAGGCTGGGGTCAAGCCAGTTCATGGAGGGGCCAGAGGAGAATGGCGTGGGCTGCTCAGGCCCTGGCCTCACTCCCCGCGCAGCCGCCACGCAGTTTCTGGGCCCTTTCTCAGCCCCCTCTGTGCTCAGACTCCCGGCGTCATCCCACTGGTTTGGCTGAGACGCATCTGCAAGCCCAGCCTCAGGGCTGCCAGCACCAAGGGAAGCGAGTGAGGACAGGCTGCAGCCAAATGCCTGGTCATTAGCCTGACATGAACCTCAGTGTCTTGCTTCCAGCTCCTGCCTGGCATGGCAGAATGCATGAAAGACTCTCTATTATTTTTACTGAGTTAATCATCCTCTTCATAAAGTGCTGCTGCTACCCATCTATGAAATACCTGGTACTGGGCACAGCCTCCTGTGTCTCCCATGTGGTCACAGACAGTGTGGCCCGACCCCATCTGGGAAGGCTGGCCTCCACATTGCAGTGGCACGCCCAGTCATGGAATTGTTGGAACCCTGGGATGAGGGCAGAGGTGGGGGTCCGGTCAGCTCGTCCCCTCTCCCAGATTGCACAGGACTCTAATCTAGCCTCTGACACAACCTTCTACTTCCATATGTCCAGTGATGGAAGGCTCACTGTTGTGCAGAGCAGCCACCATCTCTCAAGAGCCTGAGTTGTATAAAGTTCTTTATCACTGACGCTGGGACCTGCCTTCTAACCCTGGGTCCTTCATTCGTTGAGCAAGTGTTTGTCGAGGGCCAGTTGTTTGCTGGGCACCGTGTCGCAGCAGTCCACATGGGCCTGTGAGCCCAGAGGGTAGAGAGACAACTAAATAGACATGGTGTTTTAACAAATAGGAAAGAAAGCAGTGATATAATGTTCCAGCGTGTGGGGCAGCAGGGGGCCCTGAGGATCACCTGATTTCACATGAGCATGAGCAGGAGTAGCAGGTGTCAGCTATGGCTGAGGACAGCGGTCCTGCCACCTCCCAGAACTGGCTTTCCTCCCGTCCCTCCACCACCTGGTTCCCCCCGCCTTCTGCGCTGTGGCAGTTTGTCCGTGCCCAGAACTGACCACCACACGTGCTGTGTTCTGCTTGGTGGGGAGTGTGGGGACAACGCCTCCCCGACTGAGCCTCAGAACGGGGGTAGGGAGTCACCTTTCTGGAAGCTTGTCCTGTGGTCTTCGTCCACTTGTCACAAGTTGGAGTAAATGCTCTGTGCGCACAGCTTTGTGCCAGGCGCTAAGAGAGACGGGGGCTTGAGAACTGAGCCCTGGGCAGCTGCTTCCTTGTGGTGGCATAAGCGAGAGGCTCCCAGGTACCCCCAGAGTGCCGAGGTAGGCCTGAAAGGGATGGCCCTGGTGGCAGGGTGGCATGTAAGCTGGAAAAAGGCAAAAGGAGGTATCCCAGGATGCGAGGGCAAGAAAGGGCCTCGGGCTCGCCTGGCTCAGCCCCTCCCCTTTGCACATGCGGAAGATGCTTTGTGGGTGGGCAGAGGAGCTGCTGGTATAGGGCAGTGCTGGCATTTGGGTGAGCAGCCAGGCTTAGAGCCACTGACAACCTGCCCTCTCCCCTTTATCTGCCACTACAGCCCAACTATGGAAACCAGCAATATGGACCAAATAGCCAGTTCCCCACCCAGCCAGGCCAGTACCCTACCCCCAACCCACCGCGGCCACTCACCTCTCCCAACTACCCCGGGCAAAGGATGCCGAGCCAGCCAAGCACCGGGCAGTACCCACCCCCGACGGTCAACATGGGGCAGTATTACAAGGTGAGTCCCACCCTGGGGCACCCACCCTCAGGCCCCCTTCCCACCCATGTCATTCTGACTCCCGTGTGTGTTCCCTAAAGACACCAAGGGGTGGGCAGGGGTCTCTGAACGGGTCCCCGTGTGCTCAGAGCTATATGTGCATTAGCTTCCCAGGGCTGCCGTAACAAATACCACAAACTGAGCGGCTTAAAACAAGAGCAGTTTATTTGTGAATGTATTCTCATAGTTCTGGAGGCTGGAAGTCCAAATTAAGCTGTTCGCAGGCCATGCTCTCTGCAGGCCTCAGGGGAAGATCCTTCCTTTCCTCTTTCTAGCTTCTGGTCGTGGCTGGCGATCCTTGGCATTCTAGATTTGTAGCTGCACCACTCCAGTCTCTGCCTCCATTGGCGCATGGCGTTCTCCCTGCGTGTCTGTCTTTACGTGGCGTTCTTATGGGGACACCAGTCATTGATCTAGGGCTCATCCTAATCCAGTATGACCTCCTAACTTGATGACCTCTACAGAGACCCTATTTCACGTGTACCAGGGGTTAGGACTTCGACGCACCTTTTTTCTACCCACAACACTGTTCATGCGGTGGCCAGGAAGCCAGCCTGGCTTCTCTTGGTGCCCATTCTCATGAGACTCAAACGACAGTTTTCCGTCTCTTGCTCTTATCTGTGGCAAAGATACAGTTTTTAAAGAAAAAGCACACACCCTTGGTATATTAACATTTCCTTTAAACTTTGGTTCTCTCCATGCACACAGATGGGCACCAACATCTTACATAGTTGTTATCCAGCTCTAATCCTGAGTTTGTTACTTAGCATGAGATCATCTGCATCTTATCACTACAGAGCCCTCTCTCTGCACAGCTGCCAAGTATCCCACTGAGATGACTGCACTGCATTCTGTCATTCCCTTTCTGTTGGACATATGGATTGTTTCTGGTTTTTGATATAATAAAAACCAGTTGTTGAGTCAGTTCCAACTCATGGCAACTCAGTAGGTGTCAGAGTAGAACTGTGCTCCATAGGATTTTCAATGGCTGATTTTTTGGAAGTAGACGGCTAGGCCTTTCTTCCAAAGTGCCTCTGGGTGGACTCAAACATACAGCCTTTTGGTTAGCAGCCAAGTGCATTGGCTGTTTGCGCCACCCAGGGACTCCTATGTATTAAATTGTTGTTGTTGTTAGGTGCTGTCCAGTTGGTTCTGACTCAAAGTATAGTGGCCCTGCCCAGTCCTGCACCATCCTCACAATCACTGTTATGCATGAGCCTATTGTTGTAGCCACTGTGTCAGTCCATCTCATTGAGGGTCTTTCTCTTTTTCGATGACCCTCTACTGAGCATGATGTCCTTCTCCAGGGACTGATCCTTCCTGGTAACATGTCCACAGTAAGTGAGACAAGGTCTCACCATCCTCATGTCTAAGGAGCATTCTGGCTGTACTTCTTCCAAGACAGATTTGTTCTTTCTTTTGGCAGTCCATAGTGTATTCAGCATTCTTCACCAACACCACAATTCAAAGGTGTCAATTCTTCTTCAGTCTTTCTTATTCATTGCCCAGCTTTAATGTGCATATGAAGCGATTAAAAATACCATGGCTTGAGTCAGTGACATCTTTGCTTTTCAATACTTTAAAGAGGTCTTTTGCAGCAGATTTAGCCAATGCAATACATCATTTGATTTCTTGACTTCTACCTCCATGGGCATTGATTGTGGATCCAAGTAAAATTAAATCCTTAACAACTTCAATATTTTCTCCCTTTGTTATGATGTTACTTATTGGTCCAGTTGTAAGGATTTTTGTTTTCTTTATGTTGAGGTGTAATCCATACCAAAGGCTATAGTCTTTGATCTTCATCAGTAAGTGCTTCAAGTCCTCTTACCTTTCAGCAAGTAAGGTTATGTCATCTGCATAACGCAGGTGGTTAGTGAGTCTTCCTCCAGTCCTGATTCTGCATTCTTCTTCGTATAGTTGAGCTTCTCGGATTATTTGCTCAGCATACAGGTTGAGTAAGTATGGTGAAAGGATACAACCCTGACGCACACCTTTCCTGACTTTATACCATGCAGTATCCCCTTGTTCTGTTCACTGGACTGTGTCTTGATCTATGTACAGGTTCCTCCTGAGTAAAACTAAGTGTTCTGGAATATATTAAATTAGGTGTCCTTAAGCAGAAACACACATAAAACAAGCTTATATATTGATCACTTGACTAGAATGTTGTGACCAGAGGCTCTCGGGAGCCTAATCCTGCATTTTGGCTGGGAGCACTGGCTCAGTATTCACTAATTCAGTGTTTAGGGCAGCTTTAGAGGACGCAACTACCTAAAATACATTCTCAGAAAGACTCTGGAAATACTTTACATTTATTTGCCAAAGAACTATGCCAGTCTACAGAACCATTCACCATGTGGGTTTACTATTTTTGCTACAACTTCAGCACCCGGAGTGTTTCTATTTTTGTAAGCTCTTTTGCTGAATTAATAGCTGTGGACAGAGAGAGACCTAATTAGACAAAATGCTGTTCCTGTGGATGATCTGCTTAACTCCCACCCTGCCCCCTTGTGCCACCCAGCACCAGACGAGCCTCTTACCATCCCCTGGACCCCTGGTGAATTTTAAAATCAAGAGGGAGAGAAGGTTTCCCATAGCATCTCTGCCTTCCACTCATAACATTGTTGTTCATCTTGTTTTAATAGCCAGAACAGTTTAATGGACAAAATAACACCTTCTCGGGAAGCAGCTACAGTAACTACAGCCAAGGGAATGTTAATAGGGTATGTGCAGATTTTAGTATTTAAAGTTATAACCCACATGCAGTTGTTGGATGAAAGGGGTCCTCACTGTTTCTGACATTGGGGTGGGAGTGCCATCCCTGGTCACCTGGCCTGGATGGGTGGGGAGAGACAAGTGTAGACCCAACTGGTCACAAAAGAGAACAGAGGAGGACTGAGACAGGTTGTGGGGGGTGGTTTCCTTGGGACCAAAAGGCCTGCTGATCCTACTCCAAAGGACCCCAGTGGCATGGGGGAGGAGGCAGGGAGGGAGGGTGTGGCTTAAATCGTGATGTGGGAAGCCTGTGCAGTGGGCAGTAGGAGACCTGGGCTTGATCCCAGCTCACTTTTTCTCCTGGGGGGCATATTAGACAAGTTCTCACCACCCTGAGCCTCAGTGCCCCATCTGTCAAATGGGCAGAGGGGCTCCTGACACTGGATGATTAAGTGGTGCTGTGACCCAGATGAAGGGTGGGGAGCCTTCCCAGACCCACCTGTGCTCCAGTGGGGGCAGAGGCCTGAGTGCTGGCCTTGTTGGGGGGTATGTCCACAGCCATGGCCTCTCCCATCCCCATGACCCCATAATTTCTGTATGGTCTCTGTTTCCCTCCAGCCTCCCAGGCCGGTTCCTGTGGCAAATTACCCCCACTCGCCTGTTCCAGGGAACCCCACGCCCCCCATGACCCCCGGGAGCAGCATTCCCCCATACCTGTCCCCCAGTCAAGACGTTAAACCGCCCTTCCCGCCCGACATCAAGCCCAATATGAGCGCTCTGCCACCGCCCCCGGGTGAGTGCCCCAGTCTCCCCTCCCCTCTGGCCTGGCAGCTCCAGCCTGGGACCCCAGCAGGCTTCCATGGGGCCATCGTGGCCATAGGGGCAGGGGGCTTGGAAATTGGCTGCCCTGTGCTGTTGTTGAAAGGGCAGGGAGCTTGACAGCAGTTAAGCCCCACCGAGAAGAGATACTGGAAGTGAGTGAATGCGGGCTTCTAGGGGCTGGGCTGCCCGCAGCTTTCCTCCCTCCTGCCCCACCTGGTGACCACAGTGCCAGTGTACCTCGGGCAGCTGAAGTGTAGAGAATTCTTCACCTGGGGAGGGTGGCCTCATCCCCTGGCCCAGACCCTCTGTCCAAGAGGGAGGGAAAAGACACTGGTTTAGTTCCCGATTGGAAACTGGATCGGTGATGTTAGTGTCCTGAGCTTTCCCCAGTCCCTGGTGCTCAGCCTCGAGTGGGGGGCTGGGAGGAGGCCCCTGGGGCTTCCAGAACCAGGAGGTAGCTTGGCAGGTTGGGGACATAGGACCAGGGAGACAGCCAGGCAAGTAGAACAGAACACAGGAGTGGATGGGTGGACTCGGGGTCTCTGGGGTACACTTGGCACTCAGCCCAGGTACGTGACTTCACACTTGCATCTCTATGTCCCTGAGCCAGCAGCCACAGGGCATGGCCATGTGCGAGTAACCACGCTTTGGGGTGCCGTGGTGGCCAAGGTGTGTGGCTAATCAGACCCCTCTCCACCCCAGCCAACCACAACGATGAGCTGCGGCTCACGTTTCCCGTGCGGGATGGCGTGGTGCTGGAGCCCTTCCGCCTGGAGCACAACCTGGCCGTCAGCAACCACGTCTTTCATCTGCGGCCCACGGTCCACCAGACGCTGATGTGGAGGTGAGCACAGGCGATGATGTCCCCGGGCCCAGCGTTGCCTGGACATGCAGCAGCAGCATCTGCCTGCGGCCTTCATCTGTGCAGCATCACTGCCTGAGCCCCTGCTGGGGGGTGTCATGGGAACCTACAGGCATGGAAGGAAAGGGACAGGTGGCCACAGCATAGGGTCCAAGGGCAGGGAGCAGTTGTCACTTATGCTGTAGTGGTCAGGGAGGACATCCCAGAGGAAAAGATGACTATACTCAGACCTAAAGGCTAACGAGGAGGGCATTCCAGCAGAGGCCCTGGGTTGGCACAAGGGAGCAGTAGTCCCAAAATTCAAAGTAGCTCATTGGCCAGAGCTGGGAATGCAGAGAGATGAGAGTGGATGTGCACACAGGGCTCGCTGAGCAGGACCAGAAAGCTCTGCAGACTGCAAGGGGCTGACAGTGGCACAGGGCTGAGGCTCAGACATAATTACGGCTTGGACGCTGCCCAGCTGGAACATGCTGGAGTGCAGGGCCCTGGAGGCCCCTTGCTGATCTGGGTTGTGTTCAGCGCCTTCCACATGTGATCTTTGATCGTGTAAGTGGGCAGTGCTTTCGCCACTGACAGTTGAGAAAACTGAGGCCAGAGACGTTAATGAGTCTGTGTGAGCTCTCACAGCTGGCAAGGGGCAGGGCTGGGGCTGGGGCCTGGGTCCCTCCACCCCTTGGTGCTTCCTCCTCAGGCAGGCCTCACCCTATCTCACCATGCCTATGAGCATCTTGAGGGCAAGCGATGGGTCTCAGCCCATCACACACGTGTGCATGCACACACACACACCATGCTGCTTGCCTGGACCCCACTGAGCAGGCTCCTGGAGACACAGAGCTGGCATGGGGGCTGGGACGCTTGGGCGAGAGGTAAGGAGACCCCCTAGACACGTGGGCAGACCCTGTGCAGCCTGCTGGGGGATCAGGGGCCCTGCTCACTCATGTTGTGTTACCGGGAGTATCCTTCCTGTGGCCTGAGTTCTGCTTTGTTCCATGAGACATGGTAACTGCTGACCTCATGTGGATCCTTCAGTGCTGGGCCAGGCTGTGTCCTCAGGTCACAGTAGGGCCTTCCCGAACTACCCACCCCTGGCCACACCCATACTCACCCCCACCTAGCACCTGGCAGGGATTCTCTCCTCTTGCTGGACCTCTAGAACTTCTCCCACAGGGAGGCTCCTGCTGAGCCAGCACTCACAGCAAGGAGACAGGGCCCTCCCCCGGACTGTTGCTATTGTTGCCACTGTGTCATTTCCCACTCATGGCCACCCCATGTGTACAAAGTAGAACTGCTCCATAGGCATTCCAAGGCTGTGACCTTTCGGAAGCAGATTGCCAGGCCTGTTTTCCGAGGTGCCTCTGGGTGGGTTCAAATCACCAACCACCAGTCAGCTGGTAGTTGAGCACTTAACCATTTGTGCCACCCAGGGACTCCTGTGTGACAGATGAAGTGTTATAAGAAACGAATAGCGTGCCGGCCTCGGCATACCTTCTCTCTTAATCCTTACCCCAGCCCAGCCAGGTTGGCCTCCTGGTTCTGCTTTACTGACTAGGAAATGGCTTCCTCAGACCCCGCTCTCTGACACGAAGCCCCTTCCCCTACCCTGGCTGCCTCTAGGTGGAGGGTGTAATGAGGAGCATGAGGACGGGGGGGGCAAGCTGTAGTCCAGCGGGGTGGAGTGCAGGCTGAGCCTGGGAAGTAAAGCAAGATTCCAGGCAGTGGGACAGGCATTCCTGGTAGCAGGAACCACAGAGATAAGGGGTGGTGGTGGGAACACGCAGTGAATAGAGGCCCGTGAAGGGGAAAGTGGGCATCAGCTCCCCCTGCCCAGGGTGTGCCAGAACCCAGGAGTCCCAGCCCCCAGCCTGTTGCTCACCCTTTCTAAGTGGATCTGCCCGCACCCTGACCCAGGCCCCTCCCCGTCTGAACAGTCACCGGTTGTCCCCCACGGCCTAACACACCCAAGGTCTCCCTGCTTTTCAGGGCTATCCCTGTACCCTTCCCAGAACAGTCACCTTGTCCATCGATTTATGAAAAGCTGAGGACCCCCACACCAGCCTCTACAGGCGTAGGTCCCCCATGAGGTGACCTGAGCCAGAAACAACCCTGGCCCAGGGCGCTTCTCCCCACAGGAGTCTGGAGGCTAGCCAGTCAGATATGTCCTTTTTGCCCCACTGTCTCTGTCCTGGGCAAACGGGTCAAAGATACAGGAGGGCCTGCTCCTGTCCCTGTCTGTCACTCCTACAGGGAGGGGCCGAGGGAGTTTATAGCTTGAGCTGGGGGCTGTGGCTGGAGTGGATGGTTTGTGGTAATTTAGGGAAGAATTTGGATTGCTGGGTGAATTTTGATTAGAGATGTGAGAAGGATATTCAGGGTGAGAGAGGAGAACTTGCACGGGGCTGTGGGAACAGCCATGGCTGGGACAGGAGTCCTGAGGGATCCAGGGGGTTGTGAGTTCAGGGGTGTGTGGCCTGGCTGAGGGTCACAGACCACACAGAGTCCCTAGGCAGCCTGGCTCAGAGAGCTGACCCAGCCTTGCCTGCCCCCTACAGGTCTGACTTGGAACTGCAGTTCAAGTGCTACCACCACGAGGACCGACAGATGAACACCAACTGGCCCGCCTCAGTGCAGGTCAGCGTGAACGCCACCCCTCTTACTATCGAGCGTGGTGACAACAAGACCTCCCACAAGCCCCTGCACCTCAAGCACGTGTGCCAGCCGGGCCGGAACACCATCCAGATCACTGTCACGGCCTGCTGCTGCGTGAGTATGGCAGGAGGGTGGGCCCAGGGCTGCTGAGGGCACAGACCAGGCCTGCCCCACAGCCCCTGCACAGCCTGGCCCTCTGCTCCCTTAGCCATGTCTTCAGTGTGCCCCCATCCCCACAGCCACGCACCACCTAGCTGCCTGGTGATCTTTGAGAAACACCACTCATGGGACCTGTCGGCCCCCCTGGAACTTGCCGTGGTCTCCCCAGGGCCTGTGGAGAAAGATTCGGGGTGAGGAGCATGCGTTCAGAGCAGCCTCCATGCCTGGGCATCAGACTTGGCCTTTGCCCTGCCATACTGCAGCCTCCATCTGCCCTCCATGCACTGTGCCCCTGCTTCCCCCGGACACCTCCTCCCTGTACACCATCTTCCATCCTTGGAGCTCTGTGTGTCCTACAGAGCTCTGTTTCTGCTCAGGACATTTTCTTAGAGTGGCCACCTTTTTCCCAGATCCAGCCACACCACATCTGGAGTTAACTCTCCTCTTCTTCACCCAGTCCTGACCTCTTAGAGTCCTGTATGTGTCCTGGAACTGGGGCTCCTGGTCTGTGGTCGCTTCTGAGCCACCCTGAGCTCGTTCCCCAGCGATCAGGGCCTAGCTTGTTCTGGGGGCCGGGTCTCTCTGGGGAATACAGAAGAAGGGATGAACTCTGACCCTGCACATGAGCAGAGGGTGCCATAGCCACCCTGAGAGAGAAGCTACCACCTGGGGATGTGTGGGGTTGCACAGCTGTCACAGTGGGGTGCATGATGTGGGTGTGTTGAGGTGTGCAGGCATGGAAGGCTTCCTGGAGGAGTAGAGACAGGCCCAAGACCTCTGGCAGGAAGGACAGGAAGAAGACACGGTGGGAGCAGTGGTAGGCAGTGAGGTCGGCTCCCGTCCTGATGCCTTGTTGTCCTCAAGCAGAGGCAGCTTTCCCAGGTGGTGACCCCAGCCTGGGTTTCCAGGTTCATAGGTCCCAGGATACATCCTAGGCCTCTAGGGTTCTCTCCCAGGCCCCAGAGTTCCCTCTCCTAGAGTGGCCTGGCTATGGGACCATGGGGCCCCTTCCTGCCCTTGGCCTTAGGGCCACAGGGCAGGGGTGAGTGGCCACTCTGTCTTGCAGTCCCACCTGTTCGTGCTGCAGCTGGTCCACCGGCCCTCCGTCCGCTCTGTGCTACAAGGCCTCCTCAAGAAGCGCCTCTTGCCCGCCGAGCACTGCATCACAAAAAGTGAGTGGGGGCAAGAGTGAGAACCAGACCCACAGCCCTGCCCAGGTTTGGGACCGAGATGTGGTCATAGTCATCCGCGACTGACCTTTGGCTCCGTGCCAGTCACCACCGGCCTGAGTGTTTCTTGGGCCCCAGTTCCCTCTAGACTCCTACCCCTGCATCTGGGGCTGTAGCGATGGTCAGATGAGCCAGGTACTGTAGAACCTGGGTGCCTGTCGGGAGTTCTGTGACCCCCTCCCCCCACATGAGAGGGTTGGCCGCCCAGCTCAGGAGCCAGGACCGACACAGACAACAGCAGCACAGATGTGAGGCAGATGGCAACAAAATGCCAAGCTGCAGGAAGCAAGGGGGCGAGATGGATGAGACAGGCCAGGCCAGCTTCCTGGAGGAGGTGACCATGACCACCAGACTGGGCCTTGAAGGGTGGGAGGATTTGGAGAAGGGGGTTCTCCACAGAAGGGTAGCCCAGGGGTGGATTCCAGGCTGGCCTCCCCCGACACACACACCTCATGCCTAAACTCAGGGAGGAGGCACCTGGATTACAGTCAGCTGCTTTGTCTTGAACGGTCCCATGAGCTCTTGGAGGAGATGCCAGGTGGTAACACCTCTCAGAGGCAGCATGTAGGGGGCCTCATAGCTGCTCCTCCGGCCTTTGATTTTGCTGTTCAGATTACCTCCTGGAGCCCAAGAATTCCGAGCAGTTTCCACACTTGCAGAATTAAGTGCAGAAGCTCCTGAGGGGCTCTGTACTCTGACCCAAGAAATCAGGGAGAAGTGCCAGACTGGTTCTGCACGCTTTGCAGAAAGTCCCCCAGTTCTAGTGAAGGCAGGGCCGTGCTGTAGAGACTGGCGGCTGACGTGGGCCCTTGCATGGCACGTGCACTCTGTGCATCGGCACAGAGGGGCAGCCCAGGGCACCTTGCAATGTCTATGCGGGTGGAAGAGCCTCCCCCGGCCCTGCCCTCCTCACCTGCCTGTGCCTCCTGCTCCCAGTCAAGCGGAATTTCAGCAGCGTGGCTGCCTCATCGGGCAATACGACCCTCAATGGGGAGGATGGCGTGGAGCAGACGGCCATCAAGGTGTCTCTGAAGTGCCCCATCACATTCCGGCGCATCCAGCTACCTGCCCGAGGCCACGATTGCAAGCATGTCCAGGTGAGCCGTCGGGGAAACCCCTGGGGTTTGCTGATGGCGAGGGCGAGGGCGTGGCACAGGGGCCCACAGGCCAGTCTGCAGCCCCTGCCAGCGTCATGGAGATCAGTGCTCCCTCACTCGTCTCAGCCGTTCTTTATGCTCTGAGCACCTTCTCTGCATGCTCAGTGCTGGGTTCTGAGGGGCTCCGAGGGGCGTTCAGATCATCCTTAGCCTGGCAGATGCCAGGTGCCAACTGAAAGCCAGCACATAGGGCCATGGCAGGTTACAGGATGTGAGGGCAAGGGCACCTGCCTTGCTCCCTGCTGTGTCCCAGGGCCCTGTCTGTGCAGGGGCTCAGGAAGTGGCTGCTGAACAAGTGACTGTCACAATCTGTGGTGCTTCAACACAGCCCTGTGCAGATGTGGGTGGTGGGGATGCTTGGAGAGGGTCTCTCCAGAGGTGGGGGTGGGAGGCCGTCCCTGCCGTGCAGGCCCAGGGAGGGAGGGTCCAGGAGGGGCACTCAGAGGGAGAAAAGGTGGCAGGGGCTGGCTGGGCCAGGCCAAGGTCGTTAATTGGGTTGTCATCTGGTTCTAGGGTCACTCTAGACAGGAGCTGTCACCTGTAGCCCACACTCACACACAGCTGGTCCCTGAGGGCTTTGTAGTGGGCAGGAAGCTCCCTCCCCCTGGGAGAATGTTGGCACATGGGCAGTCTGGTCAGCTTACTCGTCCTATCACAGACTTATCAGCTCGGTTGGACTTGTTCTCGGTGGCTGGGCTAAAGGGGAGGCCCGAGGCCGCGCTGCTCCCAGCCCCCAAAGTGGTTGCCATGGAGAGGGGCTGTCTCAGGGCAGAAACAGTGAGGTGGGGCTGGGCTGGGGGACCAGGAAGGCTTCCTGGCATCACAGGGGTCCCAGAGGAGCCCCAGCACTTGAGTCCAGGCAGATTCTGGACAGTCCTGGTCTCATCTGTCTGTCTGTCTCTCTCTCTCCCTGGCCTCACAGTGCTTTGATTTGGAATCGTACCTGCAGCTGAATTGTGAGAGAGGGACCTGGAGGTGTCCTGTGTGCAAGTGAGTGGTGCCACCACCGCGTGGAGGCTCCCACCTGACAGCGGGGGTGGGCGGGGGGAGGTTCAGCCGCCACCACCTGCCCCAGAACACAGCAGAGGGCTCAGATGGAGGAGTTCTGACAGTCCCTTTGTATCATTCGTAGTCACCTTTTCCTGTCAGTGGCTCCAGTAGTGCCTGGAGCAGGGGCTTATTGACAACCAATGTTGAGGGGTGCACTACGTCTACCACCCCTGGGGTCCAGGAGCAAAAGTCAAGCCACTCCTCTCCTTTTCCAGTAAAACCGCTCTGCTCGAGGGCCTGGAGGTGGATCAGTACATGTGGGGGATCCTGAATGCTATCCAGCAGTAAGTAGGGCTCCTTCAGGGATAGGCTATGTGTGGGGCAGGGGCAGGAATGCTAGTCTGGATTGGAAAGAGGGGAGCATGTGGACAGCCCCCTCCCACCGAGGCTGGCAGACTGGTTACCCCGCAGCCCTCACCTCTCCCACTTTCCCACGGTTGCTTCTGGTCCTGGGGATGAATGAACTTTCTGGAAGGACCCAGACTCAGCTGGAGCAGGACCTGTCAGTGGCCCCACAGCTGCTTCCTGGGTGGGAGGCCTTGGGACCAGATGCCCCGTTCCTGCCTAGCCTTATGCTTTTCCTAGCCTCAGTCTCCCCATGTCTCAGAGGTGTAAAAATGCCCACCACGCCTGTCCTTCATGAGAAGAGGCGAGTGGACCCTCAGTGTCTGTCTGTGTGGGAGGGTCGTGTGCCTAAAGCCCCCCCCATTGCCCCTCTTGCACCCCAGCTCCGAGTTTGAAGAAGTCACCATCGACCCCACGTGCAGCTGGCGGCCGGTGCCCATCAAGTCAGACCTGCACATCAAGGATGACCCCGATGGCATCCCCTCCAAGCGGTTCAAGACCATGAGTCCCAGCCAGATGATCATGCCGAACGTCATGGAGATGATCGCGGCCCTGGGTCCCGGCCCATCCCCCTACCCACTTCCGCCTCCGCCCGGGGGCACCAACTCCAATGACTATAGCAGCCAAGGTGGGTGCTGCTAGACTGGGGCGGGTGGGGGGCAGCCCCAAGTCTCTGCAGGGGCCCAGGATTTCTGTGCTGGTGGTAGCAGGTACAGGGTGTCCTGGTGTGAAGAGGCAAAGGTAACACAACCCCAAAAGCAATCCCAGATCCCTGGACCTGGGGGTGCAGCAGCCCATGCAAACACCCACCCTCTCCTCTTCATCCACTTGCCTCAGTGCCTCCAGCCCTCTTGTTTGGAGCCCCGTTGGCAAGGTGTGAGTGCAGACCTGCCCCAGAAGCCAACCTCCTGTCTCCTGGAGTCCACAGGGGCAGCGCCGGGGCATCAGAGCCTGCTTTGCTGGGCGCACAACTGCCACCTCTCAGCTGGAGCTTTCCAGGGTGCTGTAGCAGAACCCACGGACCTGGAGCCCTTAGCCCTTCCCTCCATGGTGTCTTCACTGCCCCTGTCCCTGCAGCTCTCCCACCCACCCTGGGACAGAGTCCAGGTACCTGGAGCTCCAGCTTTTGGCCACTGAGGTCAGAGGGCCACATCACTGGCTCTTACCACCACCCCTTAGTTCCTAGAAAGTACCCCCAACACACCCTCAAACACAGGGGTGATCTTAGGTTTCGGGACTTCTGAGTGGATAGAAGCCCCATGGTGCGCCAGGAGTGGGCCAAGCCCTGGTCCCAGCCTGCCAGCTCCCTTGTCCTCTGACCTCTTGCATAGCCACCTGGTGGAGGTGCAGTGGCCAGGGAGACAGACAGCTGGCTTCTCTTGGTGTCATCTTGACCTGATTCAACTTACTTTGTGTATGTGGGCAGAACCTGACCACCCCTCTAGGCTGAGGTTTTCCCAGCTATGAAATGAGGCCCCCTGGGGGGCAGTAGTAATCGGTCTGGGAGTCCAGCTCAGCAGATCTGCTGACGCTATAGACCTGGGTCTCACTCCCTGTCCTCTCCCTCCCCTAGGAGCCCCCTGAGCAGCACACCCTGGGCACAGGAGGCAAAGCACTCAGCTTTTCCTTTCAGCCCCTGGCATGTACTCCTGCCCTGCTCCTAGGGCGTTGGGGGCGGCCACCTTCCTCCTGGGTGACTCCCCTTCCCCGTCTTGCTCCCTCCCCAGGCAACAACTACCAGGGCCACGGCAACTTTGACTTCCCCCACGGGAACCCTGGTGGGACGTCCATGAACGACTTCATGCACGGGCCCCCCCAGCTCTCCCACCCCCCGGACATGCCCAACAACATGGCCACCCTTGAGAAGCCCCTCAGCCACCCCATGCAGGAAACTGTGAGTACCTCCTCCCGCCAGTCACAGCCCCCTGACCTCCCTAACCCCCTCGGCCTAAGCCCTAGCCTCCTTCTGGGGCTGACAGGGCAGAGGGCACCCTCGGGACCTTTCTGATGTAGATACCCTAGTTCCCTCCTAGACTGAGGGGAGGACTGAGTACTGGGTCTGCGGGCTCAAGGGAGTAAGGGGGCCTGGCTGAGGCTGGGTCGTGGTCCATCACCATCACTACCCCAGACTTGCCTCTCTCTCACCCAGGACTTCCCCTGCTCATATACCTCTACACACCCCACCACCCCCTCTCTCACTTACACAGGCTTACGCTGACTTTACCTGGCTCCAGCCACCTAGAAGGTAGTCCTAAACCCAGACGTTCATTCCCCAGGGGACTGAACCTTCAGGTTGTCACACCTCTTGCAAAAAGGAATGGCTGAGAAGTCCCATTATCCTGAGTAGGCACTTCGTGCCCTCGTCCACATGCATTCAGACATACCCTGTGCTGTCTAGAGACTTCCCCTTCCCACAGACCCAGCTTGGGGAGGAGGCCAGTCCAGCTGCCAAATGGGCACCTAGCGAGGGCAGGATTCTGTCAGCTTAGCAAACATTTCCTGAGCCTGTGCTCTGGGCCAGGTGCAGGCATAACAGCTGCAGGCCTTGCCCTACTGGAGCTCAGGTTCTGACGTTGCCTGGGTGGAGGGAGAACAGCTGGGCTTCTGTGGAAACCTAGACCTGAAGTGCTAAAGTGACTTGCCACCATCAGAAGTGGGCCAAGGTCATTTTGCTGCTGGTCTCTCACCTTGAGGAGGAGGAGGGGCAGTCGCTGGTGCCTGGCAGCGGGCTGTGGGCCACACCAGCCCAAGAGGAGAGTTCTAGGGGTCTTGCCAGTGCCTGCCAGTGGGGTAAGGTGGGCCTAGACCCAAAGGCGCCACTACAGGCCCTCCGACCCCTGGTGCCTCTGCCACAGGCCAGGGCTGTCCTGAGAGCCTGAGCACCTGGCCTCAGCAGGAGTGCATACTAACCAGAAGGACTCCGTGAGGGTGCTGCAGCAGCTTTTCCATAGGATCCCAGAGCACAGAGTCTGAAATAGCTGCTCTCCCAGGGCTTTGGCCAAGTTTTTACAGGTTACTTTCTGCTCCTTGGGACTTCCAACTTGTGGGGACCTCTCCTGGCCCCCCTTCCCTAGCCCTGCTCCCCAGACCTTCACATTCTGCGCCCAGTAAGCACACTGACCACACACCCCAACATGGACACATGGCACATCCTGAGCCCTCACGATCCCCGCACTGGGACACAGCAGCAGGAGTGCCATGTACTTCCTGTTTCCAGCAGGACTGTCCCCCAGCTTCCTGTTAGCCCTGCTGCCTGGTTTCTTTGCAGGGGGGCCTCTGCCAGTGCGTTGACTTCAGAGCTTTCCAGGGTGCTCCCTAGCCATGCCCACTCTTCCGCCTTTCTGGGCTCTCACTAGAGGAGAGCTGGACCCAGAAGTATGGATGCACACGAAGGGGCAGGTGACCCTAACATAATCCCCACTCACCTGCCCAGCCAGACACAGCCTGGCCCCTGGCTGAGCAAGCAGCTGGGAGCAATTCCCATCCCGGGCCTGGCAGGAGAGCTCCAGGCAAGTGCCAGTTCACCCAGGGACCCTCCGATACCAGTTGGCAGGTTGGCAGGTGTATCAGCAGGGTCTCAGAGCTTACCCCTCCAGACCCTGAGACCTTCCAGCAAGATATCAGAAGGGGGGGGTGGAGGGAAGGATGTGGGTGGCTGTGTGTTGGAAGATCCGGGAACTATCTGTGCTGGCTGCCCTGCTTTTACAGGAGTGTGGGGCCGCTCCCTGCTTCCACAGTACAGGCGCTGTGGGTGCATCCACAGGCCAGGTACCCACAGGCATGGGCCTGAGTCATGAGCTGGCCCCACACTGACAGCTGGGTGTCTGCTCCTGGCCCTGCTTACCCTGTGTGCATCCCACACACAGGTCCCTGTGGGTCACAAACCCAGGGCCATGCAGTCACCCCCACTCTCGGGGCACTGCGCTTCGGGGACCACATCCGGGAGGGCCCCACAGGCCGTGTGCATAGGCCAAGCCTGAGGAGCAGCTTTTAGGAGAAACAGGAGGAGGGATGAGGGACTAGAAGCTAGGATCGGGAGAACATTCCGGGCCGGCAGGGCTGCGGCTTCCTCTTGCAGAGGCAGAAAGCATGGCCGTTTGCTGTGTGGCTCTGAGGACAGTGAGGGCATAAACGGCCGTGGGGACCTTTGGTCATCAAGCTGCCCCTTCTGACTGAGGGGCTGGCAGGGGTGCTCGGGGCAGGGGGAGTGAGAGGCAGGACTGGGCCTTTAAATGCTTCCTCCAGGCCTTTCACTCCGAGGTTTAAGCCCCGAAGCCCCTCTGCCTCCTAGGGGCAGCAAACGTATCAGCAGATAGAATCTTTAAACCTCGCCCCCACACACTCCCCTGTCCACAGACAACCCCTGGTTTTAAAGGCATATGTGTTCTGAATGGGGCGAGTCCTCTTGTGTATCTGTTAGAGAAACCCCCAGCCTCAGGCCCCACTGGTGGTGCTCCATCACGTGGCGTTCCTCCATGAGCGGCCTCTTTCATCCACACCCTGTAGCCAAGATCTGCTGCTGACCGAGGTCGCCCCCGGCTTGGCCCACCTTAACTGTGGCCAGGTCCCACCCCCACCCCCTAAGGCAGGAGGCAGGGCTTGGGCTGGTGCTTCAGCCACTCATACCTCAGGCTCTCAGAAGGAGCCCCTGTGCCCAGCACCACCCAAAGACATAGGTAGAGGAGCCCCGGCCCAGGGCCAGGCCCATTTGGGGGACCACAGACCCGCTCTCGAGCACACATCTGCTCCGTGCTGTGTGTCGTGTCTGCTGTCTGCTGCCCAGCACTCAGGCTTGCACTGCGCTGCCGGCAGCACCACCTCCCTGCTCCCCGGAAACCTGACCATCAGCTTCTCCATCCACCCTCGCTCCTTGCATCAGAGTGCTGGTGTCCAGGGTGGGGGCTCTCCATGTCTGTGCCTGTCTCAAAGCCCCCTCCTCTCCCTGCTTTCCCCTCTGCACCCTCCCCATGGATGTTTTTGGGGAGGGCAGTTTTTGTTTCTCTGCAGAAAACATTCCGCTTTGTAACGGGGCGGCTTTGTGTTGGGGTGTTGTGTGTTCCCGGTTTGGTTTTCATTTTCGCAGGCATCTTGTCGCTGTACCTGGTCACCTCACTTTTCTTTTCTCCTGCTCTCTCGTCCTCCACAGATCCCCCACGCTGGCAGCTCTGACCAGCCCCATACCTCCATACAGCAAGGCTTGCACGTACCACACCCCAGCAGCCAGGCAGGGCCTCCATTACATCACAGCGGGGCTCCTCCTCCTCCTCCTCCTCCTTCCCAGCCACCCCGGCAACCGCCACAGGCCGCTCCCAGCAACCATCCACACAGCGACCTGACCTTTAACCCCTCCTCAGCCTTAGAGGGTCAGGCCGGAGCACAGGGAGCGTCCGACATGCCGGAGCCTTCGCTGGATGTAAGTCGGGGTCACCACCTGCCTTGGCCTGGGGCCAGGCTTGGCACCAGGACCTGCTCGAGAGAAGGGGTGGGTGGTGAGGGCAAGAGGCCCCGCGGCCTCTCCATGGGGCGGTGGGTTGGCACCAGAACCAGGGGAGCCCCTCGGATGGGAGAGTGTCACCAAGGGTCCAAGTGTGAGCGTTCCTCCTCCACCTGTCAGCCCCTGCCCCCTCAGGCCTCTTGGCCACATTCTGGCCCCCAGCCCTGTCCCCCCCTTCTCCCCAGGCCCTCCCACAGCCCCCTGGCCCAAGCTTCTAGAGGCCACACAGGAGGGTCCCCTGCCCTTCCCCCCTCCCTTACCCCCGTGTTGAGCTTGCTTTCTCTGTGTCCCCAGGCAGGAGAGGGGGCTGGAGTGACAGGGAGCTCCTGTCTGTCTCCCTGGCGTGTGTCTGTCTCCAACGTTCTTGTCCATGTGTTGTCCATGCCCTGCTGCTTCTGCTTGCTCCATGGCTCACTCCGAGGGGCCTCATGTGGGCGATGAAACGGGCGGTGGGGTCGGCCTCGGGCCACGGCCAGGGAGTGGCTGCGTCGGAAGTGGAGTCAGGGCAGCAGCAGGTCAGAGTGGGCCGCTGAGATTCAGGGGTCTCCCACCTTGAGGTCAGAGTGTTCTGGAAGCTGGTGGGGAGACAGTGATTGGAGCAGGGCCAGGGCTGGGTAGGTGCACAAGGCTGGCCAGGAAGGAACTCAGCACTACCCCTCCCTTCCCCGCCTGTTCTGGGAGCCAGGGCTTTGCTCAGCCAGCCTTCATCCTGTGCCCACCCCTCAGCCACTCCTCCTTCACATCCACCGGCTCTCTAACCCTCAGGCGTGTCAGGTGGCCTCATAGTAAATAGGATTCTCTAACTGCAGTCCTGGGGTTTTCCCACAGTGCTCCTCCCCACCCCGGGCCATGGGGATGCTGTTGAGATTCATATTGCAGAAAGACCCCAAGGGCATTGAGGTAGAGGGTGGGGATAGGTCTACACCCCAACCAAGTGCAACTTCTTCAGGCCACACGAAGGGAAGCTGCTGCCAGCCTGGCCCCAGGCTGCTGGGGACCGTGGCTCCTGGGACAGGTCCAGGGCGTGAAAGCTTAGGGGCCTCCCTTGTTCCCTACCCACTGGCAGCTTCACCTCCAGCCTTCCCACCAGCTCCCCTTCTTACATATGAAGCCTGTGGCTCCCACTGGGAGACTGCTCCTCACGGAAGGCTGAGGAGAGCAGAGGAACACACTGATCAAGAGGAAACCTCTTGACTCCCCCACCCCCGCCATGGGGCCTTCTGCACTTCGGAGGCTTAAGGCCATACCTGAGAAGGAACGGCCCAGTTCAGGTCTCAGCTGATGGGGCGAGGCCCTTCTCTCTTAGGCTGACATCTGTTTCCCCTCCTTCAGGCCAGGACCTGAGAAGCAGGCAGAGGGCGTGTCCAGGCTGGGTGTGCTCCTGCCTTCCTCACCCTGGGCCAGCCCTTCCACCAGCACCTCATCTGCACTTCCATGCTTTTCTTTTCCAGCTCCTTCCAGAACTCACAAATCCCGACGAACTCCTCTCGTACCTGGACCCCCCCGACCTGCCGAGCAATAGTAACGACGACCTCCTGTCTCTCTTTGAGAACAACTGAAGGCCACACCTGTCGGGCCAGCCCTCCACTCTGCCTCCTTCCCTATCTGCCCACATACTTACCACCTGGGAGCCATGCCCTCGCACTACCCCCGCCTACAACCTCAGGTTCAGGGGGTGGGAGCCCTTCCCTGCTGCCCTTTGCAGAGCAGAGGGGTTGGGGAGCGGGCGCACCAGGAAGCCTGTTGCCCGGGGCTCAGCTCAAGCCCGGAGCAGGCCCCAAGGAAGACCCTGTGATGGGGAAGGGCCCAGTGAGAGGAACGCGGTGAAGCCGGCTTCCTGGCCTCTCTGTGCTGATTCCAAATGACCTTCCAGTGCCCCAGGCTCTTCCACTCTGCACTGTAACCCTCCTCCCTGCTGCCTGGCCCTGAGCCTCCTGCCAAGTGACGGTGAAGCCTACTAGAAGGCCCCCGAGGTCCAGGGCACCCTGACCCTGGAGGAGCAGTGACAGCTGGTGGCAGTGAGAACGGCCCACACACCACCGAAAAGCACAAACCTCTGGAAAAGAGACCATCCCTCGGGCTGGGGGCTGCCACTTGGGCCCCCAAGCTCTAAGCCAATTCACCCTGTAAACGCCCTCACTCAGAAGGCAGAAAACAGACAAGATTCTGTGGTTGAGAGAGTATGCCGTTCCTGCCCAGGACTGGTGGGCAAGAGGGTTCCAAGACCTCTGGGTGCAGGCCAGGGCCCAGCCTTGCCAGCAGAGGGAGCTCAACCAAAAGGATTGTCCCCTTGGCTGGGGATGGGAGTGGAATATGCAAAGAAGGGCAGCAATTTATAGCTCTGCTCCAAGCCACTCCCTTTTTCTAAACAAGACACATTCAAGGTTACTCGGTCATCTGGAGAAAGGCACGGTCATCTGGAGAAAGGCACGTTGGACTTGGACAGAAAGAAAACCATTTTCATGTGTTCAGTGTCCTTCCTCCTACCCCCCCGCCCCACCTCTCCCAGACTGTTACATGGGATGCCCACTTCACTCTGTCCTGGTTCACGGGTGTCCAACCAGACGGCAAGATGGGGGCTCCGGAAAGGCAAGAGAGGTGTGGGTCCCTCTGGATGCATGGGCTCAGCAGCCAGAATCCAGGGCCAGCATCACATATCCCTCCAGACTTTGTCTGTTTCTGTGTTCAAGGCTGGCCCCCAGTTCAGCCCAGTCCATGTGGGCAGGGATGGACCTTCTTGCATAGGATGGTATTTCTGGGGCTGCCGCCATGGCTATGCCCAACTGCCAACCTCTCTTTCCCTCTGTGTCCCTCTGCGCCACAAGCTTATGCCACACTCCTGCTCGCTCATGCAGAGCAGCCTCATGTCTGTCCACGCCTCTCCATCCAGCTGCATGCTCTCTGGCCGACCAGCCTGCTGTGCATCTGTTCTGTTCCAGGCTCGTCCAAGGTCCTCCTGTGCCACATGGCCTGTGGTGATGCTGGACCATCCTGTCATTTGGGTCATGTCTGTAAAGTCTTTGCGTCCTTCCCTGCTGCTGCCTGGGGCCCTGCACCCTCCCACCCTGTCTCTGGTCTCCATCTCTGTCTCTCCTCGTCTCCCTCTCGGTGGTGGGTGGCCCCCTGCACTCCACTATGGATTTGACCGAAAAGGTGGGCCCAATTGTGGACTTCTAGTCACTGTCCCAGATGGCACAAGGTTTTCTGTAGAAAAGCTGCCGTTGCCCCCCGTTTTTTCTTTGTCCCCTTGTTGAGGTTTTTCAAACAGTGTGTTGTTCAGTATGCAAATCAATTATTTTAAGAATCGCTTTTGTAAATATCTTTGTGAATATTTTAGTATCGTCTTTGATAATACTCAACATTTCATGACCTGGTTATAGCCTGTGCTGGTGTTTCTAAAATGCCTTGACTCAACAACAAAGACCGAGTCCTTTTTTAAAAAAACAAAAGCAATCAGGGCTATTTATACAGTTAAAGGGATGAAGAGAAGGGGTGGCTGTACTTGGAGCTGGAAGACCAGCAACCCACTGTGTAGATCCAGCCCCCAGTTGCTGGTGGGGACAGAACAATGCCAGGTAGTGTGCAGCCATCCTTGCTCAGTGCCCACTAGCCCCAGAAGGGCTGGCAGTTGGCCACGCTCTGTCCGAACATCTCAAAACGTTCAGCTCCAGTCAGACTTACAGATGCCTTCCTAAGAAGTTCCTGCTCCCTTCTCTGGTACTTTGCCCCAGGAAGTCTGGAGTCTGTTCTAGTTCTTAGCAGGGTGTCTCCAGACTGCTCACCGACCTTTCCACAGTTTTCTAGTGCAGGGGGCCGTGATGCTGCATACATCCCAGGCTCACCAGGCACCTCCCTTCACCTCCTGAGGAAGCGTGGGCTCGGTACCTGAGGGTGCTCCCTGGGTCCCTTCCGAAGTAAGCCTCCACCAGCAAGTTCCACAAAGAACTTTCCTCCTGGCCAGCTCTGAACCCAGGTGCCTGCAGCCTGCGCTCTGAAGATGGCCTCTTCCGCAGTGATTTTGGAGCCGGGTCAGGGTGTAAGGGAGATATAAGGGCATCCCAGGCTGACGAAAGCCCTAGGTCCTGACGGGTGAAGACCTCCCTCAGCAGGGGCAGCTCTGAACTCCGGGGAGCTCTTTCCCTGATTCCTTTTGGACGATTTTAGGAGCCATAAGTAACCTCAGCAAAAACAAGGCCTCAGAAAGCCAATTTTTCCATGACAAGCATCAACCGAGCCATAGGCACATTTCAGCTGCCACTCCATAAGCAGACAGGGCGGGCGGCAGGCGGGTGAGCAGGTCCAAGTACAGGTAATCAGCCCTATCTTGGTTTGAAGCTTTACCTGTGTATCATGTTCTCTGTAGCCATTTTATTTTCAAGGAATTTCTAATAATTTCTCCCTCCTGGAAGCCCTCACCCTCCAGAGAGCTACAGGTTGGCTCCCCACGGGCCTCCACCCTGACCCATCCAAACGTGGCAATGTCAGCAGCAGTGACTCAAGGGACGTGTGTACATATGTAAATGAGAAATAGAGACATGTTAACAGATGCATTCATTTCCCTCGGAATGTGTATTGTTTTTATTTTACAAAACCACAAAAAAAAAAAAGGCTTGGAACTCCATCTTACATGGAAAAAACTAGATCGTTTGTTAGCGTTTGTGAGGTCTCTGCGTTTGTCTCACTTATGTAATATACTCTGAGCCTGTGTGGAAAGGAGTTTTTGTTCTGTTTTGTTTTTATTTTACCTACATGTAATATTTAGCTTCAGTGTACTAGTCCTACCACCTGTGTATTTTTAGGGTGCTATGGGGAAAAAAAAAGAAAGAACGGGGATTTCAAGAGGAAATTGTAACCAAATTCATACTTTGTATAATTTTGATATCATGATCACAGGTGATTCACACACACACATCAACACACCCACAAGTACGGTCTGAAGTAACTCCCGCAGAAACCACCATCGTCCTTGTACATCATATGTACAATGCAATCATTTCATACCTTCAACTGGTCAGAAAACTAATTGTGATTTCTAGTCTTGCAAAGCTGTATGTAGTTAGATGATGTGACAACCTCTAATATTTATCTAATAAATATGTATTCAGATGAAACCTGTATATTAGGTGTTCATGTGGTTATTTTGTATTTAAAGATCAAATTATTTGGCTATTGCTAGGCATTTCTATACTCTGTTGTAACACCGAGGTATCTCATTTGCCCATGTTAATTTTTTTCTAAATAAATTTACAAAAATGAAGGTTTGGCGGATTAGCTATTTTGTGAGTGTTAAGGAGTGGTTTGGGTCTATTTGTTTCTGCTTTTAAACCACCACCTCCACCCCACCTCCCTGCAAGAAAGAGCAGTCGAATGGTTTGGGTGGTGACCTGGAAGATTGTCCTGGCTGCCTCCACCAGGCAGGGCCCCATCTCCATCCAGCAGGCCCTGCTCCTCAACAGGGTAGGCCAGCCCCATACAGGGTTCTGGGGACCCAGGCCCTGTGTGACTTGGTGAGGGTGTGCATTGGTGGTCTCTCATAGTGAGTCCCTTATGGATTTTTCTAGATTTAAGAACAGGAACCTGTTATGTTCACTTAAACCACAGAGGGTGGAGTCAGGAATGAAGACCAGAAGCCCAGCCAGGCTTCACAGAAATGAGTGTTGACTAATAGTTGCTGTCCCCGCTGGTTGTCTCCCTCTGCAGTAGGGTTTTCTCTTCTCTCTGACTGCATGGGCTCTGTCTTCCTATAGCCCCTACCTGGCCACGGCTCTGACTGTCCCCACAGCCTCAGCACACAGCCCTGTGTCTCCTGTTGAAGTTCTGGGGGCGTGAATCTGATTCTAGAGCCCAGCTGCCAATCACCGCCCCTCCTCTTAGCTCTGGCCCCTGGCCGCCATGGCCTTCCCCTTCAGTAGCGGCTGTGGGTGAGGGCAAGTCCAAAGAAGGAAGTGGGTGCTGGGTAGGCACCCCAACATACATCCACCGCAGCATGTCAGGAGTGTGAGGGGAGTGTGTGCCGATGAGGCCAAGATGAAGGCTATGGGGTCTAACAGCACTGACTGTGGGGAACTGGCTGCCTAGAAGCCCCGCTTCCCCACCTCTTGGGCCTCTCCAAGGTGGCCAGAGTTTCTTTGTGGTGGGAGATGGAAGGTGAGGGGGAGAAGCAGGACTTACATTAAGCCAGATGCCTGGTCCCTGCCACCAAACCCTGGCCTGGGCGTTTTCCTTTGAGAACAGACACTGTCCTAAGAGAAGAGATTGGGTAGTGTCTGTGAGAGCTTCTACAAAGGGCAACCTCAGGCTCTCTGATGTCTGAGAGCGGCATTTCCTCAGGACCCAATAACTGGGGCATGAAATCCATTTGGTGGGTTGTAACCAGTACTCTAATGAAATGGAGGAAAATGAAGTAAAAAGTATCCAGAGCACATCCCACAAAGTAAGCATCAGGAGAGTATCACAATTTTTGTGTTGCAGTTGTTTGCTGAATCATGACATGAAATTAATTCTTACTTGTGGGCTGTGGTTAAAAACAAGTTTGAATGCCATTGCCTTAAAGGCCGGAAGGGTAGGGGTGTGGGAAGGCGGAGGGAGGGCAGAATGCTTCCCTAACTTCATGATAAAAAGCAAATTTTCCTGGCATTCTGCTGGAGGCCCTGAAGCCAGGATGCTGCTAAGCTGCGGCTGCCCCACAAGGCTGTGTGGAGACCCCACCCACCCAGCTAACTTCTGCCTCCTAAATCCACCCTAGCTGTCCAGTGGAATGCGGCTCCGGCAGTTTGGAGCTCACCCTTTCTCTTCTGCTCACACTCCCCACACATGGGGCCATACCCTTCACGCCTCCAGCCCATGGAGCCTCCTGGGTCTTGGGTCTTCCCCCAGTCCACCCCACAAGGCCCCTGCCCTGAGTCCACCGGCGCTGGCTTGTGCTTCCACATAAGGCCTTAGAGTGCTGCTGGGAACGTTGTTGAGCCACACAGGTTGATGCCAGCATTTATCAGGGTCTCTAGCCTCACTGAGCCTCAGGACACATATCTAAACTTAATGGTCACTCCCCCACCCCTGCTGTTCAGAATGTCCTCTGCTCCAGTCCGTCACCACTATCCTCCCACTTGCTCACCCCACCTGGCTCCTAGCAGGCTGCCCAACCACCACACAGATCCCCACTCCCACCCCTCCCACAAACGTCCCTCCACCCTCCCCTCATCTTCTTCATGAGCCTTCCCAGTCAGGGCCATGACCTCCACCAACCTGATACCACCCCCTCCCCTCTGGGAGGGACTTCATTCCTCAGCCAGGCCTTTTCCTATAACAGCACCCTCTCTGCCTCCACCCAGCCCCCTCTCCCTCTCCAGGCAGCCCCCTCGGCCTTGTTGCCCAGTCTCTTTCTGCTCCTTCTCAGGCAGACTTCTCAGTCAAGGAACCTGCCCTGTGCACTGTGTTTCTTCGCTCATCCCCTGCAGCCTGGTTCCACCAGTTCTCTAAAACGTCTCTTGCAGTCACCAATCATCTCTTGTCTGCTGTTTTCCTAGACGACCTCCCCACTGCATTGACAGTTGTCATGCCTTCCTGGAAACTCCCTTCTCTTGAATTCCATGACAGCTCACTCATCTGGATCTTCAGCTCTTCTTGAATCCCTCTGACCAGGCCCTCTTTGATTCTTAGCTGGGTCCTGTAGTAAACTGGTAATGGGGTGCTCCATCCAAATTTCCTTCCCCAACTGGAGAACCCATTTCATAGCTGCTGAGTGTTGGCCATCTGTTGGCCGTCACAGTTCCCAACTCCCCCCTTCACCAGATAATCGTCCTCAGCAGATAGGGACTTCCTTGCTGGGAGGTTACCTATCCCCTCCCCACCCTGAAACACACACACCCCTGCCAGGCAGCCCACAGCCGACTGACAAAAGGAATCCAAGGACAGCCTTTTTGCTGCCTGGTGTGGATAATGCTCCAGAGTCCTCCTCTGTGGGTCAGATCAGGGCCAAACTCTATATGAGCCCATTTTGCCTGCCCTATTCTGCTTCACTTCCACCCTTCCTCCCAGGATTCTCTTGGAGCACTCCCTCAATAAATCCCGGGAATCCAAATGCCTGTCTTAGGCTCTGCTTCTAGGGAACCTGACCTGAGACAGTAGATGCTGGGAGTGGTCCTGGGAGGCAGACTCTGAGGATAGAAAGCCAACAGTGGATCGCTAACCAGATGGGAATGAGGACCATCACCTGGGCCAGGTGGAGGCTGATCATCCCAGGTGTGGGACAGCAGTACATTTGCTATGCCTCTCACCTGTGGTGAATTAGGATGGGCTACGGGTGGGTGTACCAGCCGATTCAGTGTCTCTGGCATTTGAGAAGTAGGAAGAAATGATAACTATTTAGTCTATGGAATGGATGGCCATTGCTAAGTGTCACTGATTCATTGAAGAGAGGAAAAGAGTGTCTCAACTCTCTAAATCGGTAATTTAAAGCAAAGTGTGAGTCAGGGAAACCTCTGTGGCAGCAAGCACCTAAAAACACATGTCTTCTGCAGCCAGAGTGAAGATCAGGCACAAGACTTAACTACCAGAGTGGCTGAATTTCAGGAAAGGCTGAGTCCTCAGTTGAAGAAAGTCTTCTATGCCAACCAGACCCCTAATAGGGAAGGGTGGGATGGGGACTGCTGCACCAACACCTCCCCTCGGCAAACATCTATTGCCTCATGGAGGGTTTAATGTGACCAGCTCACAGAGAAGGAAACATTCAGTGCTTGGCTCACAGGTGGGTCAATTTGGCATATGGGTGCATGCCAAAAGTGGACTGAGCCAACACTACTACCTGCCCAGGGCGGCCCTGAAGGACTGTGGTGAGAGGAGCTCCTCCCAATGGGCAGAGATTTGGGCAGGTCACCTGGTCATCTACGTCGTGTGCAGAAAGAATTGGCCTGAGGTAAGGGTATACACGTACTCATGGGCAGCAGTGAATGGCTTAATTAGTTAATCAGAGGCAAAGATTGGAATATCAGTGACAAGGAACACTGGGAAAGAGGCATGTGAATAGACCTATGACAGCGGGGAAAATGTGTGAAGATCTGTGTATCACAGCTTAGCATACACCAGACATCATCCGCCCCAGAAGAATAACTGAACAACAAGTAAGCAGGATGACTCGACTTGACCAGTAGATATCAGCCAGTATCTGTCCTCACCCATTACCCTCCACCTAATACTTGCACAGTATGGGTCCATGGTGACAGAGATGAAGTTAGACATGCTCCCAATAGCCTGGGCTCCCGCTTGCCAAGCTGATCTAGCTACGGCTGCTGCTGCACGTCCATCCTGTCATCAACAGAGACCAAAGCTAAGTCCCTGATACAATAACGTCCCATGAGGAGACCAGCTAGCCACTTGATGGCAGGTTTTTTCATAGGACCTCTTCCATCCTCCAGATCTGTGGGACTCCAGAGGGCAGTGCTTAATCACAATGTTCAGTACCTCTCCATCAGTCAGAGAAACTGTCCCTGCTTAACGCCCTTCAGAGGTACCCACGGCCTGCAGACACCTGCTTCCTGCTCCCACCATCCCCAGCCCCACTGAACTTTACTCTCTCTTTGCCTTCTTCACACACCACCCTATTTCTCACTTCTGTCTCTTTACCAATGATTTTCCCTCTTCTAGAATGCCACACTAGACTTTTGGGAGTGCCTGCCCACCCTGTCCTCCTTCCCTGGAAATGCCACCTGCCTCTGCTCAAGAGGGGCATGTTTGTACACATGTCAAACCCCCTTGACCTCAGCCAAATATACCAAGATAGACATATGGCCCAAAGCACTAGCTGGCCAGCGACCCGTCAGATTACCTTCCTCACTCAAGAATTTAACCTGAGACACAGGTTTTAGACTGGCCCCCTCTCTGAACTTCTCTGCTGCTCTGAAAAGCTCTCTGTCTCTAGGCTGGTTCTTTGTCTTTGACTTATTTCCTCCCCTGTAGACTACATGACTTCCCTTTCCTTTATATGAATTATCTGATGTCAAAAGGGTGTCTTCTAACCACCTGTCACTAGAACAAAAGGAGATTTACAGCTTTTAACTAAAAGGCTGCCTGCTACAATGGGAATCCATGTCGAACAAAGATGAAGTCCCAGCTTCAGTGGACTTGAGAGACTCTGAGGTTCCACCAGTGGCCCTTACGTCCTATTACTATGGCTCACTTGTCCAGGACCTAGTGTCTGCCTCGAGGCAAGAAAGAACACCCCAGCCAGAGCACTGCTGGCAAGGTAAAATGTAGATCTGCAGGCCCCAGGGTCCCTCTCTGGGTTAGTTTTGTAGCCTGACACTCGAGGTAGCTCCTGGCTCCTGGAGTGGATGTTCAATGTCCAGCCTGCCCAGCACCCCTCCCTTCTTCTGGGAACAGTATTAACTTCTTTTTAGGAATCACTCTGAAATTCTTCCTGCACTCACTCCCACCCTGCCTCTCTGGCTGTCAGAACAGACTAGAAGGAACAAAAACAAAGTAGAGCCAAGTGTCTGTCAGGCCTTGGAGGAGATGGTCACTGCCAGGGGTGCCTTAGCCACCATCACATGTAAGCCATCACAGGACCAAGGAGCCATGCCTGCAGGCCTCCCCCATGGCTTCCCTTGTAAACTGCATGCCTCCTTGGAGAGAATGCCCAGAAAACAATGTCATGCTCAGGCGTTAGTGACCCAGGCGACAGACACTGTTGCTTCTTGACAGTCCTGCCATGTGCTGCCCCAGCCTGAATGGTGGAATCTTAGGCTATGCCCGTGGTAGTACCCACAGAGCCAGCCCCAGAGCCACGGTCCCGGCTGGACTTGGAGTCGCTTCCTGCTGTGGGGACACCAACCCTTGGTCTTCAGAGCTGGCCAAGTCACAAGAAACCTGCCCAGGGCAGGGAATGGGAGAAGTCAGCTTCCTGTCCCAGCACTATGGCTGTGTGACCTTCAGCAATCCAGCCATTGTCCTCCCAGGGCCTTGGTCACACCCTCTGGGCACTGTGCGTCCTGCCTCCTCATCACCTCTTCACAACCCTGCTTGCCGAACAGGGGAGGTAAGCAAGCAGCTGTGACCAGGGCTGTGAAAGGACTTTATAAACTTGCTGTCACCCGCTGATGCCCTGGAGAGTTAGGCCTGACCCCTTCTCTCATGGAGCTCCTGGACCCACCATCAACTGGTCAGAGTCCAGAGGGCATAGTGTGGCACAGAAGAGGGTACACATGGAGGAGTCCATTAGGGAGATGCCTTGTAACCCAGGCCTGGCATTTACTAAGTGCTCAGTGATGCTGTTTATGCAGGTAATCACGTAAGTCTGTGTTGTTCACTGCTGTGACCCCAGTACCTAGAATAGGGCCTGGCACACTGCAGGTACCTAATGATTACTTGTCAAATGAATGAACAGAAGAGGGGGAAGGGGAGGCTTTCCAGAGGTGTCAGGTGAGCTGGACCATTAAGGATGAGTCAGAGGTGAAACAACATTCCAGGAAGAAGGAACAATATGTGCAAATACTCAGAGGCATGATGGCACATAGTGTATCTAGAAACGGCAAAACGGCTGCTGGGCTGGTAGCAGAGGCAGATGATGTTGATGAATCTGAGTCTGGGAATCTGGGTCTTTACCCTGAGGGTACTGGGGAGCCACAGTGTTGCTAAATAATTAGATGTATGTGTGTGTATGTGTTTTAACAGCTTTATTGAGATATAATCCATATACCAAGCAATTCACTCATTTAAAGCATACGATTCAATATTTTTAGTACATTTACAGAGTTGCACCACATTTAATTTTAGAACATTTTTCACTACCCCAAGAAGAATCCTCATATCCTTTAACTATCACCCATCATCTCCTCATCTCCCCCAGGCCTGTACAACCACAAATCTACTTTCTGTCTCTATGGATTTGCCTATTCTGGGCATTTCATATAAACGGAATCGTACAATATGTGATATTTTGTGATTGGCTTTTTTCACTTAGTATAATGTTTTCAAGGTTCATCCGTGTTGCAGCATGTATTAATATTTCATTCCTTTACACGACTAAATAATATTCCAATGTATGTATATACCATATTTTATTTATCCATTATCAGTTGATGGACATTTCATTATCAGTTGATGGACATTTGTGTTGTTCAGATGTATTTTTTTAAAAATCCTCTGATGGCTAAAATTAACAAGAATGAAAATACCAAAAGTTAGCATGGATGTGGAGCAACTGGGACTCTTATACTGCTAGGAATTTATAATGGTGAAAATATTTGGCGAAACACTTTGGGAGTTTTTTATAGAGATAAACATACATCTACTGTACATCTTAGCAACTCCTTTCCTAGGTATTTACCCAAGAGAAATAAAACACACGTCCACACGAAAACTTGCACACAAATTGTCATAACAGCATTATTCATGTAACAGTCAAAAGCTGGAAGCAGCCTAGCTGTTCATCAGCAGGAGAATGGATGAAAAAATTGAATTGTGTTCATAAATATTACTCAGCAACAACAATCACAGAAGATGGATGAATATGAAAAACGTTATGTTGAGTGAAGGAAGCCGCACATAAAGGAATATACACTGTATAATTACCATACAATTCCATTTTAGATGAAATTCAAGGACTCGCAAAATTCATGTGTAGGGGCTGAAGTCAGAAAAGTGTTTGTTTTGGGCATGAAGTCAGTGATTGGAAAGGGGCACAAGGGAACTCTCTGGGGTGATGAAATGTTCTATACCTTGATTGGGGTGTTGGTTGCACAAGGGTTTACATTTGTCAAAACTTGTTGAACTGAACCCTTAGGATCTGTGCATTTTATTAAATGCAAATTATACCTCAATAAAGGAAGAAGCAGCCCCCCTGGAAGCACTGAGAAGGATGGACTGAGGGGCTAGGGCTGGAGGACAGTGAGGGGTATCTATGGGCAAGGGGCTGAGGCCTGGACTTTAGGCAGGGCCGCAGAATGGGAAGGAAGGATGGATGAGAGGGATGATGAGGTGGATTGGGCCGGCTGGGGTGCTCAGCAGGAGTGGGAGCAGTGGGGAGAGGGAGGAAGAAAGGATGACTCTCTTGGCACCTGTGATGAGTGACTCCTCAGCCTCTTCCCCTTCCATTTCCTGGGCTGCCTGCCTGAAAGGGCCAGTCTTCATGCTCTAGACACCCCACTTCCGGATGTAAGGAGAGCCCTGCCCTGGCCTGGAGGCGTTGCCGACTGCCACCTGTGTTAGGTCTTGTGTTGCTCCCTGAATCAAGGGAAAAGAAGCACAGGTGACATTAGCTCCATGAGGTCACCAGAGCAGAGCCCTCAGGCTTTCCAGATATGATTGCTGGTGCTGTGTGTGGGTAGGGGGAGGCAAGCTACCTCCCTCATGGGTGGTTAGGGGTGCCTAGGGAACCATCAGAACCTGGGAGATGTGGCCCAACCCACCCAAGTAACAGAGGAGAGGACTTAGGCTCCAAGAGGTCTGGGGAGCACGTGAGAGCCCACCTGGGCCACCTGGCTTTCTCCCATGGACCTCATAGCTGTACACCAGCCAACAGGACCCTTCCCTCCCTCAGACTTATTTGTGGAACACGACATGGTGCGCTGGGAGGCCAGGCGCTGTCTGTGTACTCAGCAGGTTGGGTGGGCAGTAGGCTGGGGCAGGCCTGGCGGGAAGTCCCCACAGTGTGTCACCCTGTCATCATCTGCCCCACTCGGTGGGCATCCCCTCATGAGCACCTTCTCTCCTGCCATCTGGCCCAGCACCCTGCCTCAGGCAGGGACTCAGCTTCTCGAAAATTCCTCTGAGGTGCTTTATATTGAGTCCTGAGAACTATGCTTCCTTAAAGGGCCACGATAATGCCCCTCCTTTCCGCTACTCCCATGCTTTCAGAATAAAGGAAATTTGTATGAGGTGTTTTTTTTTTTTTTAATGTTTTATTGAGGTATAACAAAAATACAGCAAGTGTACAAACCATCAGTGTAGAGTTTGGTGAATTTTTACACGTATATACACCTGGTAGACACCACCTAGATCAAGATCCAGCACTCCAGAAATGTTCCCTTATGCCCCTTCCCACCAATCCCCCTAAAAGTAACCTGTGTTCTGACTCCTCTCTTCACCATAGATTAGTTTTACCTGTTCTTGTACCTCCTATACATGGAATCATACCATCTATACTCTGGCTTTTCCCCCCGATGTAGTGCCTGTGAGGCTTATCCATGCTGTTACATGTATCAGTGGTTGGTTCTTTTTCATGGCTGAGTTATAGTCCATGGTATGGATGTGCCATAATGTATTTATCTATTTTACTGTTGATGGGCATTTGAGTTGTTTTCAATTTTGGCTATTATGAACATTCCTATAAAGTATTTCTGTGGACATAGACATTCATTTCTCTTGCATATGCACCTAGGAGTGGAATTTCGGGGTCACAGGTAAACATATTTTTAGCATTAGTAGTCACTCCCAACCAGTTTTCTAGGTGAGTGTACCAATTTACACCCTCCACTAGCAACGTATGAAAGTTCCAGTTACACCTCACCCTCATCAACACTTGGCACAGTCGGTTTTTTAAATTTCAGTGGGTATATAATGGTATCTGTTGGGGTTTTAACTTGGTTTTCCCTGATGCTGTGCACCATTTCACATGTTTAGGGTCTTTTCTTGTTGATTTATAGGGTTCTTTATATATACTGAATATGAGGCCTTGGTCTGGTATACGTATCGTGAATATTCTCTCCCAGTTTGTACCTTGACATTTCATTTCCTTTCCTTTTTTTTTAAAATTTATTTTATGGTTGTTGTTGAGTATACACAGCAGAACATAGAACAATTTAACAGTTTCTACACGTAAAATTTAGTGACATTGATTACATTCTTCAAGTTGTGCAACCATCCTCACCCTCCTTTTCCAAACTGTCCCTCCCCGTTAATAAACTCACTGCCCCCTAAGGTTCCTATCTAATCTTCCAAGTTGTTGTTGTCAGTTTGATCCCATATAGCTAGATCTTGAAAGAGCACAATGTTCAAGGCAGACGTTCTTTACTAGTTAAGCTAAACTGTTGTTTGGTTTTAAGAAGACTTCAGGGGATATTTTCGGTTTAAGATTTAAAGACTATCTCAGGACAATAGTTTCAGGGGTTCATCCAGCCTCCATGGCTCCAGAAACTCTGGAGTCCATAAGAATTTGAAATTCTGTTCTGCATTTCCTCCCTTTTGGTCAGGATTCTTCTATAGAATCTTTGATCAAAATGTTCAGTAATGGTAGCCAGGCATCATCCAGTTCTTCCTGTCTCTTGGTAAAGAAGGCAGTTGTTCAAGGGGGCAATTAGCTACACATTCCACATTCTCCCCCTATTCCTGACTCTTCTTCTTCCTCTGTTGCTCCAGGTGAATAGACACCAATTGTTGTGCCTTGGGTTGTTGCTTACAAGCTTTTAAGACCTCAGGCACTGTGTAAGGAACTAGGAGGTAGAACACGTTATTAGGCCAATTAACTGGGATGTCCCATGAAACCAAGACCCTAAAATTCCAAACCAATGAACCAAATCCCATGAGGTTTCTGGTTTACATAAGCAGGCTCAGCAGCTGCTTTTTTTTTTTTGTTTTGTTTTGTTTTTTGTTCATTGTTGTAAGAGTACCTATCACATAACTTTTGCCAATTCAACTTTTTACAGTTGTACAACTTATTGACAGCAATTGTAATAATCAGGTGTGCAACCCTACCCTTAATTGATGCGATTTTTCCATCATTGTTAACTCCCCCCTTTCTCCTGTTCCTCCTGCCCCTGGTAATAAACTTTGGTCTCTATACATTTGCCTTTTCTTGTCTTTTTATACACGTGAGATCACATAATATTTGTCCTCTTGTGATTGATTTATTTCACTCAGCATGTTTTCAAGACCCATCCATATTGTTGCATGTATAAAGACTTCATTTCTCCTACTGGTTGAGTAGTATTCCATTGTATATATATATACCACATTTCATTTATCTATTCAACTGTTGATGGGCATTTAGGCTGTTCCCACTTTTTGGCTGTTGTGAATAGTGCTACAATGAACAAGTCTGTTTGAGTCTCTGCTTTCAAGTCTTTTGGGTATATACCGGAGCCTTGATGACACAGTAGTTGAAGACCTGGGCTGCTAACCAAAAGGTTGGCAGTTTGAATCCACCAGCCGCTCCTTGCAAAACCTAAGGGGCAGTTCTACTCTGTCCTACAGGGTTGCTATGAGTCGTAATCGACTCAAGAGCAACAGTTGGGCAGACGGCTATATACCTAGGAGTGGAGTTGCTGGGTCATATGGTAGTTCTATTTTTAGCTTTTTGAGGAACCATCACACTGTGTTCCACAGTGGCTGTACCATTTTGCATCCCCACCAGCAATGGATAAGGGTTGCAATTTCCCCATATCCTCACCAACATCTGTTATTTTCTGGGTTTTTTTTTTTTTTTTTTAAATCTGAGCCATTCTAATGGGAATGAAATGGTATCTCATTGTGGTTTTGATTTGCATCTCTCTGATAGCTAAAGATGCTGAGAGTCTTTTCATGTGTTTGGTGGCCATTTGGATGTCCTCTTTGGTGAAAAGTGTATTCAAGTCCTTCACTCATTTTATGATTGAGTTATCTTTTTGTTGTTAAGTTGTCGAAGTTTTATATATATTTTGGTTATTACACTCTTGTTGGATATATGGTTTCTGAAGATATTCTCCCAGTCAGTAACCTGTATTTTCACTTTTTTGGTAAAGTCTTTTGATAAACAAAAACATTTAATTTTTTTAGGTCCCATTTATTTATTTTGTCTTTTGCTGTTTGTGTTTTTGTTATTATATTAGCTAATCCATTGTTAAAAGCTAGGCCCAATACTGTTGCCCCTGCATTTTCCTTGAATTTTATGGTTCTAGTTTGCACATTTAGGTCCTTAATCCATTTTGAATTTGTTTTCGTGTATGGTGTGAGGCATGGATCCTGTTTCATTTTTGTGCAAGTGGATATCCAATTTTCCCAGGACCATTTATTGAAGAGACTCTTCTTTCACCATTGAATGGACTTAGCATCCTTGCCAAAAGCAGTGGGGCCAGGATGGTGAAATAGCTTCCTGTGGTCCCTCTTACAACAAAGACCTGAAAAAACAAATGAATCAATTATATATGACAATCTAGGAGCCCTGAACGTCAAAGCAAATTTGAAGAATCAGACTGAGTGGCACGGAGAGGGAGAGATGGTTCAGAAGCAGCAGGGAGTTGCCAGACCTGATTGCGTAGGAGCCGGCACCCCTCGGGCCAGATAGGCTTGTGTGCACGGTGAGGCAAGCAGTGGTACTTGGGAGTTGTTTTCCACATCAGAAGAGGCCGAGCAGCAGAGAGACTACTCACAACTCCACAACCAGTGAAAAGCGGTGCTCAACTGGCAAAAGTACATGTGTCTGACCTATCACATGGATCAAAAACACCCTTTGGGAAAAACCTCGCTCCCATTTACCTGTCCCCTCCCCGCTCTGCACCAGGTCCCGGGCCGGGATCAGCGACTGCGGAGTCCCCTGGGCTGGAGGTGCCCAGAGCCATTCTCCCAGCCTTGGAGAGGGAACAAATTAGTAAACAGGAAAAAATAATTTGCCAGCTCCCCAAAGCCGGGAACTCATGTAGGCACAGCCTTTGCCTAGGCACAGGCATAAGGGGTCCATGGAGTCTGAATGCCTTTCACACCTGCATAGACTTGTGTGGGCCCGTTTCAACAGCGTAGGCCCTCATTACCACAGTACAACAGGGTATATATCTGAAGCTTAACTTCAACTGTATCAGCTATATGGTGAAGTGACAGGTTAATGACATTTGACACTTCTCTGCCCATTAAGCAGGGTCCTCACCTACCCATATCAGGGGCTTGATGACTTGTGGCTCCACCCACACCACCTAGCCACTTGCGACAGGGGTCCAAGAATAAGTGGTGCCTCCCAGTCCTTACAGCCAACAGATTTGGGTGCTCATAGTCCAACTGCAAAACCCACCCACCTATGCGCTCTAGGGAACAGGGACATGCTTTTCTCCCAGACACTCAGGGGCGGCCATCAGCCCCTGCCTTGCTCAGTGTGTGACCCCCTACTGCAGCCAGATACTTGTGCCTACACCAATCACCCCTACCTGTCTAGGACTGTAGGTGAGAGCCTGCAACACGCACTTGGTGACCGACTACCTAGACACCTGAGCTGAATCCATACAAGAAAAGTAAACAGACTCCCGGGCTCAGATACCTAGTAACAGATCTAACCACCTGGTGACAGGACATTAGAGCTTCAAAGCCACCAATAATCAAACTAGCTCACATGAGCAGCCTATTCGGGCATATCAAAACAACAGAAAACAAGAAGCTAGGACACAGTAAGCAAACATAAAATAAATATAAGAACTTATTGATGGCTCAGAGACAACCAAAAAGCCAAATGAAACCTGTTGCCATCAAGTCAATTCGGACTCATAGTGACCCTACAGGACAAAGTAGAACTGACCTGTAGAGTTTCCAAGGAGTGCATGGCAGAGTCCAACTGCCAACCCTTTTGTTAGCAGCCAAAGCACTTAACCACTAGGCCACCAGGGTTTCCTCAGAGACTACAGTCAAAATCAAATCACATAAAGAGGCAGACCATGACGGCTTCAGCAAGTTCCCAAAACAAAGAATCAAGAAATTTTCCAGAGGAAGAGAATTTCTTGGAATTACCAGAGGTAGAATACAAAAGATTAATATACAGAACTCTTCCAGAGATCAGGCAGAACGCAGAATAAACCAAGGAACACACAGACAAAGCAATAGAGGAACTTAAGAAGATTAGAGAAGATCATAATGATGACTTCAACAGGCTGCAAGAATCCATAAAGAGACAGCAATCAGAAATCCAGAAGATTAACAATAAAATTTAAGAATTAGACAACTCAATAGAAAGTCATAGGAGCGGAATTCAGGCAACGGAAGTCAGAATTAGTGATACTGAAGATAAAGTACTTGACACCAACTTATTTGTGGAAAAATCAGGTAAAAGAATTTTAAAAAATGAAGAAATCTTAAGAATTAGGTGGGGCTCTATCAAGAGGAATAACCTACAAGTGATTGGAGTATAAGAAAGGGGGGGATAACAGACAATACAGACAGAACTGTTGAAGACATGTTGGCAGAAAATTTCCGTGATATTGTGAAAGATGAGAAGATATTTATCCAAGATGCTCATTGAACCCCACACAAGGTAGATCCCAAAAGAAAGTCACCAAGACATATTATAATCAAACTTGCCGAAAGCAAAGATACAGAGAGAATTTTAAGAGCAGCTAGGGATAAACAAAAAGTCATCTACAAAGGAGAGTCAATAAGAATAAGCTCGGACTACTCAGCAGAAACCATGCAGGCAAGAAGGCAATGGGATGACATATATAAAGCCTTGAAGGAAAATAATTACCAGCCAAGAATTATATATCCAGCAAAACTATCTCTCAAACATGATGGAAAAATTAGGGCATTTCCAGATAAACAGAAGTTTAGGGAATTTGCAAAAACCAAACTAAAATTACAAGAAATATTAAAGGGAGTCCTCTGGTTAGAAAATCAATAACATCAGATAACAACCCAAGACTAGAACACAGGACAGAGCAACCAGATATCAATCCAAATAGGGAAGTCACAAAAATAAATCAAAGCTAAAACACTGAAAATAGGGAAACAGAGACGTCAATACGTAAAAGATGACAACATTAAAACAAAAAAGAGGGACTAAAAAATGTAGTTATAGATCTTTCATATGGAGAGGAAATCAAGGCAATATAAAGAAATGAAAGACTGGTTTAAACTTTAAAAAATAGGGGTAAATATTAAGGTAACCACAAAGGAAACTAATAATCTCACACATCACAATAAAAAACAAGAAAAACATAAAGACTCAGCAAATACAAAATCAATAACAATGAAAAAGATGAAAAGAAAATACATAAAGAAAAATGACTCAGCACAGAAAATAAAGCAGAACAAAGAAACTGTCAACAACACAAAAAAAAAGACATCAAAATGACAGCACTAAACTCCTACCTATCAATAATTATGCTGAATGTAAATGGACTAAATGCACCAATAAAGAGACAGAGAGTGGCAGAATGGACTAAAAAAATGATCCGTCTATATACTACCTACAAGACACACCTTAGACATAAAGACACAAACAAACTAAAACTCAAAGGATGGAAAAAAAAATATCAAGCAAACAACAATCAAAAAAGAGCAGGAGTGGCAATATTAATCTCTGACAAAATAGACTTTAAAGTAAAATCCACCACAAAGGATAAGGAAGGACACTAAATAATGATTAAAGGATCAATACACCAGGAAGATACAACCATAATAAATATTTACCCACCCAACGACAGGGCTCCAAAATACATAAAACAAACTCAAACAGCATTGAAAAGAGAGATAGAGAGCTCCACAATAATAGTAGGAGACTTCAGCACACCACTTTCGGTGAAAGACAGAACATGTATAAAGAAGCTCAATAAAGACATGGAAGATCTAAATGCCACAATCAACCAACTTGATTTCATTGACATACCGAACAGTCCACTGAACAGCAGCCAAATATACTTTCGTTTGCAACGCACACGGAACATTCTCCAGAATAGACCACATATTAGGCCATAAAGCAAGCCTTAACAGAACCCAAAGCACTGAAATATTACAAGGCATCTTTTCTGACCATAAAGCCATAAAAGTAGAAATCAGTAACAGAGCAAGCAAGGAAATAAATCAAACACATGGAAACTGAACAACACCTTGCTCAAAAACTCCTGGGTTATAGACGAAATTAAGGATGGAATACAGAAATTCACAGAATAAAATGAGAACAAAAACACATCCTACCAGAACCTTTGGGACACGGCAAAAGTAGAGCTCGGAGGTCAGTTTATAGCAATAAATGCACATATTCAAAGAGAAGAAACGGCCAAAATCAAAACATTAACCCTACAACAGGAACAAGTAGAAAGAGAGCAGCAAAAGAAGCCATCAGGCTCCAGAAGAAAGGAAATAATAATTAGAGCAAAATTAAATGAAATAGAGAATAGAAAAACAATTGACAGAGATAACAAGACCAAAAGCTGGTTCTTTGAAAAGATCAGCAAAATCGATAAATCACTGGCCAAACTGACAAAAGAAAAACAGGAGAGGAAGCAAATAACTCAAATAAGAAATGAGAAGGGTGATATAACAACAGACCCAACTGAAATTAAAAGAATCATAACAGAATATTATGAAAAAGTGTACTCTAACAAATTTTAAAACATAGAAGAAATGGACAAATTTCTAGAAACTCACTACCTACCTAAACTAACACAAATAGAGGTAGAACAACTAAAAAACCCACAACAAAAGAAGAGATTGAAAAGGTAATTTAAAAACTCCCGTCCAAAAAACAGGCCTGGCCCAGACGATTTCACTGGAGATTGCTACCAAACTTTCAGAGAAAAGTTAACACCATTACTACTAAAGGTATTTCAGAGCATAGAAAAGGATGGAATAGTCCCAAACTCAATCTGTGAAGCCAGCATAACCCTGATACCAAAACCAGGTAAAGACACCACAAAAAAAATTACAGACCAATATCCCTCATTAACATAGACACAAAAATTCTCAACAAAATTCTAGCCAATAGAATGCAACAACATATCAAAAAAATAATTCAGCATAATCAGGTGGGATTTATACCAGGTATGCAGGGATGGTTCAACATTAGAAAAACAATCAGTGTAATCAATCACATAAATAAAACAAAAGACAAGAACCACATGATCTTATCAATCAATGCAGAAAAGGCATTTGACAAAGTCAAACACTTATTCATGATAAAAACTCTCAGCAAAATAGGAATAGAAGGGAAATTCCTCAACATAATTAAGGGCATTTATACAAAGCCAACAACAAACATCATCCTAAATGGAGAGAGTCTGAAAGCATTCCCCTTGAGAACGGGAACCAGACAAGGACGCCCTTTATCACCACTCTTATTCAGCACTGTGCTGGAGGTCCTAACCAGAGCAATTAGGCAAGAAAAAGAAATAAAGGGCATCCAAGTTGGTCAGGAAGAAGTAAAAGTATCTCCATTTGCAGATGATATGATCTTATACACAGAAAACCCCAAACAATCCACAAGAAAACTACTGGAACTAATAGATTTCAGCAAAGTATCAGGATACAAGACAAACATACAAAAATCAGTTGGATCCCTCAACAAAGAGAACTTCCAAGAGGAAATCACCAAGTCAATACCATTTACAATAGCCCCGAAGAATATAAAATACTTAGGAATAAATCTAACCAGAGATGTAGAAGACCTATACAATGAAAACTACAAGACACTACTGCAAGAAACCAAAAGAGACCCGCGTAAGTGGAAAACAATACCTTCCTCACGGATAGGAAGACTCAGCATTGTGAAAATATCTATTCTACTGATCCAAATTGCAATGGCATTTTTTTTTTTAACCAGATGGAGAAATAAATCACCAGTTTCATATAGAAAGGGAAGAGGCCCCCGATAAGTAAAGCATTACTGAAGAAGAAGAACAAAGTGGGATTGCCTCACACTACCTGATTTTAGAACCTACTATATAGCCACAGTAGTCAAAACAGCCTGGTACTGGTACAACAACAGTAGACCAATGGAACAGAATTGAGAATCCAGACATAAATTCATCCACCTATGAGCAGCTGATATTTGACAAAGGTCCAAAGTCCATTAACTGGGGAAAAGACAGTCTCTTTAACAAATGGTGCTGGCATAACTGGATATTTATCTGCAAAAAAATGAAACAAGAACCATACTTCACACCGTGCACAAAAACTAACTCAAAATGGATCAAAGAGCTAAATAGAAAATCGAAAATGATAAAGATCATGGAAGAAAAAATAGGGACAATGCTAGAAGCCCTAATACATGGCATAAACACAATATGAAACATAAGTAACAAACACCAGAAAGAGAAACTAGATAACTGGGAGCTCCTAAAAATCAAACTCTTATACTCATCAAAAGACTTCACCAAAAGAGTAAAAAGACAACCTACAGACTGGAGAAAAATTTTTGGCTATGACAAATCTGATCAGCATCTAATCTCTAAAATCTACAAGATACTGCAAAACCTCAACAACAAAAAGATAAATAACCCAATTAAAAAATGGGCAAAGGATATGAACAGGCACTTCGCCAAAGAAGATATTTAGGTGGCTAACAGACTTGTGATGAAATGCTCATGATCATTAGCCATTAGAGAAATGCAGATCAAAACTACAATGAGATACCATCTCACCCTAACAAGGCTAGCATTAATCCAAAAAACACAAAATAATAAATGCTGGAGAGGTTGTGGAGATACTGGAACACTTACACACTGCTGGTGGCAATGTAAAATGGTACAACCACTTTAGAAATCGATTTGGCACTTCCTTAAAAAGCTAGAAATAGAAGTACCATATGATCCAGCAATCCCACACTTTGGAATATAACCTAGAGAAATAAGACCCGTCACATGAATAGACATATGTACACCCATGTTCATTGCAGCACTGTTCACAATAACAAAAAGATGGAAACAACCGAGGTGCCCATCAATGGATAAATGGATAAACAAATTATGGTATATTCACACAATGGAATACTACGAAAAGATAAAGAACAATGATAAATCCGTGAAACATCTTATATAACTTGGAGGAATCTGGAAGGCATTATGCTGAGTGAATGTAATCACTCGCAAAAGGACAAATATTGCATAAGACCACTATTATAAGAACTCAAGAAAACGTTTAAACACAGAAGAAAACACTCTTTGATGGTTACGAGGGAAGGGAGGGAAGGAGAGGGGTATTCACTAACTAGATAGTAGACAAGAATTATCTTAGGTGAAGGGAAGGACAACACACACTACAGGGGAAGTCAGCACAACTGGACTGAACCAGAAGCTAGGAAGTTTCCTGAATACAACCAAACACTTCGAGGGAGTGAGTAGCAGGGGGGCGGGTCTGGGGACCATGCTTTCAGGGTCATCTAGGTCAATTGGCATAAAATAGTTTATTAAGAAAATGTTCTGCATTCCACTTTGGTGAGTGGCATCTGGGGTCTTAAAAGCTAGTGAGCAGCCATCTAAGAGCATCAATTGATCCCAACCCTCCTGGAGTAAAAGAGAATGAAGAACACCAAAGACACAAGGAAAATATTAGCTCAAGAGACAGAAAGGGCCACATAAACCAGATACTCCAACTGCCTGAGACCAGAAAAACTAGATAATGCCTGGCTACCACCAATGACCGCCCTGACAGAGAACATAACAGAGAATCCCTGACGGAGCAGGAGAAAAGTCGAGTGCAGAACTCGAATTCTAGCAAAAAGACCAGACTTAATGGTTTGACTGAGACTGGAGGGACCCCAGAACACATGGTCCCCAGATTCTCTGTTGGCCCAGAGCTGAAACCATTCTGGAGGCCAACTCTTCAGACAAAGATTAGACTGGACTATGGGACATAAAGTGATACTCATGAGGAGTATGCTTCTTAGCTCAAATAGATAGATGAGACTAAATGGGCAGGCAAGAAGGCAGAGAAGGTCAGGAGCTGGTTGAATGGACACGGGAAATCTGGGATGGAAAGGAGGAGTGTGCTGTCACAGTATAGGGAGAGCAACTAGGGTCACATAGCAATGTGTGTTTAAATTTTTGTATGAGAAACTGACTTGAATTGTAAACTTTCACTTAAAGCACAATTCAGAAAAAAAAATCAGTTGACCATAGATATGTGGGTTTATTTCTGGACTCTTGATTCTATTCCATTGGTCTACATGTCTATTGTTATACCAGTACCAGGCTGTTTTGAGAATACCAATTGAGATGTTTCAACAAACAGATGCAGCTCTGGAGATGTTCACTCATCTATGCCAAGAAATTTGGAAGACAGCTACCTGGTCAGCCAACTGGAAGAGATCTATATTTGTGCCCATTCCTATAGGACAGAGTAAAACTGTCCCATAGGGTTTCCAAGGAGTGACTGGTGGATTCAAACTGCTGACCTTTTGGTTAGTAGCCATAACTCTTAACCACTGTACCACCAGGGCAACAGGGTCCAAAGAAAGGGGACCTGACAGAATGCAGGAATTCTTGAACAATATCATTAATATCCCATGCAAGTAAAATTTTGCTGAAGATCATTCAAAAATGACTGCAGAAGTACATCGACAGGGAACTGCCAGAAATTCAAACCAGATTCAGAAGAGGACATGGAACGAAGGATATCATTGTTGATGTCAGATGGATCTTGGCTGAAAGCAGAGAATACCAGAAAGATGTTTACCTGTGTCTTATTGACTAAGCAAAGGCATTCGACTGCGTGAATCATAACAAATTATGGATAACATTGCAAAGAACAGGAATTCCAGAACACTTAATTGTGCTCACGTGGAACCTGTACATAGACCAAGAGGCAGTCATTCGAACAGAACAAAGGGATACTGCGTGATTTAGTATCAGGAAAGGTGTGCATCAGGGTTGTATTCCGCACCATACTTATTCAATCTATATGCTGAGCAAAATAATCTGAGAAGCTGGACAATATGAAGAAGAAAGTGGCATCAGGATTGGAGGAAGACTCATTAAACAACCTGCGATATGCAGATGACACAATCTTGCTTGCTGAAAGTGAAGAGGACTTGAAGCACTTACTGATGAAGATCAAAGACTACAGGCTTCAGTATGGGTTACACCTCAACATAAAGAAAACAAAAATCCTGACAACTGGACCAATAAGCAATATCATGATAAACAGAGAAAAGATCGAAGTTGTCAGGATTTCATTTTAACAGGATCCACAATCAACACCCATGGAAGCAGCAGTGAAGAAATCAAATGACACATTGCATTGTGCAAATCTGCTGCAAAAGACCTCTTTAAAGTGTTGAAAAGCAAAGATGCCACTTTGCAGACTAAGGTGTGCCTGACCCAAGCCATGGTGTTTTCAATCGCCTCATATACATGCGAAAGCTGGACGATGAATACGGAAGACCAAAGAAGGATTGATGCCTTTGAATTGTGGTGGTGGTGAAGAATACTGAATATACCATGAACTGCCAGAAGAATGAATAAGTCTGTCTTGGAAGAAGTACAGCCAGAGTGCTCCTTGGAAGCAAGGACAGTGAGACTTCATCTCACGTACTTTGGACATGTTATAAGGTGGGACCAGTCTCTGGAGAAGGACATCATGCTTGGCAAGGTAGAGGGTCAGTGAAAAAGAGGAAGACCCTCAACGAGATAGACTGACACATTGGCTGCAACAATGGGTTCAAACATAGCAACGATTGTGAGGATGGTGCAGGACCGGGCAGTATTTCGTTCAGTTATACATAGGGTTGCTATGAGTTGAAACCGACTCGAGGGCACCTAACAACAACATAAAATGTTTTTAAAATCTGGAAGTGTGGCTCTTCCTACTTTGTTCTTCTCCTTCAACATGGCTTTAGCTATTCGGGGCCTCTTGCTCTTCCATATAAAATTGAGGATTGGTTTTTCCATTTCTGTAAAGAATGCTGTTGGAATTTTGATCGGGATTGTGTTGAAACTATAGATAGCTTTGGGTAGTACTAACATCTTAACAATACTAAGTCTTCCAATCCATGAACATGTGACAGCTTTCCATTTATTTAAGTCTTCTTAAATCTCTTTCAGCAGTGTTGTATAATTTTCATTGTGTAAGTCCTTCACGTCCCTGGTTAAATTTACTCCTAGTTATTTTATTCTCTTAGATGCTATTGTAAAGAAATTGTTTCCCTAATTTCCCTTTCAGATTTCTCATTCTCTGGTGTATAGAAACCCAACTGATTTTTGTTTGTTGACCTTGTACCGTTTTATTTTCTTAATTATGTCTTTTTTTATTGTGGTGAAAATATACACAACAAAACATACACCAATTCAACAATCTCTACATTTACAATGCAATGACATTGATTCCATTCTTCATGTAGAGCAGCAATTATCGCTGTCCTTTTCCAAAGTATTCCATTACTATTAACATAAACTTAATACCCCCCAAGGAAAAACTCCCTCTTTCCCCCTCCCTCCCACTCCCAGTAACCACTAATAATTATTGGTTTCTATATATTTCCTTATTTTATATAAGTGAGATCATACAGTATTTGTCCTTTTGCAACTGATTTATTTAGCTCAGCATAAAGTTTTCAAGGTTCTTCCATGTTGTAGCATGCATCGGGGCTTCATTTCTCTTTACGGCTGAGTAATATTCCATTGTACGTATATACCATATTTTGTCGATGAGATGATGTACTTTGATAAACAGAAGTTACCAATTTTAATTAAGTCTAAGTTATCTGTCTTTTCTCTTATGTTTACTGCTTTTTGCATCTTCTGTAAGAATATGCGAGAAGCCTAGAATTTTGCTGGTCAGGGTCTTGCCAGCTTCTATTCTGGCCTCCCTCCGAGGTAGGATTCAGTCAGTCCTTTACTTACCCACCCCCACCCATGAACTCATCTGTCCAGCAATTGACCTACCCAAGTATCCACCCACCCACCCACCTAGCCATGCTCTACTACCATCCACACATTCATCCATTCATCTATGCACTGGTCTATCCAATATTTACTGCCCTCACTGAGCTGAGGATGACAAATAGGAAGAGACTGAGATGGTGGAGGAGCTATCGAGATGAGCAAGACCCCCAAGAAGCTTATAATCAGGTGGAAAACATACAACATAAACAAAATCCATCTGTCCTCACATTGTCCTGAAATCTGTAGCTTTCCTTCATTACTCTCTGAAACATCTTCATAATTTATTTTATTTGTTGTTGCTGTTGTTGAGAATACACACAGCAGAACATACACCAATTCAACAATTTCTACATGTACAATTCAGTAACATTGATTACATTCTTCAAGTTATGCAACCATCCTCATCCTCGTATTCCAGATTGTTCCCCCCATTAATAAACTCACTGCCCCCTAAGTTTCTCATCTAATTTTTCAAGTTGCTGTTGTCAGTTTGATCGCACATAGATAGTTCTTAAAAGAGCACAATGCTCAAGGTGGACATTCTTTACCAGTTAAGCTAAACTATTGTTTGGTTTTAAGAAAACTTCAGTGGATATTTTTGGTTTAATGTTTAAAGATTATCTTGGGGCAATAGTTTCAGGGTTTCATTCAGCCTGTATGGCTCCAGAAAGTCTGGCGTCCATGAGAATTTTAAATTCTGTTCTGTATTTTCTCCCTTTTGATCAGAATTCTTCTATAGAATCTTTGATCAAAACGTTCAGTAATGGTAGCTAGGCACCATCTAGCTCTTCTGGTCTCATGGCAAAGGAGGCAGTTGTTCATAGAGGCAATTAGCCATACATTCCATTTCTTCCTCCTATTCCTGACTCTTATTCTTCCTTTGTTGTTCCAGGTGAATAGAGACCAATTGTTGTACCTTGGATGGCCACTTACATGCTTTTAAGACCCCAGACACTAGGCAATGAACTAGAAGATAGAACAGAAGCAAAACACTTTATTAGGCCAAGACAACTGGCCTTTATTGATGAGACCTGAGATGTTTGGCAGCCCTGGCCCACCATTAGCTTTCATCCTGCTTATGACCAGACGGTATTCAGAGAAGTGTCCCCCAGAAAACACCACATGCTGAGCCTAGCCCTCCCCCGGGGCAGACCAGCTGTGGCTTTTGAAGGCTGGCCTTGTGAAACTGGCGGGCGGCCCAATCTGGCAGCAAAGGTGGGCAATGGACCTGAGGAAGAGTGTAAACAGGCGGGCAGAGCAGGCCACAAGGAAATAGGGTGTGTGTGGTGGTGGTGAGGGGGCAGTGATCAGGGCAGAACGGAACATAAGCTACTGCAGCATGGTGGTCTCTTTGCTGAACTCTGGTTCTCTGGTACTGGGTCTCATGTCAAGCTGGGCCTAGCACTTGAGGTAGGGTCTGGGGGCCAGCAGTGGGGAGGGCAGAGAGCCTATACCCCTCTTGGGAGGCCCCACCATCTGGCCTTTGGCAAATGCTCCTTAGCTCCCCAGCCTTGGCCTCTCTCCCCCTGAACTCTTCCTAGGGGCAGTGGCCCAAAATCAACAAAAACAAAAAAGAGTCAGAGGTCCTGTCCTCAACCCAGCAGGCCCTGGTCAGCTCCTTTGTGATCTGACCACCCAGAACTCCCCAGCCGGCCTGATCGCTGTCCTGCTTGCTCAGCACCTGCCACCCGAGGACACTGGCCCTTTGTTGGAGGAGGTGGCTTGTGGGGACAGCCATGAGGAGGGGATCTGCTGAGCAGGCCAAGCTGGTGCCAGTTGGGACCAGAGGCCTCAGCAACAAGGCCTCTATACACAGTGGCTTAGGGGTGGTGTGGGGCAGGACTGGGTGTTGAGTAGGAGTCCAACTGCAATGGCCAATGGGATTGGAGCAAGGGCTGAGGACCTAAGAGTGTGGGCAGGCCACTCAGGCCCAGACATGGGGGCCCTCACCCAGACACAGGACCTCACCTAGACACGCAGATCCTCACCCAGACACGGGGTCCCACCCAGACACGCAGATCCTCAAGCAAACATGCAGATCCTCACCCAGACATGGGGCCTCACTTGGACATGCAGATCCTCATCCAGACACACAGATCCTCACCCAGACACAGGGCCCCACCCAGACATGCAGATCCTCACCCAGACACGTGGATCCTCACCCAGACACATAGATCCTCACCCAGACACGAGGCCTCACTTAGACATGCAGATCCTCATCCAGACACACAGATCCTCACCCAGACACG
>NW_004444042.1:448919-456659 GCF_000243295.1 Trichechus manatus latirostris | reverse complement strand
TCCTCACCCAGACACGAGGCCTCACTTAGACATGCAGATCCTCATCCAGACACACAGATCCTCACCCAGACACGGGGCCCCACCCAGACATGCAGCTCCTCACCCAGACACATAGATCCTCACCCAGACATGCAGATCCTCACCCAGACACGCGGATCCTCACCCAGACACATAGATCCTCACCCAGACATGCAGATCCTCACCCAGACACGCGGATCCTCACCCAGACACATAGATCCTTACCCAGACAGGCAGATCCTCACCCAGACACATATATTCTCACCCAGACACACAGATCCTCACCCAGACATGTGGATCCTCACCCAGACACATAGATCCTTACCCAGACACACAGACACTCACACACACAGATCCTCACCCAGACACGCAGATCCTCACCCAGACACGCGGTTCCTCACCCAGACACGTAGATCCTCACCCAGACGCATAGATCCTCACCCAGAGACAGGGCCCCACCCAGACATGCAGATCCTCACCCAGACACGCGGATCCTCACCCAGACACACAGATCCTCACCTAGACACGTAGATCCTCACCCAGACACACAGATCCTCATCCAGACACACAGATCCTCATCCAGACCTGCAGATCCTCACCCAGAAACACAGATCCCCAGACACGCAGATCCTCACCCAGACACATAGATCCTCACCCAGACACACAGATCCTCACTCAGAGACATAGATCCTCACCCAGACAGGGGGCCCCACCTAGACACGCAGATCCTTACCCAAACACGTGGATCCTAACCCAGACACGCACATCCTCATCTGACACGTAGATCCTCACCCAGACACGTGGGTCCTCGCATGACCCACACTTACCAGTCACACAGATTCCTCCTTCTCCCTCTTCCCTCTCCCCTGTACCCAGAGCTCAGTACTTCACTAACCTGCAAGCTCTGGCTAAGGGGACCACATCTCCTTCCACCTGGTGGGCCTGAGCCTGGGCCTCGACACCGCCTCTTGTCCGTCCCCAAGGTGGAGAGAGTCTGCGAGAGGCCCCTCTGCTCACTCTATTACCAGACCTCAGGGGTGACAAAGACCCCCCAAACTAAAATCAGCCTCCACAGGGTCAGCAGCCATGTTGGCTGAGAGGAGGTCTGGGCTGGAAAGGGCCATCTCTGCCTTCTCTGTGCCCGGCCATGCTCTCCGGGCGTCACGTGCAGCCTCTCATTTGAGCCCACAACATCTTCTGAAAATGCACAGATAATACTATGTGAAGCGGCTTTCCCAAGGTCGCCCAGGTCACCAGCGGAGGGCCAGGGAGCCCAGGCTGTCTGATTCCAGAGCCATGTCCCTAACTAGTCAGTGCTGTGGTGGGTCTGGGGGCAGGGATAAGATGGTGGAGCCTCTGCCGGCCAGCTCCTTATCCTGTGGGAGATGGAACGTGTTCGTGGATTTCACAGGGAGAGCTGTGACTTTTAAAACTATTGCTCTAGACACAGAGACTGGGCAGAGGGGTGCACTTGGGAGAAGGAAGAAGCTACTTTCAAAAATTAACCAACGAAAAGCCTATGGATCACACAGAATATTGTGTGATACAGTGCTGGAAGATGAGCCCCCTAGGTTGGAAGGCACTCAAAATACACAGTGGCCTCAACAATGGACTCAAGCATACCAACGATTGTGAAGATGGTGCAGGAACAGGCAACTTTTCGTTCTGTTGTACATGGGGTTGCCAGGAATCAGCTGACTTGATGGCAACTAACAACAACAGCAAATGCTGAGATGAAGCTTCTCTTGAGAGAAGCCTATCTTGATAATCCAGGAGATAGCCATAAGGGTGCCACTGGGAGCTCCCTTCAGGAAAGAATTCGCTACAAGCAGCACAGGTAGCTGACACCTCAGCTGCAGCACCTTCAGGGCCCACCTCAGCTGAGAGTGGAGGCCGCCATCCTCTTGGCAGCCCCAGCCAGTGGCTGAGCACAGTGAGGACACTGGGGTCTGGCCACTGGGGCCTGTCTTAGTCATCTAGTGCTGCTATAACAGAAATACCACAAGTGGATGGTTTTAACGAAGAGAAGTTTATTTCTTCACAGTCAAAGTAGGCTAAAAGTCCAAATTCAGGGCGTCAGCTCCAGGGGAAGGCTTTTTCTCTCTGTCAACGTTCTTCTCTTTGGTGTTCTCCTGGACTAGGAGCTTCTTTGCACAGGAACCCAGGTGCAAAGGATGCGCTCTGCTCCCGGCACTGCTTTCTTCATGGTATGAGGTCCCCAACTCTCTACTTGCTTCCCTTTCCTTTTATCTCTTGAGAGTTAAAAGGTGGTGCAGGCCACACCCCACGGAAACTCCCTTTACATTGGATCAGGGATGTGAACTGGGTAAGGGTGGTGTTACAATACCACCCCAATCCTCTTTAACATAAAGTTACAATCACAAAATGGAGGCCAACCACACAATTCTGGGAATCCTGGCCCAGCCAAAATGATACACACATTTTTTGGGGGACATAATTCAATCCATGACAGGGCCCAATGCAGAACTCCTCTGACATAGCCTTTGCTCTGGAGCCCCATTGGGTCAGCGAAGACTTCAGCAGACCTGTGTCACTGTCCAAGATTCCCCCTGCCCAGTCCTGCTCCCTCCTGTATCTTTCGCAGGCACGACTCCCCCAGTAAATCTCTTATACTCCCCAATCTGTCTCAGCCTCTACTTCTTGAAGACCCATATGACATAACCTACAACTGCAGGAGGAGGAGGGAGAGGAGGGGTACATTTGAAAGAAGCTTCATCTCAGCATTTGCTGTTGTTGTTAGTTGCCAACAAGTCAGCTGATTCCTGGCAACCCCATGTACAACAGAACGAAAAGTTGTCTGTTCCTCCACCATCTTCACAATCATTGGTATGCTTGAGTCCATTGTTAAGGCCCCTGTCTATTTTGAGTGCCTTCCAACCTAGGGGGCTCATCTTCCAGCACTGTATCACACAATATTCTGTGTGATCCATAGGGTTTTCATTGGTTAATTTCTGAAAGTAGATTCTTCTTAGTCTGTTTTAGTCTAGAAGTGCCACTGAAATCTGTCCACCATGGATGACCCTGCTGGTATTTGAACTACTGGTGGGCTTCCAGCATCACAGCAACATGCAAGCCACCACAGTACTACAAAGTGACAGAAAGGCGGTGGGTCTCAGCACTACTACTTACTAACATGTAACCTCAGGGACCCTACTCAACCTCTCAGTGCCCTCGTCTCCTCATCTGATTATCTCTTACTCTTGGGTTTATTAAGGGATTCAATGATTGAATGAATGAAGCACTCAGCACAGTTCTTAGATTAATGTACACAGTTACTAAGGTTTTAGCATTTATTCCACTTGCAATTTATACTTTGTTAGGTTTTTTTTTCTCTACTATAAGCTTCCTGAGGGCAGGCACCAGGGTAATCCTGCTGGTCAGTACATGGCCAAACCTAGCACAAAGCTAGACACATAGTGGGTGCTCCATAAAAGCTTGCTAAATGAATGGACAGATGGCAGTAAACTAGGTGGGGACAGGTCAGGAAGAGGGAGGAGTCAAAGGTAACACCCAGTTTGAAGCCTGTGTACCTGGATGGACGGTGGTGCCATTATCTGACATTGGAGCTGGGAGGGGCAGCAGGGCAGGATGGGCAGGGATAATGAGTCCCCAGTGGGCCATGGTGAGTTTGAGATCCTGTAGACCCACCACATGGAGATGCCTGGGTTAGAGGGAGGTGCCTGGTCAGGGCTCTTCTCAGTCCCTGCCAGGTACCCACTGCTCATACCAGGTGTTCTGGTTATCTCTAGTTACATAAAAAACTGCCTCAAACTCAATAGTGTAAAACAATAACAACCACTATACTATCATCTCTCATGGTTATTAGGGCTGACTGGGCTCAGCTGGGTAGTTTTCACTCCAGGGCTGCCAAATGTTTGCAGTCAGATGGTGGCTGAGACTAGCATCTTCTCAAAGGCTTCTTCACTCACATGCCTGGCAGTTGGGACCTCAGCAGGGGCTGCCAGCTGGAATGCCTCCATGTGGCCTCTCCAAGTGGCTTGGGCTTCCTCACAGCATGGCAGCCGAGTTTCAAGAGCAAGTGTCCAAGAGAGAGCCAGGCAGAAGCTGTACCATCTTTATCACCCAGCACTGGAAGACATGCAGCCTGACTTCTGCCACATTTTACTGGTTAGAAGTGAGTCACTTAGTCCAGCTCATATGCAAGCAAAGAGGGAGAAGACTCCACCTCTCGGTGTCAAGAGTGTCAAAGAACTTGCGGCCATGTTTTACAACTACCACATCAGGGAACCATTAGCCCTTCCCAGATTCTGGGACAAGTCCTATTTCTAATGGGAACATTTTAGAATCTCGGGTGACAACTGGCCTGGCAGAAGAGCTCAGTATCTGTGGCACATAGTAGAATCCTCATAGTACCTGTTCCACGAAGAAGTAGGTGAATGGGTGAGGGAGAGAGGGAGGGAGGATGAGCATGGCCTGGCCCTGTTTGACCTCATATCCAGCACTCATATCTGGACCTTGCCTGGTCCCCTGTGTCCTAACTCTGCCTGCCTTATTGCTGACCCATCCGGGATGGAGGCCTGCCTTGCTCTCCATGGAAATTGGCCCTGTCCCCTGCCCCAGGCTTGGGGTCCTGCTGTCAGAAACCCTGTTATGGATGCCCCATTACCTGTGTAGAGTCTTTCGTCAAGTCTTCTCCAAGACTACCACTGGTTGTTCGGGACCCGCTCCTCCTGCAGGACTTCTCTGACACCAGCCGATGATCCAGACACTCACATATTAGTTCATCCAGAGAGGCTTAGCTTCTCTGAACACCTTCCATCACTGCCTGCCATTCCCTCCCCGGCTCCCCATCCTGGGTCTGGGAGAGTTGGAAGTCCTGAGCTCAGAGAAGTCCTAGGATTGAGTGAGAGAGAGTGAACAGAAAAGGGACAGGGCAAAAGACAAAACCCTGGTGAAAAGCAAGACAAAAGGGATGGGTGGAGAAGGAGGCAAGAATGGGTGGTCAGAGAGGTCAGATGTGGCCCAAGGACAGCATGGTGTCAGGGAGGCCCAGAGTGGCCCTTGATGGGGTGTGGTGTGTGGCTGTGTTGAAGGAGCTCTAGAGCTCCATAGATGCTGGTCTGAGGAGCCACTGTAAGAAAAAATGAGGAGCCTGTTGGTGTCGTGGTGAGAAGTGTTTCGTTGGCTCAAGGAGGGTGAAAGCCAGAGGGCAGTGAGCTTTGGAGTGAGTGGAGGTGAGGACATGGAGAAGGTGAGGGCTGATGACTCAGCTGTCATCTTAGAGCCTGCCCACACATCTTCCAGCCTGGAGACTTTGAACATTCAACAACAGAGGCCCCAGGAAGCTTCTCCAACTGATGAAATCATGGTCCAGAACATTCCTTGTTACGTAGGTGTTTCTCCAGAATAGTGTCAACAGAGGCCAAACTCCTTCTCTGATCCTCTAGTCACAGTGCTGAGGCCTCAAGTCAGAGGACCTGCAAGGTGTCTAAGTCCTCGGAGGCCCCTCAGCAGGCCCCTCGTCTTCAGTGGGGATGTGGATGTCTGAGAGGTCCAGATCAGAAGCCTTCAATTGTCCAAAAAATGTACCAAGTGATCATCCACTGAATGCCATGCACAATAAGGGCAGAGAACCCAACAAGACCTGGTACCTACCACTGAGGAAACCATCAAGTAATAACAGTAATGCAAACGATAATAATAATAGCTTCTACTTATCGAGTGCTTAGTGTGCCAGGCTAAGCATCTTACAAATGTCAGGTCATAACAACTCCTTATTGAAAGCAGGATGTCTATATGCATACTACATAGCCTATGTCTACATTGTCCATCGTTGTGGCTATTACATCAGTCCATCACGGTGAGGGTTTCCTTTGTTTTCGCTGACCCTCTATGTTACCAAATGCTGCAGCTGGGGCCTAGCCAATTCTGCTCCTTGCAGGCAGGGATCTGAGCTATGCATTCTCACGGCTGCTATTTTGGGGCAGCCAGGAAAGGGAGCTCTGGGCCAAGTGGAGAATCACGAAAGCATAAGACATTCTGTGGGTAAATGATGGACAAAAGCATAAGGCCAATGGATCTACAATGATCTCCCATCCCTTTCATGGACATTTCTTTGACTTCCAGTGAGTTTAAACATGTTTTTCTTATGATTATTAGCCATTTATATTTTGCATTTTGTGAATTGCCTGATCATTTCCTTTATGTGTTTTCTATTGAAATATTAATATTTTCCTTATTGATTTTCATAAAGAATTTTTGCAGTAAAGTCAGACATATATCACAGATAGTTTCCCTGGTTGGTTGAAAGACTTTTAATCACATAATGGATATAGATTCCAGTCAACAAATCAAGTATGCATGAAGCATAACTAAATTTACTTTTCTGTAACTGAAGTCCACCACCCGTCTGTCAATTTGTCATACTGTGGTGACTTGCATGTTGCTGTGATGCTGGAAGCTATGCCACTGGTATTTCAAATATCAGCAGGGTCTTCCAGGGTGGACAGGTTTTAGCAGAGCTTCCAGACTAAGCCAGACTAGGAAGAAAGACATGATGATCTACTTCCAAAAATTAGCCGATGAAAACCCTATGGATCATAATAGAATATTGTCTGATATAGTGCTGGAAGATGAACCCCCTAGATTGGAAGGCACTCAAAATACACAGTGGCCACAACAATGAACTTGAGCACACCAACAATCGTGGAGATAGCACAAGACCAGGCAACATTTCCTTCTGTTGGGCGTGGGCTGTCATGAGTTTAGAGTCAACTCGAAGGCAGCTAACAACAATAACATAACTTAATTTCTCATTCAAAATAAGCCCAAATCCGGCTCCACTGGTGCTGGTTCAGGCCTGTGGAACCCCACTGCCCTCCCTGCCCCGTGACAGCCCTCAGCAATGGAGATGGCCTCGTGTGCACTCCCCGCCACCTGCTCCTCTCTAGTGAACAACTTCTGCTGGAGCGGCTTCACATACCCTTCATTCGCAGGGTCCCCACCTCCTTCCCTGCTGAGTCTTCTGCTGCATTTGCTGAGCCTGCCATTCATAGGGTCCCCACCCGCTTCCCCGCTGGGTCTTCTGCTACGTTTGTGAAGCCTGCCATGTGAGCTGAGGCCTGTGTTGTGATCTCCTGATGTGGCCAGATGAGCCCAGCACCAGAGCCTATGATATGGACACCCTGCTTTAGAAATACAGCCCCTGAGTCGACCAGCTTTGTGAGCTTCTGCCCAACTAAAATCTGAGACTTTGTCATGTAAATTAAGCCTCTCCTTGCCTGCCCTGCACCTGCTGACCTTCTGTACCATAATTCAGTTGCAGTACAGATGGCATTAGATTCAGGGACCAAATTCTGGAATTAGATTAAACAGAGCAAATGCAGGCTGCTCAGTCACTCACTTGACACGAGAGGAGGCCCGTGTAAACTTGGTGGCGGATGTTCCCTCGTCAGCTTCGGAGGTCTCATTTGTAAAGTGCAGTTCACACTAGTACTTGTCCCCAAGGGCCACTGTGAAGATTAAGAAATAATGTTATAAAATTCCTACCACATGCAGGGGGGAAATACTAAATAGGCAATAGATAAGTGGCATCTTGGGTGAAGGGTGAGACAGTACACAATACAGGGGAAACCAGCACAACTTATACAAGGAAAGGTCATGGAAGCTCCATAGACACATCCAAACTCCCTGAGGGACTGAATTGCTGGGTGGAGGGCTGTGGGGACCATGGTCTCGGGG
>NW_004444042.1:414146-448333 GCF_000243295.1 Trichechus manatus latirostris | reverse complement strand
GCATATTTTCACCAAAGAAAAAAAAAAAAGGTTGAGAAGGGAGAGGGTTGACATGTTGTGGGGTTGTTAACCAATGTCATAAAACAATATGTGTACTACTATTTCATGAGAAACTATTTGTTCTGTAAGCCTTCACCTGAAGTACAATAAAAAAAAAAAATTCCTACCACATGCAATTTATTAAGGGTGCAGTAAATGGTAGCTATTCCTCTTAACACTGGCATCCCTGGGTAGTGCAAGTGTTTGAGTACTCAGCTACTAAGCAAAAGGTTGGTGGTTCAAATCCATGAGAAGCACCTTGGAAGAATTGCACCTTGACAATCCACTTCTGAAAGGTAACAGTCATTGAAAACCCTATGGAGCACAGTTCTACTCTGATACACTTGGGATCACCAGGAGTCAGAAGTGATTTGACAGCAACTGTATTTTTTAAAAAAAATTCTCTTATTGTTACCAAGCATCTAAAACTGTAGTTCTTATTTTAATTGGGAGAGAAGACAAACTCTTGTCATCAGTGGTAGGCCATATTGATTAGAAAGTAGACAATATCGACTAGAAGGAGATTTATTCCAACGGAGGAGAGAGAGGCAGTACTGTTAGTAAGTACAGATTAAGAGGGTCAAGACAGTTGATTCAGGAAAAAGTATATAGGTCAACAGGAGAAACAAACCACACAAAGGTAAGGAGACTGCAGAACTGCAGGCTGCTTGTCTTCCTGTGATTGCAGGGCAGAGAGCCCAGTGCTCAGATGGAGTCTGGCCAAGCAGCATTTCTGTCTTGGCAAAAGCTTAGGCCTCACTCCTAGGCAACCTGGAAATGGGGCCCCTCCTCCTAATGAGTCCCTCGGTGGCACAAGTGATTAAACACTTTGCTACTAACTGAAAGGTTGGCTGTTTGAAGCCACTCAGAGGCACCTTGGAAGAAAGCCCTGGCAATCTACTTCCAAAAGGTCACAGCCATTGAAAACTCTATGAAGCACAGTTCTACTCTGATACATGGAGTAGCCATGAGTCGAAATTGACTCGACAGTAACTGGTAATGGTACTATCTCCTGACAGTGACATTTTGAGAAAAGCTACTGCAAATCAGTAAATAGTGAATCAAGGTGGGAGTAGGGTAGATACAAAGGGTTAACCTGGGCCTGTGCTCAGGAGCCTCTTGGTTCCTGCCTCTGGCTCCTTTCCATGTTGACTCTGGGCAGGAATCATGTACATAAGCTTAGTGTGCGTGTTATATGCTGCTCACCTGTACTATCAGAAGTCAGGCCCAGGGCTGGAGGTCAAGCATAGACTCTCCAGAGCAAGGCCCAGCCAGTGGGGGAGTGTGATGGCTTTGGAGCTCTGCCACCTGGTATCTGAGTGGCCATGGGCAAGTCATGGCACCCTCTGACCCTTGGTGCCATCACCCATTATAAGGGGACCAAAGAGCCTCCCTTGCAGAGTTATTAAGAGGATTTGAGGGGGTCATGGATCTAAATCTCCAAGCACAATGTCAGGCTAGCTGGAAAAAAATGCCACGTGGAGGAGATGATGTCTAGCATAATCCATCTAAGGAGGCGTTGCTTGGAACCCACCAACCCTGAAGACAGATTCACAGCCAAGGCCCCATTGCCCTTGTGTGACCTTGGGCAAATCACTTACCCACTTTGGGCCTTCATTCCTTCCTCTGTGGACCAGGGAAAGCAGCACCCACTTGGAAAGGTCACCCTGGGGACTAGGGTCAATGTCTCTAAAGTGCTCCAGGCAGAGCCCGACATGTGGGCACAAAGCGAGGTACCCCATCCCAGACGCAGCGAGATGTCATGGCCAACTCAGCGAAGGCCCTCCCGCCAAGCACCTCCTCTCTCTCAGGCTTCATTCATTCACCTTCAGAGGAATTAGACAAAACCAGCCAACCGGCTCCCTGTCTTCACAAGTCCAGGCAAGCCCTGTCTCTTGGGCCAGTGCTCCCTGACTGTGCCCATGAGGTCTCTGCCAGGAAAGGACGATGACACAAACCTGCTGAGATGGCAGGTCATGACTAACTGTGTACAGAGCAACAGGCTGGAGACGGCCTCCAAGGGCCGCCACTGAGTTCTCTGTTGCTGCAAAGCCAATGACCCCAACACTTAGCCACTTACAACAGCACAAAAACCAAAACCAAACCCACTGCTGTCAAGCTGATTCCAAATCATAGCGACCCTATAGGGTAGAGTAGAACTGACCCATGGGGGTTTCCAAAGTTGTAAATCTTTACGGAAGCAGACTGCCGCATCTTTCTCTTGTGGAGCAGCTGGTGGGTTTGAACTGCCAACCTTCTGGTAGCAGTCAAGTGCTTTACCACTGTGCCACCAGGGCTCCTCTTTACAATAATAAACGCCTATTAGTTCACAGCTTCTGGGGGTCGAATGTCCAGGCATGGCTCAGTTGGGTGCCTCCAGCTTCAGGTCTCTGGTGAGGCTGCCATCATCCTGAGGCCGTTCTGGGTCTGGAGAATCCAGGTCCGAGCTCATGCACCTGCTTCCTCACCATGGGGCCTCCCCACAGGCTGCCTCGAGGTCCTCATGACCTGGCAGCTCGTAAAAGGCGGTGGGGGGGGGTGTGGGGGTGGAGGTAGCACCGAAGACAGAAGCCACAGTCTCTTTGGAACCTTGGAAGTGGCACCCCATCCTTTTTGCCATATTTTGTTCATTAGAAGGGAGTCATGACATCTGGCCCACATTCACATCGAGGGGACTACGAGGCAGTGAATACTGGAGGGGGTCATTGGGGCTGTCCTGGAGACTGCCTACCTCAGTGGGATGGTGTGGGAAGGAAGGTACCATCATAACTTTTACATGGAGTGGAGACAGTCCAAACCCAATGACCTGGCTCACATGCTGGCTCCTTTGGGTGGCACCGGGCTGCCACCTCACCACTGAGAGTGTCAGGCTCCTCCTCTGTCGGATGAGAAAGCCCCCACCAGCTGACCTCCAGACAGCGTGTGGGTCAGAGGAGTCGGTGGCTGTGAATACACATTTACCTGAGGAAACCTCCCAGCGTCACACACCATTTGGTGTAAGGACGGTACTATTAGTTTATTAAGGGCAGTCTTGTGCAGATGGCAGTAAAAGCCCACCTATGGAACACCCCCAGGCAGCACCCAACGGCACAGTATCATTCACTCAAAGTCACCCTTCCTGCCTGGACTCTGAGGCCTGGCTGGCCTACACTGGGCTGCTTTCATTCCATTCATAAATGTTCCCTGAGCCCCTAGGATGTCCAAGCCCTTCACGTCATTCCCCTTAATAGGAATAATTCTATGAGATAGGTATTATTACAGATCCATACAGATGAGGAGACTGAGGCTCAAGGAAGCCAAAAAAACCTCCCTGAGCTCACACTGCTACAAGTGACTTGGTCCCAATGTTACCTCCTTAGTGAGGCCATGCCCAGCCCCCTCACAAAGTAGCCACCTCTTACCCCAGTCACTGTATCACATGACCGTGTTTCACTTTTGTATAACAAACACCCCTATCTGAAATCATCTATCTTCTTTTCTTTCCTTCTCTCTCTCTTCCCCCCTGCCCCCCTCCACTTCTCCTTTGTTTCTCACTCTCTCGCTTGTTGTCCTCTATCTTCCCCATGAGAATATAAGTTTACCTTTTGGTCTAATAATCACTGTATTTCTGTGCCTATAAATGTATCAGGCACATAGCATGGAGCTCAAAGAATAACTGTGGAATGAATGAATGAATGAGTGAATGAGTGAAATGGAGAGCCAAGTCTCCAAACGAGTGTTGCCTGGCTCCAATCCACACTCTCAGGACCCTGTGCCCCCTCCACAGACCTTCCCTTTGGGGACAGCTGAGTCTCACCTTCTTAAGAAGCCATCCTCAGCTGGTGAGCCTGCCTGTTTAGATCACTGTGGACAAGGCTGGCAAACAGGCAGGCTAGCTTCCAGGCACTGTGGGAGGCTGTGCCCAGGCAGAATTGTGCAAGAGCCAGACAGCCGTGTGGCTGCCCTGCCACCCTGCTATGCTGTGCTGGCTGCCTCACCCAGGGCCCGCCTCGGTGGGGTGGGCAGCCAGGCCCAGATTACAGCCCAGCTTCACTCTCCAGACCTTTTCCTGGGGCTTCTCTCTGGTCACTGTGTCTCCACCGCCCTGGGCCTTGGTGGAAACCTCCCCCCCAATCCCTCTCCCTGCCTCAAACCATGTTCTAGTTCTGCAGGGCCCAGAGTCCACCCTTGGTTCTGGAAGCTGGCTGCAGGAGGCTGAAACATTTATCCTGACTTCATGAAGGGCTTGGGTATCACTGGGGAACACACTCAGAGACTGCAGCAGTCACAGTGGTTGATTTGCAAAGCCTGGTTCAATTCTAGGAGTCCCTGGGTAGCACACATGTTAAACAATGGGCCACTAACAAAAAGTTGGCAGTCTGAACCCACCTGAGGTGCCTCAGAAGAAAGGCCTGGCAATCTGCTTCCAAAAGGTCATAGCCATTTGTCTTGGTTATCTAGTGCTGCCACAACAGAAATACCACAAGTGGACGGCTTTAACAAAGAAATTTATTCTCTCACAGTCTAGGAGGCTAGAAGTCCAAATTCGGGGCATCAGCTCCAGGGGAAGGTTTTTTCCTCTCTGTTGGCTCTGGAGGAAGGTCTTTGTCATCAGTATTCCCTGGTTGAGGTGCTTCTCAGTGCAGGGACCCCAGGTCCAAAGGATGTGCTATTCTCCTGACTCTTGTTTCTTGGTAGTATGAGGTTCCTCCTGTGTCTCTGCTCGCTTCTCTCTTTTATATCTCAAAAGAGATTGATCTAAGGCACAGTCTAATCTTGTAGATTGAGTCCTACCTCATTAACATAACTAGTGCTAATCCCACCTCATTAACATCGTAGAGGTAGGATTTACAACACATAGGAAAATCATATCAGATGACAAAATGGTGGGCAATCACACAATACTGGGAATCATGGCCTAGCCAAGTTGAGAGATATTTTGGGGGGACACAGTTCAATCCATAACACCACTGAAAACCCTATGGAGCAGTTCTACTCTGCACACACGGGGTTGCCATGAGTCGGAACCAACTTGACGGCAGCTGGTGCGGGTGGCAGTGGTGGCTCCATTCTGAGCTCTTACCTGGGAGCCTCTCTTCTGGTCTCCCTGTCAGCAGCACACGAGAGAAGCTCTCCTGACCCACAGGCCTCTGAAACAGAACAGGAGAGGTGAAGTCCAAGGTCTCTAAGCACCATCATCCTGGTTGCAGCCCAGGTTGGGACACTGGGTACCTGATGCTGGCAATGGTCTCAGCCTTCATGGAAACCCCAGCCCATGCCCACAGTGGGGTCAACTTGACCCCAGTCCTCCTGGAAGGCCTCTCCAGGCAAACCGGATCTTAATACCACCTGACAACTGTGGCATTCCCCTGCCGTGCACACAGGGCCACCTGGAGCAGTTTGCTCCCATAGCACCTGTCACCACACTGCAGTGTAATGACCTGTCCCTGTCTTTGTTCTTCTGTGTCCCCAGGAGAAAACTCAGGGCCTGGCACATAGGAGATAGATAGACAGCTGCTGTCAAGTTGACTCTGACTCATGGCGACCTTATGTACAATAGGATGAAACATCACCCGGTCTTGTGTCATCCTCATGATCACTGGCTTGATTGAATCCATCATTGCAGCTATTGTGCCAATCCATCTCACTGAGGGTCTCCCTCGCCTTTTCTAGCCCTCCACTTCATCAAACATGATGTCCTCCTCCAGTGATTGATCCCTGATGCCATGTCTTAAGCAAGCCAGTTGGACAACGTTTTGTTGTGATCCATAAGGTTTTCACTGACTAATTTTTGGAAGCAGATCACCAGGCTTTTCTTTTTAGTCTCTCTTAGTCTGGAAGTTCTGTTGAAACCTGTCCACCATGATAAGCCCGTAAGGTGGCATAGCTACCAGCATCATAGCAACACATAAGCCACCACAGCATGAGAAACTGACAGAGCGGTGGGCACATAGTAGGTACTCTGAAAATACGACTGCTGAGTGAACCTTACAGAAAGGGTCCCAGAGAGAGTCAAGAGAGAGTTTCTGACTGTGGGCAAGTCCCTAGCCCACTCTGAGATTCAGTTCTCTCGTCTGTACAATGGAGATTAGAGCTGGCAAACTACTGGCTCAGAGGCCTTGTACCCACAGAGGTTGTTATGTTATTTATGGCTCATTCAAGTGCTTCATTTTATTTTAAAATTGGTTTCCAACATTTAAAAACTAGGAGATTCCATAAAGCCTGAAATCTTTAGCTTTTACTGAAAAATGTGAAGACCTGGCAGCATTGGGCCCACGCTCCCATATGCGATCAGCTGGACTGAGCTTTAACCGGAGTGTGCATTAGCCATTTGGATACAGCACACCTCCCCTCACTCTCTGTAGCCTTGTCCAGCATGTTTCACTCATTATGCCACCTGCCTGGCCCCTGTAGGTGTCTGAGTTTGCATCCCCTGAACATGATTTCTGAGCTTAGCACAACCTGACTGTTCTCTGGCTCTGTGACGCCCAAGGGCAGTATTACAGGATCCCTGGGTGACAAAAATCATCAACACCCTGTCTTAAACATCTAGTGTTGCTATAACAGAACTACCACAAGTGGATGGTTTTAACAAAGAAAAATTTATTCTCTCAGTCTAGGAGGCTAGAAGTCCAAATTCAGGGCATCAGCTGAGGGGAAGGCTTTCTTTCTCTGTCAGCTCTGGAGGAAGGTCCTTTTCATCAACCTTCCCATGGTCTAGGAGCCTCTCTGTGTAGGAACCTTGGGTCCAAAGGACGTGCTCTGCTCCTGGTGCTGCCTTACTTGGTGGTATGCGGTCCCCCATGTCTCTCTGCTCGCTTCTCTCTTTTACCTCTCAAAAGAGATTGGCTTAAGACGCTATCCAATCTTGTAGATCTCATCAATATAACTGCGGCTAATCCATCTCATTAACATCATAGTGATAGGATTTACAACATCAGATAACAAAATGGTGGACAATCATACAATACTGGGAATCACGGCCTAACCAAATTGACACATATTTTGGGGGGACACAATTCAATCCACGACATATCCTGAACAAGAAGCCACTTGGGCTGAGTGGAGAGCAATGCTGTTGTTCCTGAGGATGATACAGAGTCTATAAATAGCCCTGGAGCTGGGTGAGCGCTGACACCTGCCTGATTTCACCTGGGCAGGGAGCTCTCGAGACCTGGGCATGTTTCAGCTCATGGCTCATCCCAGGGACTGTCCCTCCTCCTGATACCACTGAGGACAGCAGAGGTAGGGAGGACTTCACAGCCGAGTCTGTACGGGAGGTGGAATTTTCTCTGGCTTAGGCAGGAAGTAGCGATAATGTTAGATTTTCCAACCAGGGTGGGAGGAATGATACTGGACTGGGTGAAGGAGGCTGGTCTCCAGTTCAGGATCCAGGGAATGGGGGCATTGCACCATCGTTGGCTCCCCAGTGCTATCCAACAATGTCACACCCAGCCTGGCCCTCTGGGACTCGGCCCCCACCAGTCTTTCAGCTCTAAGTCTATATCCCAGGCTTTCCTCGAAAGAGCCCTGACCACTCCTGGCGCTGGGTTGTCTTTGACCCATTCCTCCTCTGTATGCTTCTCTCAAAGTCTCGGTGTCTCCGCCAGTCAAACACAGTCCTCTGGGCTGACTCGCCTAGCTGGAAACCACCTGCCCCTCCCCTGAGCTCCACGACCCCTGGCTAACCTCTTAGTTTCTATCTTGCTGTGTTGTCTGTCCAAGGCTGTCTCTGCTGCCTTCCCGACCATGTCCCAAACACCCGCTCCTTGACTGCAGTGAGAAGGGTTCAACACGCTATTATCCCCAGTCTTGGGGTCAGACAGACTGTCCCAGCTCCACCACTACTCCCTTGGGTAATCTGCTTACCCGTCTCTTGGGGACTTGTTTCCCCGTCTATAAAATAGAGCTGTCCCAAGGCTGTGGTTGAGAGCAGGTGAGCTAAGGACAGGGAAATGCTTTGAGAACTGAAGTGGTTGAGTGAGTGAAGGCAGCTCTTGGCTGTGACAGGGCATCTCATGGCTCATTGTGGGTGGGATAAACTGAGGCCCCAGGAGCAGGCTTGAAGGACAATCCAAAAAAACTGTTGAATCAGTTCCAACTCATGGCAACCCCATGTGTTTCAGAGTAGAACTGTGCACCTCAGGGTTTTCTTGGCTGTAATCTTTATGGGAGCAGTTCATTAGGCATTTCTTCCTTGGTGCTGCTGGATGGGTTTGAACCGCCAACCTTTTGGTTAGCAGCTGACTGCAAACCACTTGTGCCACCTCTGAGAGACAATAACCTGTTCCCATCGAGTTGATTCCGAGCGCTTAACCACTGTGTCACCAAGGACAATAAAACCCAAAACCTGTTGCTGCCAAGTCTATTCCAGCTCATAGTGACCCTACAGGACAGAGTAGAACCACCCCATGGGGTTTCCAAGGAGTGGCTGGTGGGTTTGAACTGCTGAGCTTTTGGTTAGCAGCCAAGCTCTTAACCACTGCACCACCAGGGCTCCCTATGGCCATGCCAAAAATCACCTTGGCATGACTGAGGGGTCTATGTGAGCTGAGGGCCTGGAACTGGCCGCAGGGAGCCTTGGATTTTTTTAAATTAATGTGAATATCACATAACATAAAATTAACCATTTTAGAGTACACAATTCAGTGGCACTTAGTACAGTCACAATGTTGTCCAACCACCACCTCTATCTAGGTCCAGAACATTTTCATTACCCCAGAAGGAAACCCCATATCCATTAAGCAGTTGCTCCCTCTTCCCACCTGGCAACCAACCACCAATCTGTTTTCGGTCTATCTGGATTTGCTATTCCAGATATTTCATATAAGTGGAATAATAGAGCCTGGGCTTTCAGAAAGCTTTTTTACAAGGCATGTGGTGTGATTCCTCTCCTCCTCTTTCAAATCTACAGTGTGCACTGACGTAGGAGGGGCCTGGGAGATGAACAGAGAGCTCAGACAGACTCAAGACAGGGAAGGGAGCAAGCAGGCACCCCACACAGGTCTGCTATACCTCAGGGCACAATTCTGAGAGAAGGGGGCCACTCCCTAGGCAAAGCAGGGCCTCGTCTTGGGCTGGGTCCTGGGGGACATCTGGCCTCCAGAATGCTAGGGCTTCATCGAGTGCCCAGGCCCCTCTGTGCCAGGAGTACAGAGAAGGGTCTGTGAACTTCTGGAAAAGGAGCCACACTAGGATTCTCAAGAGGCTGGGACACTGTGCTCTGGCCTCATGAGTTTGCCTGGGCTAAACATTTTGCTACCTAATCCCTTCCCATGAGCTGATTCAGGGCTTAGAGCAGGTTAGTCCAGAGCTGGCCCCAGGTCAAGCCCACCTGCCTCCAAGGCTCGGCCCGCGCCGCCTTCTCTGGCCCCTTCAGGCCTCTGAGCACCTGTAGCTGAGACCCTCTGCCCACATGCTCACGGGCACAGCACTTGGAAGCTGACAAATCCCTTTCCCTCGTTCATTTTATCCTTAGAACAAACCTGAAAGAAAGCAGGGGAGTGTTTATCATTACCTTGTACATAAGAGGAAACTGAGGCTCAGAAAGGTCTAAGAAGACTGGCACAGGCCAGCAGTGGGGAGGGTTCTTAGTCCTGACCAGTCTCTTCCCCATTCTGGGCCTCAGTTTCCCACCTGGACAGTAGGGTACTGGCCCAGAGGTCTCTCCAGGTCCATACCAACTGCTGCCTCCCAGGTCCTTGTGGAGTCCACCCTTGCTGTGGTTTCCTCCACTCAGTTCCCTTCTCTTCTGTGTCCTGGCTCTGCTGTCACTTTTCCTTACACTAGCCACTATGTTCTGTTACCTGCAGGCACGGTGCAGTCAGCCAGGGAAGAAGGTCTCGTCTATAAAGAGTCTGGTTTCTGGAACCATCTGGGGACACGCCCAGGCCAGGAAGCAGGACTAGGAGGCCACGGGGGGTGTCTCCTCCTGCCACCTTGCTCTTTAACCCCGCCTCTCATCTCCACTTTTCTCTGACTCTCAGCGCCACCGTCTCTCTTTGCCTCTCTGTCTCCAGGGCCTGGGAGGGAGGGGCGGCAAGGAGGCAGGTTTGCCCGAGCCTACATTTAGGAAGGGCTCAAACGTTGACTTTTGCTATTATATTCAGCTGAATACAAATGCATGCTCGTATTTTGTAGTTAACCACGTTTTAGCATTACTTTTTCATTTTGTCATCTATTGGGATGCTCAAAAAAGGGAACTGGTCTCCTTTTGCGAGGCTCTGTCTGTTCCCCGGGTCAGTCTCTGGCGCTCGTGAGGATGTGTGGAGGGCGCTTCCACGATCCTCCCCAACGAGCCTGCGGCGCTGCCCGCTGGGGCCTGCAGGGGTCGCCCGCGGACCTGACCTTGCGGGGGACGGGACCGGGGCGGGGCCTGGAAGTCGGCCCGACCAATAAACGCGGCGGCGCGCGGCCGCCCCAGACTGGGCCTTCGGGGTTCCGGCGACCTTATCTGCTATCTTCTGTGCTCTCTCGGCACGTCCCTCGACCCGCGCCCGCGATGCTGCCGCTGCGCTGCGGCCCCCGCCTCCTCGGCCCGCTCTCTGCCGTGCGGCCCGCGCCGCTGCGCCTCCCCGCCGCCCGAGCCTGCAGCGGCGGCTCCCGCGACCCGTCCTCTTCCTCCTCCGGGAACCCGCTCGTGTACCTGGACGTGGGCGCCGACGGGCAGCCGCTCGGCCGCGTGGTGCTGGAGGTGAGATCACTGGACCGGAGAGGGCTGGACCCCCGCCAGGCGCTGTGCCGGCTCACTGGGTGACCTTGGGCTTCCCTGGGCCTCAGTTTCGTTTCTAAGGAAGGGCGTCGGATTGGTCTCTTCCGGCCTCCCTCGGAATTTTGGATTAATGGAGGCGGGGGAGGAGGAGCAGGGCACGTGTTAGAGGGGAAAGCTCAAAGTCACATCTCAGACTGCCGGTCCTCAGGGTGGAGGAGGGGTTCCGAGACCCATCTAGGTCCGAGCCCAGACCCGGAGCCTGGAGGTGGGCCCGCGGGGGCTCGGGCCCGGGTGGTTGGGCCCCCTCTACGCTCAGTCGCGGTCCTTGCATAATAACGGCCCCGTCCCCGCTACCGGGCTCCCACGCTGGGCGCCGTGTGAAACCGAAAACCTCGGCAGGCCTCTTTTCCAGCCATCCAGAGGGACAGTCGGGGCAGTGCCCTGGGAGACGGGGACCCAGCCACCCTCCTGGGGGTGACACTCAGAACCTGCCGCCGACTCTTTCTTTGGACCCATTTTAAAACAAAGCAAGAAATAAATGGTGGTTGTTAGTTGCCGTAGTCCGGAAGGTTACAGAGGTGAAGCCGGGGGGTATCCTTCAAGGAAAAAAAAAAAAAGGGGGTGGGGGGAGGTTGTGCAATTAGTGTTGGATGACCTGTTTCCCAGGGAGCCTTTGTATTTCTTCTTAAGTCTCAGTTTCGTCTTCTGGAAAATGGGCAGGAATGGGAAGTAAACGGCTTCCATTTACTTTAATGGTTTGGCTCATGGGTGGCTCTTGAAGCTGGGAGGCAAGAGGCTCCCTAGGAGGAGAGTCCTAACTGCCCATTGCCACTTCCTTCCTTGGGCTGCCGCTCCCAGCCTCAGTTTTCCATCTGTGCACTGAGAAGCTTGGACTAGGCCCTCTCTCCAGGTCCTGAGGCTCTGGACCCGGCTGTGATACCTCCGCCGGTTCTGCCCGTGGAAGTAGCCCAGGAGGGCATTGTCATTGCTTCTGACAAATGAGGAAACCCAGGCTGCAGCCTCCCAGCCTGGAGTTCAGGAAGCAGCTGCCAGAAATGATAGCTGCTGGGACTGCCCACGGAAATGGCCACGGGGGCATTTGCCATGCCTCCTTGCCTCTGTGGGCGTGGGTGGTGGAAGGTTCCTTCTTTCCCTGCCTCCCCACCGACCATCTTGTCTGTCTTCTCTCCCCACAGCTGAAGGCAGATGTCGTGCCAAAGACCGCAGGTAAGATAGGTCCTGGGCCTTCTGAGTCTGGTCTAGACGGAGGAGGAGCAGAGAGAGGCGGGTGGCTGTTGAGAGGAGCCAGGGCATTGGAGACTGGTGACCACAGGGAATTCCACGTGGAGCTTAGCTGCTAGGGTCTCTGGGACAACTGTCTGTCCCTCTCTGGACCCCAGTTTTGGCTCTGCCCACCTGTCGCATAGTAGCTGGGAGCCTCAGTAAGTGGAAGCTACCGTGTAAATTCCCCTGTCCTTTTCCCTGGGTAGTGACAACTTCTCCCTCTTGGTGCCTAGTGGGGGAGGGTGTTGGGTATACACCTCTTTGATGCCCTGCCTCACTGACCTGGTGCTGAAACAGCCAGGAGCAAGTATTCTCACCACCGTGCTTGGGACACTGAGGTCAGAGAAGGCAAGTGACTTGCCCCAGGTCACACAGCAAGTGGGCAGAACAGACGTTGTATGGGCATGGGGTCCTTCCACTCTCCTCTCACCTACTGGTGGGGGTAGCGGTGGTGCTGGCTGGGTCATCCCGGAGTTGGGGCCTGCCCTGTTCACCTGCCTCTTCCTCACCCCCCAGAAAACTTCAGAGCACTGTGTACTGGTGAGAAGGGCTTTGGCTACAAAGGCTCAACCTTCCACAGGGTGATTCCGTCCTTCATGTGCCAGGTAACACGGCCCTCTCTGCCTTAGTGTCCTCTTTTGTAAGTGGGGACAATAACGGCGGCCACCTCATAGGGTTGTTGGGAGGATTCAGTGCGTGAGCTCATGCCTGGTGCATGGGTGGCATCGACTAGGGCAGCTGCGGTCACTCTTGCCGGCTTGTCCTCTCACCCTTAGGGGCTGTGGCTTATCTGGGCCGCCGTGGCCTTTCCCTGCCCCCTAAGTTAAGCAACAGGTCAAGTGGCCAGAGGGCCCTGCCCAGCTGGTTGGGGTGGTTGAGCTGGTGAGGGAGAAGGGTATGTGTATACAAGGAGTGGATCTTAAGGCTTAGAAGGACCAGCATATTCCAGCAGCCCTGGAGGCCTTTGCTTATGTTCCCCTCACCACTTGGCATGGGAGATGGAGGGAGAGGAGGAGGAGGGAGAACACACATGTCTGGACTTGAGCTCTTTCCCGAAAGGTCGGGCCGGGGAAGGGCATTTTTCTCGGTTAAGTGTGCGTGCCTGTTTTTCAGGATTATTGGTATTGCTGCGTTGGCAGTTTTAGGGTAGGTGTTGACAGCAGTGACTTCCCCATGGCTCAGAGACTGAACCCTGTTAGGGTCCCTCTGTTAGGGCAGACCCTTCAAGGTCGGGGTGAGTGGCCTGGGGCCAGTCTAGTCTCCAGGCAGGGGCATGGATGTCATGACCTCTTAGAAGTCCTTTCAGCCCGGAATTCTCTCCCACTTCCTCCATCCTGACCAGGTGACTCTCAGTGTTTCACGGTGAGTGGCCGGGGCTGGGCCTGCTGCCACGCTGGGCTGCCTGGATGTGATGAATGCAGCAAGGAGGGCCTTGGGTGTGGGGCAGGCCTGGCCAAGCCCTCCTCTGCCAGAGACTGCTGGGTGGCACCGGTTGATGTCCTGGCCCAGGCTAGGCTCTTCTCTGAGCAGCAGCAGGCAGGGCAGGGATTCCAAAGCTGGAGGGCTCTGTGTGGCATGAGGTGGTGGCATTGGGAGGCCCAGGCCAGGGTCTTGAGCCATCCCTGTCTGGGGACACCTTACTGGCATCTGTAGACACTTCAGCTGAGCTGGTCAGGTCTCCTCACTCACCTGCGGATCCTGTCTCTGGGAAACAGGGCCTAGGGGGCTGGGCAGCACAGGGCATAGGGGCAGCCCCTGGGCTCTTCTGCCCGTGGCTCCCCACGAAGGCCTGCCAGGGCTATCTGGGCCGTAGGCAAGCCCCCGAGGAAGGAGGCTGGGCACTGGGTGAACTCTGCCCTGAGTCTTTGAGGCCCCAAGAAAGCCCTGGGTCTGGTGAGGGGGAATAGGGGTGGGAGATGCAGGGACAGAGAGGGGACTTGGAATAGGGGACTGCCTCTGGGCCAGCTGCTGCTGCTTCCCACAGATAAGCCTTGGGAATGGGTGCCCCTGGCTACCTCCCTGGTTCCCCTTCCCAGAGTTGTGGGTTGAAAAACCTGGGTCACAAAGAATTGTTTCAGAGTGGTCTTTAGGCCCTTTAAGGATCATCTAAAAACATAAAACCAAAAAACCAAAACCAAACCCGTTGCCATCGAGTAGATTCTGACTCATACGGACCCTATAGGACAGGGTAGAACTGCCCCCCATAGGGTTTCCAAGGAACACCTGGTGGATTCTAACTGCCAGCCTTTTGGTTAGCAGCCGTAGCACTTAACCACCATACCAGGGTTTCCTCTAAAAACTTACTCAGGTATTAAAGTGAGTCATTCAGAAACCATGGTAATTATTGTGGTAGGAAATATTTAAGCTGTGTTTTCTTTTACCTTATTTTACTAGTTCGTATTTCATTGAATTTTTATGGACTCCTTTGCCTGAGGGGCTTCCAGCTGGGTGGGCCTGGGGGTGGGGTGGGAGCTGCCTGGCTCTCTGCCAGCTCTGTGTGGTGGCCACCCAGAAGGTATTCTCTGTTCCGCAGGCAGGCGACTTCACAAACCACAACGGCACCGGTGGGAAGTCCATCTATGGGAGCCGCTTTCCTGATGAGAACTTCACACTGAAGCACGTGGGCCCGGGTGAGTGGGCCTGCTCCCCTCTTGGCTGCGTGCTTTGACCCAGCCTGGAAGCCAGCAGCCCTGCCCCGCCCCGCCCTGCCCCAGCAGGCCCTGGGAGCCTGCAGTCCCAGAATTGCTCACTGTCTGAGGATGGGCTTTCTTTCCATCAGCACTCGTGTCTGCTTGGCTGGCAGCTTTTTTGCCATGTTGAGTTTCCCTAGAACTTTCTTATTTGCAGCTCTCAATTTAAAAAACAAACTTTCCTTTGGGAACTTGGAGGAGAGAGCATTTAAGCAAAACCCCTGTGCTGTTACCTTTAAGCCCCAGGGTCGAAGGTAGAGAAGCCTGGAGGTCAGGGCTGGGGGCCTCTACCTCTGAGGCCTTCTGCTGGGCCCTTTCCTGCCTGGCCCTGGCTGCCCCCCTGTGACCTAGGGGGCAGCAAAGGCAGACAAGCCCTGGGGTCATTAGCCCTGCTTCTCTCTGGGCCCCAGGATCTGTGGTCTTGAACACCCTTGGTACGGTTTTAGTGGTCTGCCGTTTTGAATGACTTCCCAGGTGAGATACCTACTGGGGCATTGTGGCTCACCACTGCTTGTTTTTCCAGGCGTCCTGTCCATGGCGAATGCAGGCCCTAACACCAATGGCTCCCAGTTCTTCATTTGCACGATAAAGACAGACTGGTGAGTTCCTCAACCCTGGCACATGGCCTTCTGGGAATGAGAGGTCACCGTGGAGGAGGGCTTATATGCTTTCAGGGGCAGGCAGTTTGAGGCTTGAACCGTATGCACTGTGGTGGCAGTCCTCACCTGGGCTGTTTGTCTGTGAGAGAGAAGAGACTGGGGATAGAATTTGGGTCTTCCCTGCAACTCTGTCATAATTAGGCTTCCCAGTGTTGCTGTCACCTGGAATTTTCTCTAAGTGTGTTCTGCAGAAAAAGATTCTTCTCCCAGATACATTTAGGAAATGCTGCAGGATATGTTAGGACTCAAGACGGCCTGCAGTAAAAGCCCGTTCGTTTGCTTTCACCTAGTGTTTCCCAGGTTTATCTTTCAGCCCTGGGATGCACCTTGGAAAACACTGCAGTAGATACTTGTATATCGTACCAGCCTTCTCATCGAGCTGCTGTGTTAGCATAGGCTTGCAGATAGCTACCAGCCCCCAAGAGCCCTCTTTCCCACATGCCCATGAATTTTAGGGATGTCTTTTCCCTGGTAAATTTTCCACTAAAGATAAGTTTCCCTGTCAACAGCAGGCTGGAAGCTAAGACTTATTGCCTGTTCCGAGATTTTGGGGAGACTGAGGTTGCTGGGTGGATGCTAGGCTGGTCTCTGCTGGCTCTGCCTGCTCTTTGCTCCTTCAGTAGGGCCCTTAGTAGATCCTGCCATTCTGCCTGTGGCTGCAACCAGTCTTGGCCTCACTGGAGCTAGACTATCGTGCCTTTTAGATTCTTGGAACTCCCTCAGATAGAGAGCTGCTCAGAGCATCTCCTTCATGACTTAAATAATTTCACCGCACTTGTTAGCTTGGCTGTTGCCTCATACTTCATGACTGTTCAAATAGTTTCATGGATATAGACTTCTTATTTCTTCAGAGTAGTTCAGTATCCCATTATCTCCCTGTGCCAAACAAGAATAACCCACTTTTTGTCGATGAGGTGATCAGGTTAAGTGGCCTGGGGCCCGATCACATGGCGTGTGAGTGGCAGACCATTCCTGGGAGCTCTGTATCCTCCGTGGTGTATTTCATGGAGCTCAGCAGGGCCTGAGACCAGAGCTCTGGGTTGTAGGTCCAGCTCTTCAGTGTGGGCTCCTTTCATCATTATTGCTTGGGGTAACTAATTCCATTACCAAGGGGCTGTGATGTTAGTGACATTGCGCTGCCCTCTGCTCAGAGTCCCTGGGTGGTACAGACGGTTAGCATACTTGGCTGCTAACTGAAAGATTGGCGGTTCAAATCCACCCATAGGCACCTTGAAAGAAAGACCTGGTGGTCTACTTCCAAAAAAACCTCAGCCATTGAAAACCCTATGGAGCACAGTTCTACTCAGACACACATGGGGTCTCCATGAGTCGGAGTTGACTCATGGCACTGGTTCCTTCCTGCTCACTTGGCTCATTTCCTCCCAGGCTGGATGGCAAACATGTTGTGTTTGGCCATGTCAAGGAGGGCATGGAGGTTGTGAAGAAAATCGAATCTTTTGGCTCCAAGAGTGGGAAGACGTCCAAGAAGATTGTCATCACAGACTGTGGCCAGCTGAGCTAACCCGTGACCAGACGTGCGAGGGTGGCAGTGGCTGTGCGGATGTGTTGACTCATCCAGGTAATGGCTTTGGGGTCTCAGTGAAGGTGCCCCGGGGCGTTGCCTGCTGCTTGCTGCACCATCACCGTGTGCTCAGGGAAGGCCTCAGGAATACCAGACCTCTGCCGGGACCCCCAGACTGCTTCCCCAGTGCCCACCTTCCTCACAGCCCACTTCCACATGTCCCTGTAGGCATCAGGTCCCCAACCCTCAGCAGGCATTGCCTTTGATTGCCCAGCCCAAGTTAATCTGTACCTTGGACATTGGTGGGAACACTGGCCTAATGTTCAGGAAAGGTTTTTGCCTTTTCCTGGGCTGAGGGGAAAGCCAGTTGCTGCAGAAGGGCTAGAATACCTGTTTAATTTTGTCGTCTGTTTGGAATAATTTAACTAATGAGATTGACTAGACATGAAGCTGTGATACTGCATTATGCTAGGGTGGGACCTGAATTGGTGGCTTGGCTTTTGAAACCAAATTCTGGGCTTTGTGAAGGTCCCCATGGCCGCGGCCTTTCCTCCTGGCCACTGTGAATCCCGTTGGCGATCTGTGCCTAGTCACTGAATTCCTGTTGAAAACGCCTGCACGTGTGCCATGTGCTCTGGGAGAATGTAACTGTGTGTTTACTGGAGCTCTGATTTTAATAAATTAAGTCTACTGACTATGTGAAACATCTCTGGAACACTTATTTGTGTTCACTTTAAATGGGAAAATAAATCCTATTTTCTATAAAAGACTGTCTGGTGTCCATGGTTTTAGGACAAAGTATCTGTAACTTAAGTACATGGAACCAACCTTTTTTGGAGTTACCATGTATGATTTTTATGCGAAAGGTTTTTATGTGAACTTTCTCATTTAATCGCCCCAGCAACTTATGAGGTACCGTTATTGTCATCCCTGCCTTACAGATGAGGAAACTGAGGCTCAGATAAACTGTCACTATCTTACCGTCTACAGCCTGCACTCTATACTGGCTGCATCCTGAATCCCAGCTCCACCTGGATAGCAGAGACCTAGGAAGCTGAATCTGTTCAGTAGCAATAATGTCTATCTTGCCACCTAACAGGCTGGTGAGGATTGTGTGTGATGCATGGTGTGTAGCATGGTGCCTGGCACATCATCTTAAGCACTCTGGAATGACAAGGACGATGACAAAACATTTTCCACGTGTCGAGGTCTTAGGCAAGAGGAGGAATACCTAAATAAGGAGCGGTGATCCATCTATGGTTAGGAGTGGACTTTTCTATCCTTGAATTCTATCCTGAATTGACAGGGAGGGTAGAACTGGGGGTTGGAGGTGATTTAGCACATCCTTAAAGACCTAGGGCCACGTGGGCCGGTGCAGGGAATTGGGTGGTCAGGTGGACAGTTAATGCTTTTGGGCTTAGGTTAGGGTACTTCGTAGAATTATCTCACATTGGGGTTCCCTGAGTTAGGTTATGTGGGTCACAGGTCAGTGTAGTTATTCTGAGGTCATGGTGGCCAGGGGTGGGTCATTTGGAGTCATGAGGTTCCTTGAGTCAGTTTCTGTAGGGTCACAGGTCAGCAGTCATTCTGAGGTCATGGTGGATGGGGCTGCCATAAGAGTTTCCATGAAGGCAGAGTTAATCTGCATAGATAAGGAGCTCAGCTAGCGTAGCAGTATCCAAACAGTTCTCAGGAGCCCTAGGAGTCTTAGGGGTCCCTAGAGGAGAACAAATGGAAGATAAGGGTGATGGGCCTCTGAGTCCCGTCTTCAATCAGAAAAACACTCCATTTTTTCATTGCTCATCCAGGCCATTTTATAGATGGATAAAACTGAGGCAACAAGTGGGGATGTGTTGCTCAAGGTGACCCTGTCAGTTGGTGGAGTAGCTAGAGCCCAGGGCCCCTGCCACCCCAGACGGGTTTCTGTTGGAGGCCTTTGAGAGTGCACAGGCCTCAGGTCATGCGCATTGAGAGCTCATCTGATTTCCTACGTCAGAGCCAAGGCTTTCAGTCCCTCTGGAGTGTCCTCTTCACCTGGGGGACTCCGGGATAGTGGTACCATTGAGAAGTTTGAAGGACAGCCCCTTGAGACATATTGCCGGCCTCGTGGTGACATCTGAGGGGTGGTCAGGGTCACAGAGCTGGTGGGACTCGGGTTTAGTTCACAGAGCATTTCCTTCTTGCTGAGGAGGGACTGTGTGTAGGGGTGTGTGTGTCCGTGTGTGTCTGTCTGCCATCCAGATGAGTCTAGAGGGAGGCACAGAATAAGTATGCAGGAAGTTCCTAAAAACTGAGTTAGCTGAAGGCAGAAGCCATTCCTAGCGGTGCTCAGCCCTCATTCTGCACAAGGGCCTGAGCCTGGTCTGATGGCCTTTCCTGTATGCAGTGGGAGCATAAGTAATATGCAGATAAAATAGGGTTTATTGCCGGCTCATGGTAAGTGCTTAATTAATACTTGATGCATGAGTGAGGCAATGAGTCATAGATACAATCATATGTGACGCCATGTAAATGCAATGCTTTTTAAAATTGGAAGCATTTTATTTTCTGAGACACTATGGTCTTTTCTCAAAATCACTTCATTGAAACATAATTTACATATAATAAAATTCACATATTTGAAGTGTTACAGGTTGATGACTTTTGACAAATGTGTACACTGAGTAACCACCATCCAGTTAAGATATGGAACATTCCTGTTTCTCTAGAAAGTTCCCTCCATGCCCCAGGCAGCCACTGCTATAAATTCTGTAACAAGAGATTAATTTTGCCTGTTCTAGAACTTTGTATAAATGGAATCATACAGGATTTCCTTTCTTTTGTGTTTGGCTTCTCTGACTTAGCAGGTGTGAGAACATGTGAGATTTTAACACACTTCTGGGTTCTGTAGGATTCTGTGCAATGAAAAAGGATTTCTGTAACTGTTGCCCAGGTCTGGTAAGGTTTGAAGCAAAGTTTCTTCTAGGAATCAGGGAGTGCTTGTAAAGCAGGCAGATTTCTGGGGCACACCTGCAATCTTTGAAAACAAATCTCTGAGGGTGGATTCTAGGAATCTGAATTGTAAAGTAAGGCTTCTACTAAAGTTTGAGTGTAGGCCAGAGCCGGTGTTATGGATTGAATTATGTCCCCTCAAAATATGTGTTGTAAATCCTAACCTCTTTGCCTATGGTTCTAATCCTATTTGGAAATGGGTAGTCTTTGTTATGTTAATGAAGTAGGATTAGTTAAGGGTGTATCTTGAGTCAGTCTCATTTGAGATATAAAAGAGACTAAACAAGCAAGCAGAGGAGATGGGGTAAGAGAGATGCCGCACCACATGAAGATCGCCCAGGAGCAGAAGCTCAGAAGAGACAAGGACTTTCCTCCAGAGCTGACGGAGATAGAAAGCCTTCCCTGGAGCTGGCGCCCTGAATTCAGACTTCTAGCCTCCTAAACTGTGAGAGAATATGTTTGTTAAAGCCACCCACTTGTGGTAATTCTGTTACAGCAGCGCTAGATAACTAAGACTGCAGGCAAGATGGAAAGGGGAGGTCATGGCTCACTACTAGAGACGTCTAACACATTTTTGGAGGACTTTCTGGGAACCTGGAGTGAGACCCGTCGCTTCCAGAAGAAGTTCCCCCAGAGCAGTCTGACTGATAGCTCTCAGATGACTGGGGGCAGGGACGGGGAGCAGCCTGTTCACCCCAGCTTTGTGGGGGCTGGTAGGCATTGTGCTATTCTGTAACACTCGTAAAAGTGGCTTGCCACTGCCTCACCCCATGGAAGTGCCTTTGGTGGAGGAGTTCCCAGGGCCCTCTGGAGCCATCCAGAGGAGGGTCTGGTTCATTGGGTGGGCCCAGGATGGAGAGCATTTCTCAGTGAGTGACTTTCGGGGTCCAGAAGTCAGATCTGTGCTCAAGGTCCCATGGAACAAAGTAAGTGTATTAGTTTTGACCCAAAGAGGGTCTGTGGGTGGTCTGTCAGGTGCGGCACAAGGAAGTGAGCCTCACACAGGAAGGCCAGAAAACAAATAGAATTTAGTCCTCACAGGTCCCAGAGAGGAAGCTACAGTACACCCTGACACAGGCCACATGGCGGTTGTACCCGGGGACGAGACAACAAGCTGGAATTGTAGAAGAGGACTTACGTATGGCAAGCAGGGTGGGGTCTTGGGATTAGTGCACACTGAAGTCTTACAGGTCGGTTTAAAGGTTTCTAGGGCCTTAGCTTGGGACAAGGGAGAATTTTTTGTAACAGGAACTATAGGTGTCATGACTGGGAGGGACAAGAAATAACTATACTGCTGACAGACAGAGGTGTAAGATGGTAATGGATTGCTAGCACAGGAAACCATATAGGGCATGGCTAGCAGGGGTCAGGAGTGACCACCATAGTTATGAGACTGGATGGCAAGATTGGAACTTCATGTTAGAATCTAGGTGAAAGGGCACCTAGGAAGAATTAATGGATGCGAAGCCAGCAAGTACCAAAAAAAAAAAAAAGTCGATTCTAACTCATGGCGACCTCATGTGTCAGAGCAGAACTGCACTGCACTCCGCGGGGTTTTTCAAGGCTGTCACCTTTCAGAAGCAGATTGCCAGGTCTTTTTTCTGAAAAGACTTTGGGTGAACCCAAACAGCCAACCTTTTTGTTAGTAGTCAAGTGCTTAACTGTTTGCTCCAGGGACTCTGGAGGCTGCAAATTGGCCTTATGACAGCAGGTAGAGAAAGTCTTGGTTCTGCTCTGCCTCCTAGATCAGTCTAACCTTTAGAGGTTGTAGAGAACTATCATTATATTTTGTCATATTTTTGGACTTTTATCTTACAGATATTTTATCATATCCAGAACTGTAAGATAATAAACTGTGTTATTTTAAGCAGTTACATTTGTGGTGATTTTTTACAACAGTGGTAGGAAAGTAATACATTAGTTATACCTCTAACTTTTCTTGAGCTCATCAGAGAGCTGAACTTGCAAGGCAACCAAGTAACCTGAGTCCCAAAGAGGGACAACCCCCTCCAAGGAGAGACGGGACACAAAAACCATCTCACCTTGGCAGAGCACCGTGGGGTAAGATGAAATCAGGTACAATTGTAATAAACTGTTAAAGGTCAAGAGGGGGCTAGTATGTCAATCTGGAATAGCTGGGGGCCCCAGATGCAAAAGGAGTTCGCACTCATTTGCAAGATGTTTTCACCTCCACTGGCTACTCCCTAAAAAAGGACACGATGTTTGGTAAAGTAAAGGGTCAGCAAAAATAAGGAAACTCTATGAGATGAATTAACACAATAGCTACAACAATGGGCTCAAACACATAAAAAAATCATGAAGATGGCGCAGAACTGGACACATTTCATTCTGTTATACATAAGGTCGCCGTGAGTGAGAGCCAATTTGATGGCCATGAACAATAACAAAAACCACCACTGGGTGCTCAGGAGAAAGATTGGGGCAGGGCAGACGACCCCCAGTGGTGCAGATCTGTAGGATGTGATCTTCAGCTGCTGGAGAAAGGCATGAAGCCTTGCCCACTTTCTCAGATTCTTCTCCACTCTAAAGCAAAATCTTTAATCCACTGGGAGAGAGCTAATACACCCTTCACTTCCAGGAACAAGTAAAAACTCACTGTGGCTTGGTGAAGGTAGAAGAAAAATCCTTATGTCAGTGGGGGACAGGCAAGAAATCACCCAGGACCCAGGATCCTATACTGATGTTATTGTTGTTAGGTGCCGTTGAGTCAGTTCCGACTCATAGCAACCTTATGTACAACAGAATGAAACACTGTCCAATCCTGTGTCATCTTCACAATCATTGCTATGTTTGAGCCCATTGTTGCAGCCACTGTGTCAATCCATCTTGTTGAGGATCCTCCTCTTTTTCACTGACCTTCTACTTTACCGAGAATGATGTCCTTCTCCAGAGACTGGTCCCACCTGATAACATGTCCAAAGTACGTGAGACGAAGTCTCACCATCCTTGCTTCTAAGGAGCATTCTGGCTGAACTTCCTTCAAGACACATTTGTTCCTTCTTCTGGCAGTTTGTGGTATATTCAATATTCTTCGGCAACACAGTAATTCAAATACATCAGTTCTTCTTTGGTCTTTCTTATTCATTATCCAGCTTTTGCATGCATATGAGGCAATTGAAAATACCATGGTTTGGGTCAGGCAAACTTTAGTCCTTATGATGGTTAACTTGGCTGGTAGGATCGGCAGGTAAGATGACAGGCTGCTAGCTTACAGGCTGCAGAGGCTGATGAATCCCAAGATTGGCAGGCAGTATGACAGGCTGCTGGCTCAAGTCCTGAGAACCAGAGGTCAGATGATGAGCCGGATGCAGGATCCACAGCAAGAGAGCAAGCTTTGCTTATATATGTGTGTGTGTGTGTGTGTGTGTGTGTGTATATATGTATGTATATATATATATGTATATATATATGTGTATATATGTATATATACGTATATATGTATATATACGTATATATATGTATATATGTATATATATGTATATATATACGTATATATGTATATATACGTATATATATGTATATATATATGTATATATATATGTATATATATATGTATATATATATATATAGGATGCAGGCCACACCTAAGGAAACTCCTCTTACAACTGATTGGCTGATCACGTCACATCACATTATGGAAGATGACTACATCATTACATAACTGCCAAATTATATCATTACATAACCGTCAAACTACATCATTACATAACTACCAAATCACTGAGACTCTCTCTATATATACTTCTCCCTGGTTTTGCTTCTCTAGAGAACCCAGCCTAAGACAGTCCTCATGGTGACATATTCGCTTTATAACATTTGAAAGAGGTCTTTTGAGCAGATTTGCCCAATGCAATATGTCATTAGATTTCTTGACTGTTGTTTCCATGGACGTTGATCGTGGATCCAAGTAAAATGAAATTGTTGACAACTTCAATATTTTCTCTGCTTATCATTGTCTTCGGCTGGGTTCTCTAGAGAAGCAAAACCAGTGAAATGTATGTGTGTGTGTATGTATATATATATAGAGAGAGATTTATGGCTTACGTGGTTGTAGAGGCTGGGAAATCCCAATTGTGTGTGTCAGGCATCAGACTGGAGGCTTCTTCTGATTCATGTAGCTGAAGGGGCTGACAAACCCAAGACTGGTAGGTCAGATGCCAGGCCGCTCGCTCATGCACTGCAGAGGCTGACAAATCTGAGAGAGAGAGAGAAGAGAGAGAGAGAGAAAGGGAGGGAGAGGAGAGAGAGAGATTTATCTCAAGGAAATGGCTCACGCGGTTGTAGAAGCTGGCAAATCCCAAGTCCGTGGGTCAGGTGTCAGGCTGGAGTCTTCTCCTGACTCGCATAGCTGCAGGAGATGAAGATCCATAGGTCAGACAGGAGGCTGCTGGCTCGTGGGGTGTGAAGGCTGTGAATCCAAGATCGGCAGGTAAGACAGCAGGCCACTGGCTTACAGGCTGTGGAGGCTGATGAATCCCAAGATTGGTGGGATTAGCTCAGGTCCCAAGTACTGGAGGTCGGATGAGGATCCAGAGTGAACAAAAGCCAGAGATTTGCCAGAAAGTCCACATATTATGGATGCAGGTCACACCCCCAAGGAAACTCCCTTTCAACTGATTGGTTGCTCATAGCAGATCTCATCATGGAGGTGACTACATTATATCAGATCTCATTATGGAGCTGATCACATCATTACATAGTTGCCAAACTATATCATAATTGCCAAACCACTGATAATCATGGCCTAGCCAAGTTGACACACAACCTTAACCATCACAATTATGGTGTTGCTTATTGGTCCAGTTGTGAGCATTTTTGTTTCCTTTATGTTGGAGTGTAATCCATACTGAAGACTGTAGTTTTTGATCTTCACCAGTAAGTGCTTCAAGTCCTCCTTGCTTTCAACAAGCAAGTTTGTGTCATCTGCATATCACAGGTTGCTAATGAGTCTTCCTTCAACCTGATGCCGCGTTCTTCTTCATATAGTCCAGATCCTCAGATTATTTGCTCATCATACAGATTGAATAAGTGTGGTGAAAGGATACAACTCTGACATACCTTTCCTGATTTTAAACCATGTAGTATCCCCTTGTTCTGCCCAAATGACTGCCTCTTAGTCTATGTACAGGTACGCATGGGCACAATTAAGTGTTCTGGAATTCCCATTCTTTGCAATGTTATCCATAGTTTGTTATGATCCACACAGTTGAATGTCTTTGCATAGTCAGTAAAACACAGGTAAATATCTTTCTGGCCCTTTTTCCAGGTCCTTCCTCCTAGTCTATCTTAGTCTGGAAGCTCCACTGAAACCTATCTACCATGGGTCACCTGCTGGTATTTGAAATACCAGTGACGTAGCTTCCAGCATCACAACAACACGCAAGCCAGCGTAATATGACAAACTGATAGAAGAGTAGTGGTACCTATACTGATACCAAACAGAAATCTACTACCACTAGGGAGGGGCAAGAAACTCACACTCAAGAAGCGCCTAAGACTGAGGCTAGACCAGGACAACAGAGAACCCTTCTGCCGCTATTACAGGTCTAGTCCACCACCAGGGGAGGGAGAAGAGCATGAAAAGAGGAACCTTCTTTGCTGCAAACAGCTGAGTGTGGAGTACAAACACTGAGAAAAGACTTTTGCACCCTAGCCCCACTCTAAACACAAGAAACGTTGTTGTTGCTAACTGTAATCAAGTTGGCCCCCAACTCACGGCGACCCCATGCACAATGGAACAAAATGCTGTCTGATCCTGCACCATCCCCATGATCAGTTGCAGATTGGATTCTTGAGTTTCATAGGGTTTTCACTGGCTGATTTTTGGAAGTAGATCACCAAGCCTTTCTTCATATTCTGTCTTAGTCTAGAAGCTTCAGTGAAACCTATTTAGCATCAGAGCAACATGCAAGCCTCCACTGATAGATGGCTGCACATGAGTTGCTTTGGCCGGGAATCGAACCTGGATCTCCTGCATGGAAGATGAGAATTCTACCACTGAATCGCCAATGCCTCACAAAGAAACGGTAGCCCATCACTGAAGGAGTTTGAAGACTTTGGAGCTCTGAAGGTAAGGACAGTAACAATAACAAAAAAGTCTCAAATCCAGCTGAACTCCTGACTAGCTTGACTCAATTTCCCACAATCAAAACCTAAAACAAGAAGAGGCAAGCAATTTCCAGGTGTACATATTATTTACCTCTGTCTCTTCTATGATACAGATGATATTCTGCATTCAGTGAAAAATTAAAACACACGCAGAAGAACAAGGAAAAAAAAATCACTGTCAAAATCTAAAGCAAACAACAATCAGACTCAGTATAATCCCGTTGCATTGGGGCATTAAAATAATCAGGATTAATATGTCAAAGGGTCTAGTGGGAAAGGTGTATAGCATGCATGAACAGAATAATTTCAGCAGAAAGAAACCATAAGAAAGAGCTTAATGGAGATGCTAGACGTGAAAATTTGCAATGTCAGAGTTGAAGAATTCCTTTGATGAGCTCATCGGTAAACTCTACACAGCTGAGGAATATATGAGTGAACTTTAAGAGGTCAATAGAAATTATTCCAAATGGAAACACAAAGAGAAGAGAGAGTGAAAGACACAAAAAAGAATATCAAAGAGCTATGGGACAATATAAAAATGTCTAACATAGATGTATTGTAGTCTCAGAATGAGAAGAGAGAGTGGAGCAGAATAAACATATGAAGAATTAATGGCTAAAAGATTTCCAAAATTAAAAAAAGATACCAACTCACAGATCCAAGAATCTCTGAGAACCCCAAACAGGAAAAATATCTCACACACACACACAAAGACACATCATAGTAGCATAGTATCAAACTCTGAAAACCAAAGAGAACGAGAAAAGCTTGAAGGAAGCCAAGAAAACAATGATGAATTACTCACAGAGGAACAAAAATAAGAAGTATGATAGACTTCTCATCAGAAACTATGGAAGTCAAAATACAATGGAGTGACAATGCAGAGGAAAAAAGCAAAGAAATCTGTCAACCAGAGTTCTGTACCCAATGAAAATATCTCAAAAATGAAAGAAATATAGATTTTTTCAGACAAAAGAAAAGCTGAGTAAATTTGTTGCAGCAGACCTGTGATACAAGAAATATTAAAGGAAATTCTTCAGGCAGAAAAAGTATGATATCAAATGGATGCTTGGATGTACAGAAATTAAGAGTTCTGGAAATGGTAAAAATGAAGATATATAAAAGTTTTCTTATATTTAATCTGATTTTAACTTAAAAAGTAATGATCTTAAAATATTTTTTAACATATGTAATAAAGTGTATTTTGAAATTTATAACATGTAAAAGCAAAATATATGATAGAAATAGCACAAAAGGTGAGAGGGAAGAGTCTTGGAAGTAGCCTCTTGTCTTACACTATCTGAAGCAGAATAGTGTTTGAAGGTAGACTGTGATAAGTTAAAGATGTATCTTATAAACATGAGGACAATAATTAGTTTTTTTTGAAAAAAAAAAAAGAGATACAACTAGTGTATTAGTTTCCTATAGCTGCTGTAACAAATAACTACAAACTTAGTTGCTTAAAACAACACAAATTTATATCTTACAGTTCTGGATGTCAGAAGTCTGAAATGGATTTTACTGGGCTAAAATCAAGGTGCTGGCAGGACTGCATTCCTTCTGGAGACTCTAGGGAAGAATCCATTTCCTTGCCTTTTCCAATTTCTAGAGGCTGCCTGTATTCCTTGGCTCATCGCCCCTTTGTCCATCTTCAAAGCCAGAAATAGCATCACTCCAACATCTGCTTCCATTATCACATCTCCTTCCCTGACTCTCACTCTCCTGTGTTCTCTGACCACAATAGAATTAAAGTAGAAATAAATAACAGAAAGATATTGGAAAATTCCCAAATATTTGGAAATTAAATCTCAGACTTCTAAATAACCTATAGTTCAAGGAAGATGTCACAAGGGGAATTAAAAAATATTTTGAATTGAATGAAAACAACATATCAAAAACTGTGGGTTACAGATAAAACAAACCTTAGAGGGAAATGTATAGCACTAAAGGCTATAAATATAAGCATCAAATGCTTATATTATAACATAAGGAAGGTTTTGAATCAATTATAAGTTTAGGTAAATTAAACCCAAAGCAAGCAGAAGGAAATAATAAAGAGAAGAAATCAATGAAATGGAGAACAGAGAGAAAAATCAATGAAACCAAAAACCAGTTCTTTGAAAAGATCAATAATCTCTAGCCAGAATGACCAAGGGAGGCGAGGGGAAGAGCAGAAAAAAACTACCTATAAAAAACCCAAACCAAACCCATTGCTGTCAAATCAGTTCCAACTCTTAGTGACCCTATAGAACAGAGTAGAACTGCCCCATAGAGTTTCCAAGGAGCGCCTGGTAGATTCAAACTGCCAACCTTTTGGTTAGCAGCCGTAGCACTTAACCACTACACTATCAGGATTTCCCGCAAATTACCTATAGCTGGAATGAAAGAGAGGACACCATTATAGATCCTAGGCTCTCTGCCATGGTGATTTAAATAAAATTTTTTGGCTACCACACCTCGAATTTTTTGTAATATATGTTCAGCAATACTCTATTATGTTTCCCAATTACTTCATTTCTAGGGACACGGTAAATCAATTACCCATAAATCCATTGCTGTCGAGTCGATTCTGACTCATAGTGACTCTATAGGACAGAGTAGAACTGCCCCACAGAGTTTCCAAGGAGCAGCTGGTGGATTTGAACTGCTGACCTTTTGGTTAGAAGCTGAGCTCTTAACCACTGTGCCACCAGGGCTCCGTGATCATTTTAATTATCATCAAAAATCCCCTTGGACCAGATTATTCTGATAATCAGTATATCCCCTGCTGGAAAATCCATTAACTAGTAGGTTGATCTGCTTAAGGCTCTGTTCATTTTTCTTTATTCTATTTCCTGTCTATTCTTCAGATTGTCTAATACCTATCACTTGGTCTTTTTTTAATTTTTTTTTCATTTCAGTTATTGTACTTTTCAGCACCAGAATTTCCATTTGGTTCTTTTTTTAAAAAAATAATTTCTATCTCTTTATTGATATTCTTTATTTGATGATACATTGTCATCATAACTTCCTTTTTGTCTTTAAACATCATTTCGTTTAGTTCTTTGAGTATATTTGTATTGACTATTTTGAAGTCTTTGCCCATTAAATCTGACATCTGGTCCCTTTCACAGGCAGTTTATGTTGCCTGCTTTTTTCCGCTTGTATCTGGTTCACGTTTTCCTATTTCTTTGCATGTAAGAATTCTTTTGTTGAAAACTAGATATTTTAGGTAATATATTGTAGCAACTCTGTACGTATAATGATTCCTCTCTTCTTTCCCTGGCCTCTCCTCCTGCTCAAAATTTGTTTCTTGACTTGGCTCAGCCATTTTGTGAAGTCTGCTTCCCCAAAAGTACAAAAGTTTTGATGTTGCTTCTCAAAGGGAGCAGCCTTGGATACATGTAGAGTTACTCTAGGATAGCAGTGATTTTAGCAGAGCTCTGTTTTACTGATCTCTCTTTTAAGCTGTCTGCCTCATTTGGTATTACACCTAGCTGTTAGGCTCCACTAATTATTGGCTGACTGCTCTATTGTTTTTAACAATGCTCTGGAGCATAATTTTCTCCATAGTCTGACCTAAATTATGACAGGGGTAGTTTTGAGGCCAGTCTTTGAGATTTGTTGACCGCAGGAGGGCTTTTCTTGGCTCTCTTTCCCTGGTTGTCTCTGGTAAACTAGCTTATGTCTCTGGTAAACTAGCCTATGGTTTATCTTGTTGCTCTTAACCAAGAGGAGCCATTGTTTTCAAGAGCACCCTTAGGCTTGAAATTCCTAAACATTGTTTAAAAAAGAAAAAAAAAGTTCCTTTGTGGAGAGCTTCAGAGCTCTGTTTTCTTAAGGATTGCCTCTCCTCCTGCTCAGTGTCTCTCCACTGCTCTGGGTATTGAGCATGGTGATAGCTTCTGATCTTCTTGGCATGGAAGCTCTGCCTTATGAGCAAGTTGGGGTAAGAATGCTTGGGGCCCCAGTATTCTTGGCTTGCTGCTCCTGGGGTAGAGCCTCTATCCTCCGAGCGTGGGTTGGGTGGAAGAAGGGAGCCTCCAACCTCTCCACTGCATTCACCAGGAATTTAGCCTCTTCAACTTGAAGTTGGAGGGGATGAGAAATGCTGTTGGTCTGCCACTCCTGCTAAAATATGTTAACTCTTGATAGAGAGCTGACAGGAGAGAGAGAGCCACTCCCATCTAGGAAGAAGCTTCCATCAGGCTTAGCTGGAGGAGGGAGAGGAGGGTGTGGTCATAGCCCAAATGTCACAGACTCTCTCTGTTTTTACTTAATGGATTTACTTAAATAAATGATTCTTCATTTGCTGTATGCCCTTAAGACAATTTCCAAAGACTTTATATGGTTGTTTTAAAATAGCTTACACCGTCTTGCTTGTTTCACTGGCCAGTAGGCCCATGGACTTCCTCATACTGCCTTCTGGAAGTAGAACTAAGCCCTTTTTACTTTTAAGTTACTTATGTCTTCATATTTAAAGTTGGAGTCTTATAGACAGCATATGTTTGGGTTGCTTTTTTATCCAATCTGATAGTCTTTTCCTTTTAGTTAGGATGTTTAGAACATTTGTATTTAATGTGATTATTGAGATGATTGTGTTTAAATTTACCATCTTGATACTTGTTTTCTATTAATCTTATCTGCTCTTTTTTCCTTCTTTTCTGTCTCCTTTGAGACTGAGTATTTTTTTTAATTGTTCCATTTATCTCTGTTGGATTACTAGTTATAATTCTTTGTTGTATTGCTTTAGGGTTTATAGTATACATCTTAAACTTATCACAGTCTGCATTCTAGTGACATTATATCACTTTACATGTAGTACAAGGACCTTATCATAGTATACTTTCCATTTCTCCCTTCCAGGCCTTTGTGCTACTGTTGTCACATAGTTTATCTAGACATTTGTTATAAACCCCTGATATACTGTGATTTTTTTTGCTTTATCTTTTAAATAGATTTAAATAATAATTTAAAAAGTATTTTATATTTATCCACATTGTTACAATTTCTCAAAGTCTTTGCTCCTTTCTGTCATTTCTGGGTCTGTTTTCATTGATTTTTTTCTCCTCATTATGGATCCTATATTTATGCTTCTCTACCTACCTGATAATTTTTATTTAATGCCAGACAATCTACCTTGTTGAGTATTGGATAGTTTGTATTCCCATAAATATTCTTGAGCTTTGTTCTGGAATGCAGTTAAGTTACTTAGAAACAGTTTGATTCTTTTTTTTTTTTTTTAATTGTGCTTTAAGTGAAAGTTTAGAGTTCTAGTTATTTTCTGATACAAAAATTTATACACACACTATATGACCCTAGTCGCTTTCCCCGTACTGTGACAGCATACTCCTTCTTTCCATCCCTGATTTCCTGTGTCTATTCAACCAGCTCCTAACCCTCTCTGCCTTCTCATCTTACCTCTGGACAGGAGCTACCCATTTAGTCTCATGTATCTACTTGAGCTAAGAGGCACCCTACCCTCTTCACGAGTATCATTTTATGTCCCATAGTCCAGTCTAATCTTTGTCTGAAGAGTTGGCTTTGGGAATGGTTCTAGTTTTGGCCTAACAGAGAGTCTGGGAGCCATGTCTTCCGGGCTCACTCCAGTCTCAGTCAGGCCATTAAGTGTTTTTTGGTTTTTGGTTTTTTTTAACTAGAATTTGAGGTCTGCACTCCACTTTTCTCCTGCTCCATCAGGGACTCTCTCTTGTGTTCCTTGTCAGGGCAGTCATTGGTGGTAGCTGGGCACCATCTAGTTCTTCTGCTCTCAGGCTGATGGAGTCTCTGGTTTATGTGGCTCTTTTGTCTCTTGGGCTCGTATTTTCCTTGTGTCTTTGGTGTTCTTCATTCTCCTTTGTTCCAGGTGGATTGGGACCAACTGATGCGTCTTAGATGGCCTCTCGCTAGCTTTTAAAACCTCAGATGCCACTCACCAAAGTGGGATGCAGAACATTTTCTTAATAAACTTTTTTATGCCAATTGACCTAGATGTCCCCTGAAACTATGTCCCCAGACCCCTGACCCTGCTACTCTGTCCTTCGAAGTGTTTTGTTGTATTCAGGAAACTTCTTTGCTTTTGGTTTAGTCCAGTTGTGCTGACTTCCCCTGTAGTGTGTGTTGTCCTTCCCTTCACCTAAGATAATTCTTGTCTGCTATCTAGTTAGTGAATACCCCTCTCCCTCCCTCCCCACCCTCGTAACCAACAAAGAATGTCTTGTTCTGTGTTTAAACTATTCTTGAGTTCTTATAATATTGGTCTTATACAATATTTGTCCTTTTTCACCTGACTAAATTCACTCAGCATAATGCCTTCCAGATTCATCCATGTTATGAGAAGCTTCACAGATTCATTGTTGTTCTTTATCATTGCTTAGTATTCCATTGTGTGAATATACCATAATTTGTTTATCCATTCGTCTGTTGATGGGCATCTAGGTTGTTTCCATCTTTTTGGCTATCGTGAACAGTGCTGCAATGAACATGGGTGTGCATATATATATTTTGTGATGGCTCTTATTTCTCTAGGATATATTCCAAGGAGTGGGATTGCTGGATCATATGGTATTTCTAGCTTTTTAAGGAAGTGCGAAATCAATTTCCAAAGTGTTGTACCATTCCCACCAACGGTGTGTAAGTGTTCCAGTCTCTCCACAACCTTTCCAGCATTTATTATTTTGTTTTTTGGATTAATGCTAGCCTTACTGGGGTGAGGTGGTATCTCATTGTAGTTTTTATTTGCATTTCTCTATTGGCTAATGATTGTGAGGATTTCCTGTTAGCTGCCTGAATGTCTTCTTTGGTGAAGTGCCTGTTCATATCATTTGCCCATTTTTTAATTGGGTTATTTGTCTTTTTGTTGTTGAGGTTTTGCAGTATCTTGTAGATTTTAGAGATTAGATGCTGATCAGATTTGTTGTAGCTGAAAATTTTTTCCCAGTCTGTAGGTTGTCTTTTCACTCTTTTGGTGAAATCTTTTGATGAGTGTAAGTGTTTGATTTTTAGGAGCTCCCAGTTATCTAGTTTGGTGTTTGTACATTGCTACTTAAGGTTTGTATTCTGTTTATGCCATGTATAAGTGCTTCTAGCATTGTCCATATTTTTTCTTCCATGATCTTTATCGTTCTCGATTTTATATTTAGGTCTTTGATCGATTTTGAGTTAGTTTTTGTGCATGGTGTGAGGTACGGGTCTTGTTTCACTTTTTTGTAGATGGATATCCAGTTATGCCAGCACCATTTGTTAAAGAGACTGTCTTTTCCCCAATTACCGGACTTTGGGCCTTTGTCAAATATCAGCTGCTCATAGGTGGATGAATTTACGTCTGGATTCTCAATTCTGTTCCATTGGTCTATGTATTGGTTGTTGTACCAGTACCATGGCGGTATAATAGATTCTAAAGTCAGGTAGTGTGAGGCCTCCCACTTTGTTCTTCTTCAGTAATGATTTACTTATCCGAGCCCTCTTCCCTTTCCATATGAAGTTTGTGGTTTGTGTCTCCATCTCCTTAAAAAATGCCATTGGAATTTGGATCAGGATTGCATTGTATCTGTAGATTGCTTTGGTAGAATTGACATTTTCACAATGTTGAGTCTTCCTATCCATGAGCGAGGTTATGTTTTTCCACTTATGTAGGTCTGTTTTGGTTTCTTGCAGTACTGTCTTGTAGTTTTCTTTGTATAGGCCTTTTATGTCTTTAGTTAGATTTATTTCTAAGTATTTTACCATCTTGGGACTATTGTAAGTGGTATTGATTTGGTGATTTCCTCTTCAAAGTTCCCTTTGTTGGTGTAGAGTAATCCAGCTGAGTTTTGTATGTTTATCTTGTATCCTGATACTTTGCTGAAATCTTCTATTATTTCCAGTAGTTTCCTTATAGATTCTTTGGAGTTTTCTGTGTATAAATCATATCATCTGCTAATAGTGATACTTTGACTTTTTCCTTACCAATTTGGATGTCCTTTATTTCTTTTTCTTGCCTAATTGCTCTGGCAAGGACCTCCAGCACAATGTTGAATAAGTGTGATGATAAAGGGCATCTGTCATGGTTTGAATTATGTCCCCCCAAAAATGTGTATATCAGTTTGGCTGGGCCATGATTCCTGGTACTGTGTGATTTTCCTATATGTTGTAAATCCTGCCTCTATGATGTTAATGAGGGAGGATGGGTGGCAGTTGTGGTAGTAAGGCAGGACTGGGTCTAC
>NW_004444042.1:412524-413577 GCF_000243295.1 Trichechus manatus latirostris | reverse complement strand
ACATTGATTGTTTTTCTAATGTTGAACCATCCCTGCATACCTGGTATAAATCCCACTTGGTCATGGTGAATTTTTTTTTTGATGTGTTGTTGAATTCTGTTGGCTAGAATTTTGTTGAGGATTTTTGTGTCTATGTTCATGAGGGATATTGGTCTGTAATTTTCTTTTTTTTGTGGTGTCTCTACCTGGTTTTGGTGTCAGGGTTATGCTGGCTTCATAGAATAAGTTTGGGAGTATTCCATCCTTTTCTATGCTCTGAAATACCTTTACTAGCAGTGATGTTAACTCTTTTCTGAAAGTTTGGTAGAATTCTCCAGTGAAACTGTCCACACCAGGGCTTTTTTTGTTGTTGTAGTTGGGAGTGTTTTAATTACTTTTTCAACCTCTTCTTTTGTTATAGGTTTGTTTAATTGTTCTACCTCTGTTTGTGTTAGTTTAGGTAGGTAGTGAATTTCTGGAAATTTGTCCATTTCCTCTATGTTTTCAAATTTGTTAGAGTACAATTTTCCATAGTATTCTGTTACGATAGCTTTAATTTCACTTGGATCTGTTGTGATATCACCCATCTCATTTCTTATTCAGGTTATTCTTTTGTCCATTTGGCCAGTGGTTTCTCGATTTTGTTGATCTTTTCAAAGAACCAGCTTTTGGTCTTCTTAATTTTTAAAATTGGTTTTCTAATCTCTATTTCATTTATTTCTGCTCTAATTTTTTTCTTTAAAATTTTTTTTTATTGTACTTTAGGTGAAGGTTTACAGAACAAATAGTTTCGCATTAAACAGTCAGTACACATATTGTTTTATGACATTGGTTAACAACCCCATGGCATGTCAACACTCTCCCTTCTCAACCTTGGAGGACCTCTTTTTTTTTTTTGGTGAAAATATACATAGCCAAAGATACACCATTTCAAAAATTTCTACATGTACAATTCAGTGACATCAATTATGTTCTTCCAGTTGTGCTGCTATTCGCACAATCCTTTGCCAAATTATTCCATCACCATTTTCTTCAACTCACTGTCTTCTAGGCTTCCCATGAAACCTTTTGAGT
>NW_004444042.1:401639-410451 GCF_000243295.1 Trichechus manatus latirostris | reverse complement strand
TGTCATTTTCACGATGTTGAATCTACCTATCCATGAGCGTGGTATGTTTTTCCATTTATGTAGATCCCTTTGGGTTTCTTGCAGTAGCGTTTTGTAGTTTTCTTTGTATAGGTCTTTTACATCCCTGGTTAGATTTATTCCTAAGTATTTTATTTTTTTTAGGGGCCATTATAAATGATATTGTTTTCCTGATTTCCTTTTCATTGTTCTCTTTATTGGTGTATAGGAATCCAACTGATTTTTGTATGTTTATCTTTATCCTGCTATTCTGCTGAATCTATTAGTTCCAGTAGTTTTCTGATGGAGTCTTTAGGGTTTTTTATGTATAGTATCATATCATCCACAAACGGGGACAGTTTAACTTCTTCATTACCAATTTGGATGCCTTTTATTTCTTTTTCTTGCCTTATTGCTCTAGCTAAGACTTCCAGCACAATGTTAAATAGGAGTGGAGATAAAGGGCATCCTTGTCTTGTTCCTGTTCTCAAGGAGAATGTTTTCAGCTTCTCTCCATTAAGAATGATGTTGGCTGTTGGTTTTGCATAGATGCCCTTTATTATGTTGACAAATTTCCCTTCTATACCTATTTTACTGAGAGTTTTTATTAGGAATGGATGTTGAACTTTGTCGAAGGCCTTTTCTGAATCAGTTGAGATGATCATGTGATTCTTTTTTTTCCTTTTATTTATGTGGTGGATTATGTTGATTGATTTTCTGATGTAGAACAATCCTTGCATACCTGGTATGAATCCTACTTGGTCATGGTGTATTATTTTTTTGATATGATGCTGAATTCTATTGACTAGAATTTTGTTGAGAAAGTTTGCATCTATATTCATGAGAGATATTGGTCTATAATTTTCTTTTTTTGTGGCATCTTTGCCTGGTTTTGGTATCAGGGTTATACTGGCTTCATAGAATGAATACGGAAGTGTTGCTTTGTTTTCTGCATTCTGAAATAGTTTGAGTAGTACTGGTACAAGCTGTTCTCTGAATGTTTGGTAGAATTCTCCAGTGAAGCCACCCGGGCCAGGGCTTTTTTTTGTTGGGAGTTTTTTGTTTTTTTTTTAATTACTGTTTCAATCTCTTCTCTTCTTAGCGTCTGTTCAGATTTTCAACATCACTTTGTGATAGTTTGGGTAGGTAGTCTGTTTCTAGAAATTTATCCATTTCCTCTAGGTTTTCAAATTTGTTAGAGTATAGTTTTTTATAATACTCTGTTATGATCCTTTTTATTTCAGTTGGGTCTGTTGTAATGTCCCCTATTTCATGTCTTATTTGAGTTATTTGAGTCCTCTCCTGTTTTTCTTTTGTCAGTCTGACCAGTGGTTTGTCGATTTTGTTGATTCTTTCAAAGAACCAACTTTTGGTTTCGTTGATTCTTTCTATTGTTTTCCTATTCTCTATTTCATTTATTTCTGCTCTGATCTTTATTATTTCCTTTCTTCTGCTGGCTGTGGGCTTTTTTTTTGCGGTTCTCATTCTGTATGTCACTCAGTCTGATTCCTCAACTTTGCCTTTTATGTTCAGGGCTCGATTGTCATATATAGTTGAGTCACTTACTTTTTCAGGTCTTTGTTGTAAGGGGGACCACAGGAAGCGTCTGACTACTCTGGCATCTTGGCACCACCTCTCAGTTTGATTTTTTTGAGGGTTGCTTTTAAGCTTTATTAGAAGGAACCAGAGCAGCCAGTAGTCAAGGGCTGATTTTTCCCCACTACTGAGGTAACCCACCAACTGTCTATCATTTTGATGTTCTGTGGTGGCTTGCATGTTGCTATGATACCAGAAGCTATACCACTGGTATTTCAAATATCAGCAGGGTCACCCGTGGTAGACAGGTTTCAGCAGAACTTCCAGACTAAGACAGAAAAGGAAGAAAGGCCTGGACATTCTAATTCTGAAAACTAGTCAATGAAAACCTATGGATCACAACAGAATATTGTGCGACAGCATGCTGGAAGATGAGCCTCCTAGGATGCAAGGCACTCAAAATACACAGTGCTCACAATGAACTTGAACATACCAACTATCATGAAGATGGCGCAAGACCTGGCAGCATTTCCTTCTCTTGCACATGGGTTGCCATGAGTTGGAGCCAACTCAAAGGCAACTAACACAACAACTGAGGTAATACCCTTCTAAGCACTCTACCCTGTCTATTACGAGATTTTCCCAGTCTGGCTGGTGAGAACTCAAACTATTCCTGGCCCCATGTGAGCCCTGGGGATTTAGTCTGTCTGTTATTTTTTGGTGGTTCCTAACCCAAATTTCCTCACACATGTACTGATCAGAGTTCAGCTGAAGACTTGAGGGGAACCATCTGTAGGTGTTTGGAGTGCTCTGTCTGTGATCTTTCTCCTTTGATGTCATGCTCTAGTCTCTTTGCTGCTCTTTTCTCTCCAGTATTCTGATCTGCAAATTCTAACCAATCTTTGCCTTCCCAAATTCTCAACTCTGTCTCCTCAGTTAAGGGAGATCACTAGGTCTGTTTGGGTTCCCCTTCCCTACACTTTGACTGGGACACTGTGGCAATTGTAGGACTCATTTAATTTGCTTCCCTTCTCTCAGGGATCACTGTTCTGTATTGTCTGGTGTCCAATGTCTAACAACCATTGTATCATGTATTTTGTCTGTTTATTTAGTTGCTTAAGGTGGGAGGGTAAACCCAGTTCCTTTTACTCTATCTTGGCCAGAAGCAGAACTCTTCTGTATTGTTTGAATATTTTACAAGGAGAATCCATTCTCCTATTACTTGGGTAATATACCATGTCTACAGAGACCTCATGGCACAGTGGATGAGAACTTGGCTGCCAACCAAAAGGTTGGCAGTACGAATCTACCAGCTGCTCCTTGGAAACCCTATGGGGCAGTTCTACTTGTCCTATAGGGTTGCTATGAGCTGGAGTCAACTTGACGGACACGGATTTGTTCTTTTGTGTATGTATACACATGACCACAAGCGTCTGTCAGTTTGTCATACTGAAGGGGCTTGCATGTTGCTGTGATGCTAGAAGCAGGGTCACCCATGGTGGACAGGTTTCAGCTGAGCATCCAGACTAAGACAGAGTAGGAAAAAGGACCCGACAGTCTACTTCTGAAAAGAAGTAGCCAGTGAAAACCTTATAAATAGAAGTGGAACATTGTCTGATATAGTGTCGAAAGATGAACTGCTCGAGTTGGAAGGTACTGAAAAGATGGCTGGGAAGAGCTGCTTCCTCAAAGTAGAGTTGACCTTAATGACATGGATGGAGTCAAGTTTTGGGGACTTCATTTGCTGATGTGACACGACTCAAAATGACTAGAGCAGCTGCAAACATCCATTAATAATTGGAACATGGAATGTATAGAGTATGAATCCAGGAAAATTGGAAATCATCAAAAATGAAATAGAACACATAAACATTGATAGCCTAGGCATTAGTGAGCTGAAATTGACTGGTATTGGCCATTTTGAATCGGACAATCATATCGTCTACTATGCCAGGAATGATAACTTGAAGAGGAATGGTGTTGCATTCATCGTCAAAAAGAACATTTCCAGATCTATCCTGAAAGACAACGCTGTTAGTGATAGGATAATATCCATACACCTGCAAGGAAGACCAGTTAATAAGACTATTATCCAAATTTACACACCAACCACCAAGGCCAAAGATGAAGAGATAGAAGATTTTTTTTACCAACTTCTGCAGTCTTAAACTGATCGAACATACAATCAAGATGCATTGATAATTACTGGTGTTTGGAATGCGAAAAGTGGAAACAAAGGAGAAGGATTGGTAGTTGGAAAATGTGACCTTGGTGATAGAAATGATGCCAGAGATCACATGATAGAATTTTGTAAGACCAACGACTTCATGGCAAATACCGACAATAAATACCAATAACAACATAAATGGCGACTATACACATGGACCTTGCCAGATGGAATACACAGGAATCAAATCAACTACATCTGTGGAAAGAGACCATGGAAAAGCTCAATATCATCAGTCAGAACAAGGCCAGGGGCCGACTGCAGAACAGACCATCAATTGCTTATATGAAAGTTCAAGCTGAAGTTGAAGAAAATTAGAACAAGTCCACAAGAGCCAAAGTACGACCTTGAGTATATCCCACCTGAATTTAGAGACCACCTCAGAATAGATTTGATGCATTGAACACTAATGACCAAAGACCAGACGAGTTGTGGAATAACATAAAAGACATCATACATGAAGAAAGCAAGAGGTCATTAAAAAGACAGGAAAGAAAGCAAAGACCAAAATGGATGTCAGAAGAGACTCTGAAACTTGCTCTGGAACTTCAAGTAGCTAAAGCAAATGGAAGAAATGATGAAGAAAAGAGCTGAAGAGAAGATTTCAAAGGGCCCAGAAGACAAAGTAAAGTGTTACAATGACATGTGCAAAGACCTGGCGTTAGAAAACAAAAAGGGAAGAAAATGCTTTGCATTTCTGAAGCTGAAAGAACTGAGGAAAAAAGTCAAGCCTCGAGTTGCAATACTGAAGGATTCTATGGGGAAAATATTAAACAACACAGGAAGCATCAAAAGAAGATAGAAAGAATATACAGAGTCACTATACCAAAAAGAATTAGTCGACGTTCAACCATTTCAGGAGGTAGCATATGATCAGGAACCGATGGTACTGAAGAAAGAAGTCCAAGTTGCACTGAAGGCATTGTCGAAAAACAAGGCTCCAGGAATTGACGGAATACCAACTGAGATGTTTCAACAAATTGATGCAGCACTGGAAGTGCTCACTCGTCTCTGCCAAGAAATTTGGAAGACAGCAACCTGGTAAACCAACTGGAAGAGACCCATATTTATGCCTATTCTGAAGAAAGGTGTGATGGTTAAGATTGTGTGTCATCTTGGCTGGACCATCATTCTCAGTGTTTATATGTGATCACTCCCAGATCAAATATGCTGTGAGTAGCCAATCAGTTGCAAGGGAATTTTCTTGGGGGTGTGGCCTGCATCCAATATAAGCAGACATTCTGGCTTTTTGCTCTCTCTGGATCCTGCGGCTGCCTCCTGTTCATCTGGCCTCCGGTTCTTGGAACTTGAGCTATCAGCTTATCTGCCGATCCTGGGATTCATCGATCTTCACAACCTGTAAGCAGAGTCCTGCTTTCCAACCTGCTGATCTTGGATTCGCCAGCCCCTGTGGCTATGTGAATCAAGAGAAGCCTCTATCCTAATCCACAGAATAGGGGTGTTCCAGCCTCTACAGTCACGTGAGCTGTTTCTTTGATATAAATCTCTCTCTATATATATTTATATGCTTTACTGGTTCTGCTTCTCTAGAGAACCCAGCCTAAAAGGTGATATAACTGAATGTGGAAATTATCAAACAGTATCGTTAATATTACCTGCAAGTAGAATTTTGCTTAAAATCATTAAAAAGCGGCTGCAGCAGTACATCAACAGGGAACTGCCAGAAATTCAAGCTGAATTCAAAAGAGGATGTGGAACGAAGAATATCACTGCTGATATTAGATGGATCCTGGCTGAAAGCATAGAATACCAGAAAGATGTTTACCTGTGTTTTACTGACTGTGTAAAGGCATTCTACCGTGTGGATCATAACAAATTATGGATAACCTTGAGAAGAATGGGAATTCCAGAACACTTAATTGTGCTCATGAGGAACCTATACATAGATCAAGAGGCAGCCATTCGAACATAACAAGAGGATGCTGCATGGTTTAAAGTCAGGAAACGTGTGTGTCAGGGTTGTATCCTTTCACCATACTTGTTCAATCTGTATGCTGAGCAAATAATCTGAGAAGCTGGGCTATATGAAGAACAGGACATCAGGATTGGAGGAAGACTCATTAACAACCTTCGTTATGCAGATAACACAACCCTGCTTGCTGAATGTGAAGGGGACTTGAAGCACTTACTGATGAAGATCAAAGACTACAGCCTTCAGTATGGATTACACCTCAACATAAAGAAGACAAAAATTTCCACAACTGGACCAACAAGCAACATCACGATAAACGAAGAAAAGATTGAAGTTGTCGAGGATTTCATTTTACTTGAATCCACAATCAACATCCATGTAAGCAGTAGTCAAGAAATCAAATGACGCATTGCCTTGGGCAAATCTGGGGCAAAAGACCTCTTTAAAGTGTTAAAAAGCAAAGATGTCACCTTGAAGACTAAGGTGTGCCTGACCCAAGCCATGATGTTTTCAATCGCCTCATATGTATGCGAAAGCTGCACAATGAGTAAGGAAGAAGAATGTTTTTGAATTATGGTGAATTATGATGATGAAGAATATTTAATACACCATGGACTGCCAAAAGAATGAACAAATCTGTCTTGGAAGAAGTACAGCCAGAATGATCCTTAGAAGCAAGGTTGGCGAGACTATGTCTGATATACTTTGAACATGTTATCAAGAGGGATCAATCCCTGGAGAAGGACATCCTGCCTGGTAAAGTAAAGGGTCAGCGAAAAAGAGGAAGACCCTCAACGAGATGGATTGACGCAGTGTCTGCAACAATGGGCTCAAGCATAACAACGATTATGAGGATGGCCCAGGACCGGGCAGTGTTTCATTCTGTTGTACACAGGGTCGCTGTGAGTTGGAACTGACTTGAGGGCACCTAACAACAACAACATATACACATATATATATACATATACAGACACACACACGTTACACACACATACATGTATACAACCCAAAAGGCCATGGAAGGATATGGCCAAGCTCTGGACAGTGGTCATCTCTTGGGGCGAGTTGGGCTACTAGGAATTTTCACATCCTACTTCCCACCTTTCTGTGTTGTTTTCACTTCACAATGTGCATACATTATTTTTATAATAAAGAAAAAAACATATATTTCCATTTGACAGTTTTACTGAAGCATAGGTGCATGAGGCCTGGGCAGCCCTGTCCTGGGGAGGTCAGGGTTCACCTGGGGTTTGGGAGAAAAAAGATCCCTTTTGTCTGCCATGCAGACTTGTCCACAAGCAGGAGGTTGTGGTTCTCTGCTTTTGCCACTGGGGGGCAGCAGGGGACCAGCTGATTCCAGCAAGAGGAAAGCTGGGAAATTCTGAACTGGGGAGGCTGTGGGGAGAGAGGAGGGCCACACCGTTTAAAGAACGGCCTTCATTGTGGTGCAGGTGGGGGTCAGGTTTCCATGGAGAAGAGGACCCGTTATGCACTAGGCAGAGGTCCCTTGCACCAGCACAAAAGTGAAACCAAGCCAGAAGGCTGGGGAGAGAGGGGAATGGCCTACAGGCCAAGGAGAGCGAACAGATTCCAGTCCCTTTTCCCGGGGCTAGGCATGGGCCCCTGTCTCCTGCCAGTCTGGCCAGGGTCCAGGGGCTGACAGGTGGGAGGCAGATACAGGGGAGTCTTTGGAAGCCCATTGCAGGCAGCATAGACCCAGGTGACCCTGCCCACCTCCGTGACCAGCACAGCGGGTAACGCTTCTGAGCTTGTGCCAGATGCTTTGCCACTTTATCTCACTTAATTCTGACAATGACCTTGAGGTAGGTTGGTGTGATCATTCCTATTTTACACGAACTCACACAATACTCTCCCCCCCACAAACGCTCACACATACACACTCACACACACATACAACTGCAACAGGTGGGGAGTTCTGTGGGGAGAGAGAGCAGGGAGAGGCTCAGAGAGGTGAGGTGACTTTTTTAGGATGATAGTGGATAAGCAGTGGAGCTGGGGTTCAGTATCCAGCCCAACTCACCCTAGAGTCCTTGCCCAGGATGGGGGTGAAGAGGCAGAGAGGGAGGGTGTGGCAGGCCCCATGGTCCTGGACCTGTGAGGCAGGACTCTGACCCTGAGTTGTCTGCAGGCTGCACAGCTGGTATGGAGGGGTTGTGTAGGCCAGGCTGAACTCAAAAAGTGATCAGAAGTGGGTGTGGGGGTGTTAGCTTCCAGCTCTGAGTGCTTGAGGTGGGGAGAAAGACCCCCTCCACTTCCTAGGCCCAGGGTGAGGATGTGGGAGGGGAACTGATTTTAAAACAGGGCTCCAAGAGGCTGTGTGGCAGTGAGGGAGGGGAGAGATGAGTGGGTGTCCAGGGGAGAGTGCCTGGCCTGGCTCATCCGGAGGCAGTGGGAATGGGAGTGGAACTTTTCAAGGACAGAGGTGGAAGGAGGGCGGGGGACTCCCTTGGGGGACTAGGCTTGGGATTGGCCTCCCATGTGGGCCTCTAATAACCAGGACATGGTTGGAGGCTCAGAGCTCCTGGGAGAGGCCGACAGGCCAGGGCAGGCTGGTGTGAGGGCCCGGTCGGAGTGGAGGAGCCTGAGAAAAGAGCCTGCCGCCCGGCTGTCTGGGAGGGCTGCACAGCTGCAGGCTGCAGCAGGAAGAAGGATTAGGCCCGGACCTGATCTACCGCTGGGAGTGGGGACTGGGGTGGGCGTGGCTCTGGGAGGGGGTACAGGGAGTGGCTCTCCATTTACTAGCTGTATGATCTCAGACAAGCCCCTCAACCACTCTGACACTCAGTTTCCCCATAGTACTCACCTCACAGGGTGGTTGCAAGGGTCAAAAATGATGACGCACGAGAATCACCTAGCACAGTGTCAGGCACGCAGAGGGCTCGAGGTAGGTGGCTATGGCTCTTTATTTGCCCCTGACCATGTGCCAGGACGCACTGGGCACTGGAGTGCAGAGAAAGTCATGTGGTCCCTCTAGAGGGGCTCATGGTGGAGGGGGAGGCAGCCAGGGACTGTGGAGGGCGCTGTGTATGAATGAGTCTGTCTCCCCAACACCCACACCCACACACACCCCACACATACCCCTATATATACATACACCC
>NW_004444042.1:372406-401161 GCF_000243295.1 Trichechus manatus latirostris | reverse complement strand
CACCCACACACACCCACCCCACCCCCCACACACACACGGTGCATCTCCCCAGCTTACCTTTGAGCTCCTGAGGCCGGCCCTAACCCAACCCTGCTCATTTCCTGCCCAGGGGTGATGGGCCCCCTTGGAGACCGAATCCTTATTAAACGTCTTGTGATGGAGATTTTCAAACACACACAGAAGTAGAAAGTGTGGTATACCAGAGCCCAGGCAGGTTCCCATCTCCTGCTCAGCCATCACCATCACTTGCTAGTCTTTCAATAACCACTCCTCTCACTTTATATCCTGGATTATTTGAAAACAAAGCCCAGGTGACATCTCATGTCACCCATAAGTACTCTGGTATCTTCTAGTTAAGGATCCCAATGCTATTATCTGGGCTGCAGTTTCCTCAGGGGTGAGAGGGAACATTGGTGATGCGGCTAGGGAGAGGGCCTGGTCCTGGGCACCACCATGGTAGCTGGAGAGGCAGCCCCAACCTCCCCACCCCACAGAACTCCCTCGTGCTTCAGCTGTGTGTAAGTGTGTGTGTGTGTGACCAGGGGTGGACTATCCAATAGGCAATTTCACATTTTTTCACTACATCAAAGATTCTGCTTCTAGGTATGGCTAGCATCTTTCTCCCAACCCCACAGCACCTTCCTACAGAATCAAAGTCTCTTTTCGAATTTACAATCCCTGACGGATGATGACCCAGTAAGCATGGGCTTACTTGTGCTTACTTACTAATCTGTAGTGAACAATTTCATATGGGTTTCACATCTTGTGAAACCACAACACGTGTGAAATTGTTCACTACAGATGATCTTGCCTATTGGATAATCTGCCCTGTGTGTGTGTGTGTGTGTGTGTGTGTGTGTGTGTGTGTGTCAATATGTGTGAGTGTGTGTGACAGGGTGTCAGTGTGTATGTTTGTGAGTGTAAGTATGTGTGCATGTGTGTGAGTGAGTGTGTGAGTGTAAGTGTGCATGTGTGTACGAATGTGAGTGTGTGTGAGTGAATGTGAGCTGGGCAGGGGCAGGGAGAGCATGGGCCTCTGATATCTCTGCCGGGATCCTGACCTCAGGGTGAAGAGCGGTGTTTGGAGGGGCCTTTGCACCCAAGGACAGGCTGTTCCTGGCTCCAGCCAGAGCTCTGGGGGAAGAGCCAGGACTGACTGGCCAGAAGCATTGAGCCCACCCCGTTGTTTGCCTTCCTCTCTGCTCCTTCCCTCGCCTCCCAAACACCAGGCCAGTGTTGGGGGTAGCCAGAGGATGGCATTTGGAGGCCTGACCCTGGAGACCCAGGTCAGGTATCTGAGGGCAGGCGGGCGGCCCGGCCCCTGGGCAGGCTCACGGTGGGGACCAGCCCTGGCTCAGGGCACTGGTGGGCCCCAAGGAAACGCTGATCGTGATTTGCTGAGCGACTGAACAGGGTGGTAGAAATCCAGCCAGCAGGTCTCTTGTCAGGATTGCAGGGTTAGGAGAAGAACCTCAGTTGTCAGTCTTCGGCGACCCTCCCGGGGCCTCAGTTTCTTCACCAGCCATATAGGCATATTGCTCCCTGCCCTGGCTCCTGCCAGGACTGTTTCAGGGACAAGTGAGGCCAGAGAGCTAGGAGGCACCGCGGGAGACAGAGACAGGGGCCTGTGGCTGGAGCCCAGCGTGGAGGCCCGATGGCTGCCGGGGCCCAGCTTCCCAGGGTGACAAAGGGGCCGGGCAGAGTGAGAACCAGCCATTACTGTGCATTTGCTTTGGGCACCGCCCTGGCCCACCTCTTTGGGTCTCCGTGGCCACCCTGCAAGTGTGCTTCGAGTGCCCCCAGCCTGCAACTAAGGACATGGAGGCTCCATGTTGCACATTCTGAGAAGGGGGTGGTGCTGGGAGTCCTGCCTGGGTCACATGCGAAGGTTCTAGTGTGGAGATGGGCAAGGGAGGGGAGGTTGAACACCGGTGCCTTGTCTCCCCCAGGCCTGGGGTACTGGCCTGGCCTCCCTCCCGGGGGTCTGGGGTAGGCACCACGGGGCTCTTTATACTAAGATCTTCCAGGCTGGAGCTCCCTGCCCCTCTTCCTGGCCTTCCTGGCCCTTGGGACCTCCCTGCCCAGGGCCCTCACTCCTTGCCGCACCTTCCCAGCCCTGTTGCAGGTTGCTGCCAGGGATTTCGTCCCAGCTCTGCCTCTGGAACACTGCACTGGGAGGTGAGCACTCTGGCCAGCCTGTCCCTCTCAGGGCCTCAGCTGTGGCCCAGACAGGAATGCGGGGGATGGGGCACCAGCACCGACCACAGCTTTGAAGGAGGGCTGTTGCCAGTGCAGAGTGGGCTGTCCTCTCTGGGCCCCCGGACGCCCCTTTCTGTGGTGGACTCTGCTCTATCCTGTCCCGAAGCACTCGACCGCCTCTGGACATGGGCATTGAGTCCAACCGGAAATCCTTCCTGTCCAGGGTAATTACTGGTTTCCACAGCTCCGGGGGATGTTGAAATACAGCCTTTGTTTGCTTTGGGTTTGTTTTCGTTCCACGGAAAATAGAACACACAGGCGCACACACTGACACACACACTGAGAGACAAGAGCAGATCATGGAGCTCAGGCCCAGGAGCTTCAGCCTGGCCCTTAGAGGGTACCCCAGCAGTGCCTGCTGGGCGGGAGGATACCCCAGGCCCTTGGGGGTCAGTGCTGGCTTCCTCTCTGACTCTTCTGTGTGGTCGCTGCAAGTTAGCTCTGCCCGAGCCACAGACGGGAAGAAAGAGACCCACAACCCCTGGGCACCTCCCGAGCGCCAAGCCTTGTGCTAAGCCTTCGTGTACACTGGGCCATTTTATCCGAACAATTTCCTGGCGGAAGCTGGGGCTCAGAGAGGTGGGGAGAGTTGCTTAGGGTCACGTAGGAAGGAGGATGCAGGGCTGGGCCTTGGACCCCAGGCTGAGTGGCTGTACTGGCTGGCACTGTGGAGGACAGGGGAGAAGAAGGCATTCCGAGACAGGCATGGGCTCTGTTTCCTCACATCTGCCCTGGGAGGGAGAGCCTGGGTGGTGTAAATGGTTAAGTGCTTAAGTGCTTGGCTGCTAACTAGAAGATTGGAGGTTCGAGTCTGCCCAGAGACGCCTCAGAAGAAAAACCTGGAAATCTACTTCTGAGAAATTAGTCATTGAAAACACTACGGGGCGCAGCTCTACTCTGACACACGAGGGGTCTTCATGAGTCAGAGTCTACTCGACAGTAACTGATTTTTTTTTAAATTGTGTTTTAGGTGAAAGTTTACACTGCAAATTAGTTTCTCATTCAAAATTTATACACATTGTTCTGTGACCTTGGTTGCAATCCTTTCAGTGTATCAGCGCCCAGTATTTGTTCTTTTGTGATTGACTTATTTCACTCAGTCAGTATAATGCCCTCCAGATTCATCCATGTTGTGAGCTGTTTCCCAGAGTCATCATTGTTCTTTATTGTTGTGTAGTATTCCATTGTGTGTGCCCAGGTTGCCTCGGGCCCTCACTGTGACTTCACATACCCTCGGGGCAGCCCTGGAGGTGAATTCTCCCTTTACTGCTGATAACCAGGGAAAGGTTTAGTGGTTTCCAGGATTCAATGTGCATCCCCAAAAGTCAGGCGTCCTACTTCTTGAGTCTTGGGGTCTCCCTTCTGCCTTTACCCTTCACCCCTCCCCCATTCCCATGGCGTCCTGACCCAAGGACTGACGTGTTTTGTCTTCTCTGTCCTGGGCTCTCTGGAGGCAGGGCTGGCTCACAGGTTGTTGGTTTGACCTTATACTATTTAAACATTTAGTGAACTAGTTGCCGAGATTTAAAAATTGGAACATTTCACATTATAACCCTAATTTCCAGTTTTCCTTGCCCTTCACCTGAGATAGCATTTTTAAAAAATTAGATAAATACATATGTAACAAAACATTTGCCATTTCTACAATCTTCACAGCATATTCTTATCAGCAACAATTGGCTAGAGCCCAGGAGCGGGTGCCCTCCAAGAGTGCTGGGGAAGGGGCTCCAGCCTCCTCGCTGTCGTGACATTGGACCCCACAGGGGCATTAGAAGACCACGGTGAACCATTTCAAAGCCTAGTGCTTCTCAAACTCGGCTGCGTGTTGGACTGACCCAGGTGGCCTTAAGAATCTGAGAACACACTGCAGACCAATTTCTCGTGGAGTGGGACTAGGCTGAGGTATTTTTAATATCCGTGGTGGTTCCAGTGAGCAGCCGAGGCTTACAATGACAAGAGCACTCAGTCCCGAACCAAAAGGTTTTGTCACAGGTGGCTTCTGATGGGTTTTCTCCACCGTGGCTCCCTGCCCTTGTGAACCCAGGCTTCCTATGTGTGGCCTTCAGCAGGAGCCCCACCTCGGGATGTACTCCCCAGTCCTCCCCTGCTCAGAAGAGGGGCTCCCTATGCCCTCTCCCAGTGCCTTCGCAGGAGACCTTGGGCATTTCAGTTTGCTAACTGCGTGATGCCCCTGCTCTGGGGTCCAAATCCCGGTCTTGGCTGAGAGGGCCAAGTGCAGGCAGCACCGTAAAACCCAGGCCCACTGTCTCTGACGAAGATTCACTCCTATATATGGTTAATGGGGAGTCCCACTGCTGTGCTAATGTGTGACCTAATCTGCAGACAATCTCGCCCCATCTGGGGCCCAGTTTAGGGAGGCCCCGCCCTGGACAAAGTGTCCACTGGGCACAGAGGGCTGGGGAGGCAAACGCATGGCGTAGAGGCAGGGGAGAACAAGATCACCAGGGCGGGTGAGAGAACGGCAGGCTGAACTCCTGCCCCACTCTGCTCATCTGCTGCTTCTGTGAGTGTCCTCGCCCACCGACGCTTCATGCAAACAATGAAACCCAAGAGCCTTACTTACTCTGAAAAGTCCTTTTAATAGAGCACAAAAAGGCTATGTTTCTCTAGGCAAGCCGTATACAGATTCTCCAGGAATAAGGCACACAACGGAATGCCATCCCAAGGGCAGTGCCCGGAGAAGTCCAGAACCTTCTCCACAGACCCTCCGAGTTGGGCCCCCGGGTTCTGTTTGTCTTTTTAGCTGGATACACACGTATTAACAGACAGACATACACATGGGAGGGGAGGGGCGGCCAGTGCTGGTCGACTGGTGAGGTTGGCAATGGAGAGTCACGCCCGTTTTCCACATTGGCTGCCTGTCTGGGGGACTGCTCGGCAACCTCTCCAAAGGCTGGAACACCTCCCGGACCGCAGGGTTAGTTGTTGCACGGGGCTATGATGTAGTGATATTGGATTAAATATTCATTTTAGAGTAGGTTCAAGTCTATTAGATGTTGGAGGGCAGGCTCAAGGGTGCTGGTTAGCAAATCCAAGTTCAAAGAGAATGAGCCCCTGAGGAATGGTTCAGATGGCAAAGCTCCAAAGAGGGGTATGGACAAGCCCACCTCCCATGTCCTCTTCTCAGCTTGGGTTCTGCTGATTGGGGGCCCCTCCACTGGGCTAAGGAGGCCATCTTTGGAGCCGGCAGACCACTGAAGCCTGGTAAGTCATATGCCCCCGCTTCCCCCGGCCCATGCCTGCCCCCCTACAAAATCAACAACCATAATAACAAGATAGTAATAAGAAGGTGAGAGAGGATGGACTACAATGCTGTGTTTGTTATCCTCAACTCTGGCCCTTGGCAGAAAGTGAAGAGGCACAAAGGGGGTTACCAGTCCCTTTTTCACTATGTATCTAATAATAGCTTCCCTTATAAAATGCAATACTTCCCAAAATACACATACATATAAATACATGACAGGAACATATTAATAAGTCTAAGCACCTGAATAATATGCTGGCGACTTAATATTGATATTTTCATCCAAGGAAAATAACACAGAATAACAACAATATGGCTTAAAGAATTGCAAAGATTTTTTTTCCTCACCAGAATTATGTACCAACTTCATATAATATTCTATGTAGACAATATTTCCTTCTTAATGTAGTTTAGTTGAATACTTTTTACAGACCGAAGCAAAGTAAAAAAACAAACCAGGGAAAAAACCAACAACAGGAAAAGGAGAAACATTCTCACCATAAATATTTTCTTGTAGCTAAACCAGAAGGTTTGCAAAATACTTCCAGAAATCTTTGTTGGATATTCTATTGCCCTCTTGCAGGCTCTGAAGTCTTAAAAATGCCTCTCTTTTTGTTTTGTTTTTCTTTAACCTCAAAAAACCTAGCAATTATATTTTTCTTTTTTAAAAAAGGCCCTCAAATATATACAGACAAAAATCACTGTGAAGATTTTTCAGGAGAAGCTAACAAATTCAGTGTTGTGAGAAAAATTGGCAACCATGCAGAAATTTTAACATCTATGAAATTTTTTTCCAAAATACACACATAGTATTTTTTTTAAAAAAAGGAATTCTGTGTCAAGTATAACTCAAAATAAATACAAATTCACAAGTAGAACTATTGAATACTTCATGGGGGGTAAACACCATTATGTCTCAATTAGATCACTAGATCTACTAACTGCAAGCGATTGTCCCTTTTGAACATACTGAAACCACAAGCCTTCTTGCCCCCTGGGCTACTAGACCCTCTGAGCACTTCATTCTCATGGCACCCGGCTGGGACAATAGTGGCTTCTGCTGACCACACAGAGTGCCCAACTTCAGCCAGAATAGTGTAGGGGGAAGTGGGGGAGGGCAAAGCAACTGCCTTTGCACATATGCCAGGGCCAATGGCTTCCAGCTGAACGAGCCACGGAAACAGTCACTGTGGGGTGATAGCCCATCTCCTATTGGCCTGTGGAGGCCCTGTTCTCCAGGAGTACGGAGCCTGGGGTCATTTTAGGGTATGGGGTTCCCCCGCCTCTCAGCACAGTTGGCCAGCCCCAGGCATCCTTGGGCCAAGGGTCCCCCATGGGGCCAGGTCCCTGGAAGGGTAGGGGCCAGAAAGCAGGGCCTAGCACTCACCCACCACTGTGAACATTATCTTTAGAAGTGCAAGATGACTGACAGCAACAGCTCCTCCTGGGGACAGAGAGCTGGGGACCTGGGTCAAGTCCAGCTCACCTCAATGTTGTGGAGAAATCAGGGAGCAGCGGGGGCAGGGATTCTTAAGTGGCAGTCCCCAGTGAGTGGCGAGGGTGTTCAGTCTGTTGCAGAGCACTCTGTCCCAGTGGGTGGGTGGGCGGCTGCTACGAAGCTCACGCTGGAGCAAATACACCTTCTTAAGTGCTCATAGAGCATGGCCGCCCCCACCCCCCGAAATCTACCCTGCAGCCTGTGGCTGCAAATACACTCACTCCATCTCTTCCCAATTCACTCCCTGGATCCCTGGTTAACACTTCACTGTAACTCTTCAGTTGTACAATGCATTTTCATCTGAAAACAAAAGGCACTGGGCACCACTGGGTGTCCGTGAGCCAAGGTAAACACTAAATTTCAGGCCCATTTCTTGGTCTTTTTTTTTTTTTTCCTCCACAGAGGCATAATGTTGGGACAAAATCAAGTGACCCAGTCCTGACAGCTGGTTCCCTCCCTCTCCCAGGAAAAAGGAAAGTTGATATGACAGTAAAAATGGGGCTTCTCATTTGGGGAGAGAGGAGAGCACGATCCCACTGGCTGGCCAGGATGGCAGCCCACCTGACCCATGGGCCTAACCATGAGGCCTCTCTGCTCCCGTGGGAGGTAGGAAATCGTTGTCCCCATTTACAGAGAGAGGTTCTGTGGCTTATCTCAGGCTTGTCCCGTGTGAGGGGCTGGGGAGGCCTAGGTGATGAGGAAGGGGGGGTCTTTTCCTTCATTTTTGCAGGGGTAGGGGTGGGTGTGGGTTGTGTCCACCCTGGACAACAGACAGAGGGGGGCAAGGGGGGGACTCTGGCATCCCTCAGATTGACTTAAGTGACTAAATGACGAGTGACAGTGGTGGAACACTGGGTGCCTAGGAAGTCTCCCCTGAGGTCCCTGGTGAAGCTCCCAATGAAGCTCTCTGCTCCAAGAGACAACACCAGGCCTGAATCCTAAAATGCCAGAATTGAAACGAGTCTCTTTTTTTCTCTAGTGTCACTCTTTCACGTAACTAATGGGGAAACTGAGGCCTGGAGAGGGGAAGCCCTTACCCAAGGTTCTATGGCATGTCCATGGCGGAGCCAGGACTCAAACCTTGGTCTCCAAACTCTCAGTTCTGTTTCCTTCCTGCCAGACTGGCTTCCACACTGGACCCTACCACCTCAACCAGTAGAGAACCCCCAGAGTGGGTGGGAGGAAAGGAGAAGGGATGGGAATGGGGCTGACACACCTTGAAACACTGTCCAACGTTCCATGCCTCCCCTGTTCCTGACCTCTGCCCATCTGGGGCCACAGGGTGGGGGTGCAACATGCAGGGTCAATGCCAGTGATGTCAGAGGAGGTCAGAGCTAGGGGTTTAAAGTGAGCAGAGGGCATCCAATAGATGTAGCTCAGGGCAGCTGCTGACTGGAACAGGACAGAAGATAGGGCTTTCTGAGAGTGGCTCTTCACATAGGGCAGACTGGAAGGTTCTGGGTCGGAGGAGGCTGCCTGGCCAGTCTCGGGGGACGGTCACCTTCCGGCTTTGGGATTCACAGTAAATTTAGTACACTTGTGGCCAATACAAGGCTGCTGCTCACCCTAAAGGGTGTCTCAGAGGAGGAGAGCCTACGGGCACACCAAGAGCTTTTTGGGTTCCTGTGTGCTGACCTCTTTGTCCTTTGTCCCCTCAACACAGACCCCGGGTCCCAGTAAAGGGCCCTAGAGACCCTTTTGTGTGGCCTGGGGGGCAGCTATGTCAGTAACACTGTTTGTTAACACAAATGAGACAAGACCCCTAGGAGACCCTGCCCAGACCCGCAGGCCTGTGAGGGCACGCCCACGCACATGAGGACACGCGGCAACACGGAGAAATACGGGGGATGTGGTGTCTTCTCTGGCTGGTGGAGGGTAGCGTGGCAGGCGGGCCAGGGCTGGGTCATTGCACGCGGCGGCAGTAGTAGCCCAGGACTTTGCACTTCTCGCAGAGGTGCTGGGGGTGCTCCTTGCTCTGGTCGGACACGTCCAGGCCATCGGGCTTCTCCAGGGGCCTCTGCAAGAGGGGACGGAAGGAGAGGGTCCAAAGAATGTGGGAAGAAGGCGTGGGAGAGACAGAGACAGAGAAGCAGGGAGAGTGAGACAAGGCACAGAGACAGAGAGACAGAGTTAGACAGAGACCAGAGAGAAGCCCAGAGAGATTCAGAGATACAGAGATACACAGAGAGACAGAGTAAGACACAGACCAGAGAGAAGCACAGAGAGAGATATATACAGAGAGACAGAGTTAGAGAGAGACCAAAGAAAAGCCCAGAGAAAGATATACAGAGATATAGAGACACAGAGAGAGAGGGAAAGAGAGTTAGAGACCAAAGAGAAGCCCAGGGAAGCAGAGAGAGACAGAGACAAAGAGAGAGGTGGAGGGTGGGCAGTGTGGAGACAGGGGTGGGGAGACAGAGAGAGAGAGAGAGAGAGAGACATGTGGGGAGAGAGAGAGAGGTGGAGGGATGGAAAGAGAGATGGACAGAGACATCCACAGAGACAGAGAGACAGATGGGAGGAGGGAGACAGACACACAGGGTAGGGTTGGACAGTCACCAAGGTGGTTTAGCCCCCGTGCCCAGACCCTCCTGCCTCTTGCCTGTGTGCAGGTGTCTGCGTCCTGGGGCCAGTGCTGTTGGGGGAGACCTCAGGTCTTGTGCTGCTCTGGCTGGGCAGGAGCCCCAGGTATAGACACCACTTTACCCTCCCCCAGTGCTCAGAGCAGCCACCACCTTGAAGCTCACAACAGCCTGGGACAGAGGCAGGACAGACGGGTGAAGATGTTATCCAGATGAGGAAGCCGGAAGACACGCATTCAGGGAGACTCAAACCCAAACCCACGTCTCCTGGCTCCCGATGCCCAGGACTCTTCCCTGGCCACTTGCCCCCCCAACCCCGATCCCCTAGCCACTTGTTGTCCTCCCCACCCCCCCAGCAGCCTCAGGATTCGGGGAAAGAAGCTTACCCTGTCACAGTGCTGTACTGGGGGCAAGCCGTCAGCTGCGTGAGGTCAGCAGCCGGTGTTTGGAGTCCCACCCTCCAGGTCCTGAGGCATAGTGCCTACATGCTTGTTGAGTGGTTACATGAATGTAACGTCACTGTTTTCTAACAAGGAAACTGAGGCACAGAACAGGAAGGCGACCTGCAAGTCCTGTCATGCCACTTCCTCGCTGTGTGACCCCAGGGAGACTCTGGTGCCCTATCTGTAAAGTGGGGCTGTTGGTAGTGCTTCGTTTACAGGGTACTGGGACTATTCAGAGAGGGGTTGAGATGCTGCGCAAACTGGGCAGCATCAGGCAAATAGGAGCACATTTCTGTTAGACAGGGAGCTTCCCTGCTCCCCTTTCTCTCCCTTCTTGGCCCCCAAAGCCAGCAAACAGTTGTTTCCCTGGAAACTGTATGGAGGTGGGGGCTATTAGGTGTTCCTCCTGCACAGTGGCTTCTTCGCTGGCTGAGATGCTCCCTCGCTCCAGCTAGCCGTGGCCCAGACCCCCTGCCTGCAGACGGGTCCCTTGAGGGGGCCAAGGGAACCCAAAGGAAGCTGTCAGGGCCAGCTGGGAGCCATGTGTTCATTGGGGTGGAGCTGCAGGCTGGCATGGAGCATGGGAGGCTCGGATGCTAGTGACTGGGATCCGAGGATGGCCAGGGAGGACAGCGGAGGCCAGTGCTGGCGCCTGGCCCCTGGCCCCATCCTAAACTCTTCAAAAGTAGCACACTGGCCTTTCTGCCCAATTACGAAGCCTGGCCCCAAGTGGACACTCAAGATCAGCCAGGAGAGCGGGAGAGTCAGAAGGTGCTAGAAGGCAGGGGTGGGGACCAAGGGTGGGCAGGGTTCTGATCCAGAGGCCCCACTACAGGTCATAGGGATGATCCCTGTGCTTTCAGGCCTAAAGCCACACAGGGATGACCTGGAAAAAGCACAAGAGCCTCGGCCTCATCTCGAAGGGCTTTCAGATGACCGGCTTCTCTGTCTGACTGAATTGGGAATATCCCTGGACTCCATTCCAGCCGAGGAAGAGGAGAAAGGGTCTGGCTTTATGTTAGACCTGGGTTGGAATGTAGGCTCTGCTACCTCTGAGCTGTGTGACCTTGGCAAGCCACTTAACCCCCCTGACTCTCCATTTCTATAGCATATCCAGTTGCCATCAAGCTGATTCTGACTCATGGTGACCCCATGTGTTTTCCCTAGGATTTTTCTGTGGCTGATTTTTCAGAGGTAGATCACAAGGCTTTTCTTCCAAGGCAACCTGGGGTGGACTCGAACTGCCAACCTTTCAGTTAGCAGCCGAGTGTGTTATCTGTTTGTACCATCCAGGGACTCCTCTATAGCACAGAGAAGCTATTATGTTGTTTATTATTATTATTACTGGGAGGGGGCAGTAGCTGTAAGAGGGGCACTAGCTATAAGAGGGTCACTAAAAGTTGAAGCCAGAGTCCCAAGGCTGAAAGGGCCTAGGAAGGTCACCTTACCACTCTTTCAGACCCTTCATGGGGACCTACACACCCCCCCACCAGCTTTGGCTTCAATGCCCCCAGAGCTGGTGGCTCCCTGCCAGTTGACCTAACTGGCTCAGTTTACTGCTTGGATGGTAAGAAAGGCTTCTGGACCTTGAGCTGCAGCCTGCGTCCCTGCACCCTCATCCTATGATCCCAGCCATGCAGGAGCTACACAGACCCTCGGGCCCTGTCCCGTAGGATAACCCAAGAGCTGACCTGAAGTCTCTGTTCCTGCAGACCAAATACAGCTTAGTCTGTAGCTCCCCACCCACTCTGTCCTGCCCCACAGGCAGGCCCTTCCCTGCCCTGTCCTCCAGGTGGGGCCAGAGAGCAAGCAGGCCTGTGGCCAGCCCTGCTCCCCAGGAGTGGAGTCACCCTCTGTGGTTTGCGCTTTGCACAGCCTCACAACCTCCCTGTGAGGGGCACAGTACTATTGGCCACAGGTGAGGGGTGAGGCTCCAAGCCATTAAGGGCCTTGCCCAGGGGCCTAGAGGGGAAAGCGGTGGGTGTGGCCTTCCTGCCACACCTGCCTTCCAACTCTGACCATGCAATGCCATCAACCTGGCCGCTGGCCACCCCATCCTGGGGCTCGGCCAGCTTGTGACCAGTGCCCACCCCAGATCTCAGGTTGTCTCTACCAGCCGGGCCCAGGGTCACTGGCTTTCTGTTCCAAGGGTAGCATCCCCTTCAATGCTGCAGCTACCCCCCATGTGGGGGAGGGGTGCCTCCCTTCACAATCACCGCTTTCCCCTGGGAATTCGCTAGCCGCTGTTCAGCTGCTCCTCCAGCCCGACCAGGCATCTGCCTTCTGGGGAGCCTTGAGGACCACCTCTGGCTTGTCCTAAAGGCTACTATGGACATTCCTCTGCTGGGCGGCCTCTGCAGCGTCGGCATATGACACGGTGCCCCTGGAGCCACACACAGCTTTGCAGGTCATCTCTGCCACTTGCTGGCCTAGGCTGTCCGTTGGGCCAAAACTTTCTCCTCTAGAACCTCAACTTGCTCTTCTGCCACCGGGGAGGTAGATTAGCACCTGCTCTGTCTTTTTCCTAGGTTTTTTGGTGTGTTTGTGTGTATGTGTGTGATAGAGAAGCAAATGAGATGACTGTCACACAGTACTCAATAACCATAAAGAGCTCTGCAAGATGTAGTAATTGCTGTATGACCTTTGGCAAGACACTCAATCTCTCTACGCCTTAATTTTCTCCTCTGTAAAATGGGGATAGTTAATATAGGCCAAGTGATTAGAACAGTGCCTGGCACACACACACATACTTGAGGTGTTGTACAGTATTAATATCATGTATTGTTATTATGATGCAGGGATAGAGGACAAGCCAGGAATAGCTGAGTCACTGAGGAAACCCTCCTGCAGCTTGCTTGCCATCCCTCCTCCTTGGGTGCTAGGCTGTGCCCGCCTTGGCCGTGACCCTCCATGACTCCAGGCCTGGCCTCTTAGCCCTGCCCAGCTGGGCCCTGCCACTGGGTGGGGAGCCAGGGGAAGCTGTGAGATGACTCCCCTCCGTGCAGGGAAAACACTGAGCAGCTGGGATTGATTGCTGAGGTCCCCCTCCCCAAGAGAGGCAGCCCATTAGAGTTTTCTTCTTGTGGGGGTAAGGCTGGCAGGGGAGGCACAGCTGGAGCCTGACAGGAAACAGACGTGGTGGGGGGAAGGGGTGGGGGAGTGGAGGGTCCTCAGGAGATGGATGTGAGCAGGTCAGAGCTCAGGGGTTCCAGGAAAATAAGTACCCCCTCTCCACCGTGGGGGATCAGTGGGAGGGGCTCCAAGCACCTCCTCTCAGTTCTTCAAAGGCTCCTGACTGCGTAGTACTCTTGTGCTGAGGAGAAGGGAGGGGTGCCACCCAGCACCCTCCAACCCTCAGGTCCAACCTCCCTGGTAGAGAAGAGTCATGGGAGGGAAGCACCTGAGCATAAGAGGAGGCTGGGTAGTGGGGCCTGGTCCTGAGCCCACAGGAAGAGACTGAGGAGGCTGGGTAGTGGGGCCTGGTCCTGAGCCCACAAGGAGAGGCTGGGGGTGGGGGGCGGGGTTGGTCTTGAACTCCCCTGCCACTGACTGCTGTGTGACCTGGTTCAACTGCCATCTCCTGTCTGGGACTGTCTCCTTGCTGCACATAGTAGGTACTCAACAAACACTGGTGGGCTGACTGGGGGAGAAGCACAGCAGATCAGGGCCCTCGGGGACTCTGATGCTGAGAATGGGATGGGGAGGGTGGTCAGGGAGCATTCCTCAGGGAAGCTGCTCTTGGGCAGAGCTTTGCAGGATGGGGATGAGAAGGCAGGTGAGTGAGGCTGTTCCCTGCCTGGCGGTGGTGGTCCAGGCCAGGACTGTGCCTGGCATGGTGGGGGCCAGTGGCTTCGATGCTTGACCCTCAGAGGGGCAGGGGCTGTGCCGCAGTGCTGGAGGGGTAGGATTAGAGATCCAAGTCCTGTCCAAGGAGAGACTGGGCCTCTCACTTCCTGGGCTTGAGCCTGGGGGCCCAGTACCAGCTGGAAGCACCAGACTCTTCCCCGAGCTGCTGCGGGCTCCCATGGCATGCAGAGACAGGTCCCCAGCCCTGATGCTGGCCTGAGGGGTCTTGGATGACCTGGCCCCTGCCACCCTCCTTGACCCCCTTTCTGCCCCTGCATCCCTCACTCTCCACACCTGGGCCACACCAGCCTCCTCACTGCCCCTCTCGCCAGCAGTGCTCCCCACACCTCAGGGCTGCCCTGCTGCCACCACCATCCTGAATAGCACAGCTCACCCCTACCTGACTATCCCTCATGCAGGGACCCTTTAAATTCTGTGAAGTGCTACCAGGCTTAGCTTGTACACCTTAAGCCTGAGACCCTCATTCCCCACCTCCTGAGGCAGCTCCCCCGTCTCCGGCCAGTGCTATTTGGTACAAAGCTCCCCCTTCTATGGTATGAAATCTATCTCCCTTCCTCTAAAACTCACACAGCTCATCTGACTCCGCTCCTGGGAAGTTGTCTGGACCTCTCTGCCACACCACCCTGTTTTACTGTCCTCACTGCACTCATCACTACTGGTAATTACCTAGTTCGCATCTGCTCGCTTGGTTTTCTCTGTCTTCTCCATGAGAACCTGGGCTCCAGGAGGGCACCCAGCATACGGTGCTCGGCACAGGCAGGCACCCAAGGAAGTCTTCTGAGTCTCAACCCCTCGGGGGGCTGAGGCCCAAGTCACACAGCCAGGGAGGAAAGCCAGGACAAAAGCCCTGATCTCCAGCCTCTGACACCACGTGTCTCTCATGCTTGTGGGCAGCCACTGGCCACCCAGAGAGGAGGAAGCACATCTGATGCAGGACCACCTTTATCCCACAGCCTCTATGGCTGTGTCTCCATCTGGCATACCCCATTCCAGGTGACTTGGAGTCCTCAGGTGAAGGGACACTGGGGACCCATAGACCTCATCAAGCCACCAAATGGGTTTTGATTGACTCACATGACATTTTTAAAACAAACTAGCTCAATTGTAACATTTCAGAATGAGAGCATTTCACATAAAAATTGGGAAGCCAGTCATGAGTCCTCTTATTATATGATTATATTCATATGAAAGTCCAGAATGGATTAGTGGTTGCTTAGGGCTGGGGTAGGGGGCAGGGAGATAGGCGGATGATAGCTAAAAGTACAAGGTTTCTTTCTGAAGTGATGAAAATATTCTCAAATTGTGGTGATAACTGCACATATCCATGAATACACTGAAAATCCATGAATACATTGAATTATACACTTTAAATGGGGTATTGAATGGTATGTGAATATCTCAATAAAGCTGTTTTAAAAAAATTGGGTTTTCTGGTGTCTCATAAAATCAGAAGAGCTGACAACATTGGGCCTGTGCTCTGAAAAGCACGTGCTCACCACCCCCTATTGCCTCTGCTCTCTGTGACCTGGCTCACGTCATAAATGTACTTGCCTGGCCCTGAGAGGCATCTGGCTTTGTGATCCCTGTCACCCCATACAAAACCCATCGCCATCAAGTCAATTCCAACTCACAGTGACCCTATAGGACAGGGTAGAACTGCCCTATAAGGTTTCCAGGCTACAGTCTATACAGAAGGAAGCAGACTGCCACATCTTTCTTCTGCAGAGCAGCTGGTGGGAACCGCCGACCTTTCAGGTGGCAGCCAAGCGCTTTAACCACTGCGCAACCAAGGCTCCTTTGACCTCATGCAGGGACCCTTTAAATTCTGTGAAGTGCTATCAGGCTTAGCTTGTACACCTTAAGTCTGAGACCCTCACTCCCCACCTCCTGAGGTAGCTCCCCCCTGTCTGCGGCCAGTACTGTTTGTTACAAAGCTCCCCCCTTCTATGGTATGAAATCTATCTCCCTTCCTCTAAAACTCACACAGCTCATCTGACCCTGCTCCTGGGAAGTTGTCTTTTCACTAGGATTTACCGTTAGCATCTTATTTTCACATGACATTGACTTCTGTTCCCTGTTTTGACGTAAAAATAGCTAATAGTTACGCAGAGCTTTAGTTTCATAGACGTTATACTTCAGAGTACTTGGGTGGTGCCAACGTTTAATGTTCTCGGCCACTAACCAAAAGGCTCAAGCCTACCTGCAGGTGCCTGGGAAGAAAGTCCTGGCAATCTTGTTGTTATTGCTGTTATTAGTTGATTCCAACTCATGGCGACCACATGTGTGCAGAGTAGAATGCTCCACAGGATTTTCAAGGCTGTGACCTTTCAAAAGCAAATTGGCAGGCCTGTCCTCTGAGGAGCCTCTGAGTGGGTTCAAACCACCAACCTTTCAGCTGGTAGTTGAGCACTTAACCATTTGCCCCACCCAGGAACTCCTGGCAATCTACTTCCAAAAAATCAGCCATTGAAAACCCCGTAAAGCACAGTTCTACTCTGACACACACAGAGCTGCCGCGAGTTGGAATTGCTCCCCTCCCTTCTGTGCCGATGGATAAGGTATCCCTCCTCTCGTCCTGTATCATCATCTTTTTTTTTGAATATTCAATATTTATTAAGTATATAAAATGTGCCAGGCACTGTTGCTACGTCTGACATGTAAGTGAAGAAGTCATCTTGGAAGTAGACTCTTCAACCCCAACTGCCTCAACTGACAGCATAGGGATGCGACAACCCGCCACCCCCAGCCAAGCTGTTCCTGAGTTCCTCACCCCTGGTTTTGTTCCATCTGGGTCCAAACAAGAGCCCTGGTGGCGTAGTGGTTAAGTGCTTGGCTGCTAACTGGAAGGTCAGTGGTTCGAACTCACCAGCCACTCTACAGTCTTGGAAACCCTATTGGGAAGTTCTGCTCTGTCCTATAGTGTTGCTAGGAGTCGCAATCAACTCAACGGCAATGGGCTTGGTTTGGTTTGGGTCCAAGTATCTTGCCCACGTAAATTTATGCCATATAGCAGAGATTTCCAAATAGTGTATGTACCATGAATGTCTTTCGGGTGTGCAGACATAGTCATCTTCTCAGCTCTTAGGGAAGCAGGCAGAGCTTCCAACCCTAGGCTGTCTACCTCTGGTGGCGAGCAACCTCCTCCCTTTTCCTCAGTGCCGTGATGATTACAGTTTATTATTGGAAGAAGGATACAAGTAAAGAGACACATAGGATGAGGTCTAGGAGGGTTCCCAATGCACAGCTTCCATGTCCCAAAGGACGTGCTACCCTCCCCTGTGCATCCATGACTTTCACCAACCAGGAAGCCCCTGTCATCAGCATTTTGCTTCCTTCTGGATCATTCTCATGAGCATGCAATATACTCTAGGCTTCCCTGTTCTAAAGGCCCATATCACTTGCCCAACCTACCCTACTCCAGCTACTCTCACATTTCTCTGCTTCTCTCCACAAACCCCCTTGAGAGAGTGGACAATAAATATATTCCCTCTACATCCCCATCCAAACAAGCACTTCTTGCTCCAAGGAAACTGCCTCGGCCAACAGGGCAGCTGTAAATTGGCAGTTCTTTATACCTGTCCTATCTGGCACCAGCTTTAGTGGGTCTCAAACTTTCTTGTATTTCAATGAGTTCTCCAGGTAAAAATGATGGTCCACAAAGTTTGAGGACCATCTCCTAGTTGCCAAACCTCAAGAGCACATCTCCGTGGTCATTATCGTGACATCTTAGCACCATCGCGCACCATTACCCACCCCCTCCTCGAACCACGCTCCTCCCTGACTTCTGGGACTCCACACTCCCCACTCCTCCTCACTGGGCTCTTTTCCTCTACCTGACTGCCAAATGCTTGGTCTGGGGAATCTCTTCTCTGCTTTTGACATCCACTTTCTGGGAAACGTCATCCATTCCCTCGGCTTTAAATACCTCTCGGCTGGTGATACCCTGTTACACAGGACCCACCTGACTTCTCATCTGAACTTCAGAACAAATCCAGCTGCTGTCTTGACATCTCTACTTGGATTTTCAGGATCGTCTCAAACATAACTTGTGTACCAGAGAACTCTTGCTTTTACCTTGCACACCCGTGCCCCACCCCCACCTCAGCCCAAGCTGCACCACCTCTGTCCACTCAGTCGCTTAAGCTTGATTGCTTCCCTGGGGTTCCTCCCCCCCCCCCCCCCGACCTCTGCATTCAATCCGGCCACACTCTATGTGGATTCCAGCTACACAGCTGCCTCCTTGGTTCAGGCCCCTCCCAGCTCTCATGGGGACTATGACGGTGGCTTGCCCACTTTCAATCTCCACTCTCCTACGAATCCCTACACACAACCGGAGTAATCGTTCCAAAACGAAGCAGAAAGCCCCATTGCTCAGCGGCTCCCTCACGTGGCCCCCAAGGCTCGGGTAACTGCCTGTTCAGCTTGCCTCTCCTCTCGCCCCTCTCCCCTGCTCTTTCACTGGGCTATGGTCTTCGAGCATTCCAAGTCCGATGACTTCAGGGCATTTGCATCTGCTGCACCCTCTTTTTGTGACATGGCTGGCTTCCTCTCCTCCTCCAGGCCCCAGGTCATGTCACCTCCTCCAAGTGGCTTTCTCTTCCCAGCGTGGCCTAAGGAGATCCTCCCTAGAGTGACCTGCCCCGACCCCTGACCATCAGGGCAGGGCCCACACCTGCCCTGGCATCGCTCTGTCTCACATGGCACCCCCACTGCGTTCATTTTCTAATTCACCTGGGGTCTTTCTCCTTAGGATCTAGGTGCAGGTGCCTCTTTACCCTCCTCTCCTTCCTGGAGGGATGGGCTCTCTCCCTCATTTCAGATGAGACAAGAGAAGAAAGGGAGAATTTTAAGAGATATGGTCTCACTCTCCTCATACAAAGGAGCTAACTGAGGCCCAGGGAGGGAAAAAGTCCTCAGAGAACGGTACCGACCCGAGACATGATTTCCCACCCTCAGCCTTCCCTAGGCCCAACCCCAGTCAGGCCTCCGGCCTGGTTCAGGCCCCGCCCCTTTCTAGGCCCCGCCCACGTCCAGGCCCCACCCAGCTCACCTGCTTATGCGGGTACACGTTGATGTGGCACTTGATGCACTCCTGCCCCATGTTGGCCCACGAGTTTCCGCTCATCCATTTTCTCTTGCACTTGGGACACTTGTATTCTCCGAAGCAGCGCTTTTTGCCCTGGTACGGGGTTAGACCCTCGCCTTTGGGGCGTGCCTAAAGGACGGGAAGTAAACACAAGTGGTTGGGACCCACACGGTCAAGATGATGCCCCCACGGGTCCCCTCGGCCCCTCCCTTCAGTCTTCAGAGCCCTGTGCCCCTGTGGACAGCTACCTTTCATCTTCAATACAGAGAATGTCAGGGTCACACCCAGACACAGAAATGCCAAGACTGGGGAGACCCATGGCGGACAAAGAACGGGGTGGGGGAGGGGGCTGCATCTTTGTTAGATTTAAGGGAATCAGGTACTAAGTGGTGGAGCTATTTCCTTAACTCAGACGTCATGGCCTGGACCTGCAGACGGTGCTCTTTTGCCCCCACAGTGGTGTGGTTTAAATGGTTACGGAAATGGAGACACAGGCAGGCTACAGCCTGGTGTCTTGGAAGAAGTACAACCAGAATGCTCCTTAGAAGCAAAGATGGCAAGACTACATCTTACATACTTTGGACATGTTATCAGGAGGGATCAGTCCCTGGAGAAGGACATCATGCTTGGTAAACTAGAGGGTCAGCGAAAGAGGAAGACCCTCAACAAGATGGATTGACACGGTGGCTGCAACAATGGGCTCAAGCATAACAACTATTGTGAGCATGGCGCAGGACCAGGCAGTGTTTCGTTCTGTGGTGCATAGGGTCCCTATGAGTCGGAATTGCCTCAATGGTAATGAGTTTTTGGTTTTTATATCTTGGGGAAGTAGTCCCTGGTTGGTGCAAACAGTTAAGTGCTTGGCTGCTAACTGAAAGATTGGTGGTTGAATCTACCTAGAGGCACCTCAGAAGAAAGTCCTGGTAACCTGCTTCTGAAAGGTCACAGCCATGAAAACCCTACAGAGCACAGCTCTACTCTGAAGCACATGGGGTCACCATGCGTCGGAATCGCTTCAATGGCAACTGGTTTCATATCTTAGGGATCTTCTCACATCAGTACAATACAGTGACTGCGTTCTGTGTAAGGATCACACAGTAATCAGTCTGTGTGCGGTCCACAGTGTGCTTGCCAGTCACTGCTAGGGAACATTAGGTAGTTTCCACTCTTCCATTATTACAAACCATGCTGCAGTGAAAAGTTTTGTACAAATATCATTTTGCACATGCCCAAGTACACTTATGGGATAAATTCCTGGAAGTGAAATTGCTAGGTCAATGGGGACGTGCACTTTTAATTTTTAAAGATAATGCCAAATTGCCAGTGCCCCGCACCACCACTACAGGTGTACCAGCTTAAAGTCCCACACCCTCACCAGCAGAGTCTTGTATTAAACATGTCCATCATTGCCAATCTAGGAGGTAGAAAATGTATCAGACTAGCTTTGGCTTTTATGGCTCTTATTATGAGTAAAAGAGATGTTTTCCATCCATTTAAGAACTATTTGTGCTTCCTTTGTGAACTGTTTGTTCATATCCTGTGTCATTTTTTTTTCCCGGTTGGGATTTTGGTATTTTCTTGTTGATTTGTAACTGTACTTTATATTAAAAAAACTAGCTTTCTATCCTGCACAGTGGGTTTTTTTTTTTAACAGCCTTATTAGATGTAATTCACATATCATACATTTCACCAGCTGAAAGTGTATACAGTTCAATGGTTTTTAGTATATTCAGGGTTGTACAACCATTACCACAGCCTAATTTTAGAACATTTTTGTTACCCCACAAAAGAAACCCTGTACCCATTAGCAGTCACTTTCCATCCCTCCCCCCAATCCTACCCACAACCAGGCAACCACTAATCTACTTTCTGTCTCTATAGATTTGCCTATTCTGGATGTTTCATATAAATGGAGTCATACACAATGCAGTCTTTTGGACTGGCTTCTTTCACTTAGCATGATATTTTCAAGGTTCATCCATGTTGTAATGTAGAATGAAGTACTCATTGCTTTTCATTGCCAAATAATATTCCATTGTCTGGATATACCACATTTTATTTATTCATTCATCAGATGATAGACATTTTTCTACTTTTTGGCTATTATGAATAATGCTGCTATGAACATTTGTGTATAAGCTACCTAGTGTTAAAAAAGTTGAATTAGTTGCCCTAACATTTAAAAATGGGAGATTTCACACAGAAAACTGGGCCAGAATTCTTACTGGCGACTGTCAGCTGAGGTTGAAAATTGCTGGCCTGCCAGACTGGCCTGCACCCTCCAGGTGCCCTCTGCTCCCACCCAGCTGCTCCCTGTACTTGTGTGACCTACTCGGCCCCTACAGATCTTTGAGTCTGACACAGGCTTAAACACAGCCTCTATCCTGTGACTCCTCAAAGTGTGGTCCTCAGACCAGCACCATCAGCATCAGCTGGGAGCTTGTTAGAAAATGTAGAATCTCAGGACCCACCCCAGACCTGCTGAATTGGAATACACATTTTAACAAGAGTCTTAGGGAATTCATGTGTCATTAAGTTTAAGAAGTGCTAGGCTATGAGACGATCTGTTTCTGCAGTAGTGTTTCTCTGGGTAATTGTTTATGAATGAAGTAGTGTACACTCGTTGAGAGCAGAGACTCTGGATCCAAATCCTAGCTCTGTGATCTTGAGCAAGTTACTTCACTGGGATAATGATAGTAACTACCATATAAGACAGTTCTGAGGATTAAAAGAGATGATACATGTAAAACACTTGGAATAGTTCCTGGTACATAGAAAGTAAAACAGGAATATTAGTTATTGTTATTATTATGTATTAATATAGAACAATAGGGGTATAAAAAAAGAATAATTTCTTCCTTCAGTTATCATGTCTCTTTTTGCCAGGGGCCACTACCACCACTTGGTGACAGCCTACTAGAATTTCAGGCAACTCACTAAAGAGGGACTTATGTGCTGAATGTGTAAATGTAACTTAGAAAGTGATGGTGACTCCGCCCTAACTTTTTGGGCCCACCACCTAATGTCTTTTGGATCCTTACTGGCCTTCCTAGTGGTCATGATATCCTGGGGAGAAGGTTCTGTCTGAGCTCTGAGGCAGGTCTGGCTCTCAGCACTGGTTGGGCCTGTAAGAGAGGCCAGTTATGTGAAGGGGAGCACTGGGCATGCAGTCAGAGCCCGGGGCTCAGTCAGTTTGCAGCCGAGGTGTCAGCGTGTGCCTCCAAGGGCACTCTGAGCTCCCCGGTGTCAGCTTGGTGGGTATGCAGCAACCATCTGCTGCCACTTCTTCCACCTGATGCCTGGTGCCTACAGCTTCCAGGCAGCCCCAGTCTCCTTGGCCTCCCTTCTTCAGTCACTAAAACAAAGTACTAGATGAACTCATCCCCCGTGCCCCCATTCTTAGAGACATCCACATTTTAAAGGGGACAAACACCTGGGCATAGGTTGCTTCACCAATGCAGGGACTTGAGACACCTTGATCAAGGTGGGACATTTTGGGCCATGCCCTGGGAAGCCCACTTCCGGGACCTGGTTCTGCCAGTCCTGAGAGCTGCCAGGACCTGGTGCCTGGTCTGGCACAGCTGCTGCAGAGGCCAGTGGTCAAGGCATCCGGGGCATTCAGTGGTGCTAAGGGCGGGGATGGGGCGGGGCTGGATACAGCCTCGGAGAATCTGTTGCCAAATGAATCTCTGCTTCAGAGACAATATGGTAGAAACCCACACAGATAAACCCACCCAGTTAAGGGAGATACAGAGAGTGTGGGCAAGGGAGCAGGAGCGAGAAGGAACACAACTAAAGGCAAGGCAGTGAAGGGCTGGGAAGCAAGGCCACACCGAGTAACTGGAAAACCAGCCACTCTGGAGCTGTCTTCAGGGAGTGTAAGGCACAGGGCAGAGCCAGGAACGGGGCTCCGCAGGACGAGACATCCTCAGCACAACATTCCTACAGCCCTGTCAGGCCAGGCAGCTGGGAGGGCCCAGCTCTGACACCTGTCACTAGGGATGCAGTTCAGATGGTGGACTCTTGGCTGGACGCTGGCTGCCATGTTCTGACTCTGCCTATGACTATCTGGCGACCCTCAGCAAGTTGCTCAACCTCTCTGTGCCTTGGTTTCCTCTCTGGAAACCAGGCTGATGATAAAGGGCCTGTCTTCTGGGGCTGTCGGAAGGATCTGATGCATCAGTGCACATAAAGGTGGCAAAGGCTCAGTGTTCCTGAGCTAGCTGAGGTGATTCTCTCCTGGGGCCAGCGTGGGGAGAGGGAGTGGGTGTGTTCTAGGGTGCCGGGGGATAGGGCTGACACCAATGGGGACCAGTCATAGGAGGAAGGTTCGGGGTTAGAGGGGGACCTGGGTGGGGCAAGGGCTCTCTGTCCCTGGGGGAAGGGTGGTCAGCAAAAGGAGGAACAGCACTAGCGTGTCTCTGGAATTCTCAGAGAGGAAGCAAGAAAGATAGAGGACAGTGGCAGAAGCTCTGGAGATGCCGCTGACAGAAGGCAAAGGGGAGAGGGAAGCAAACTGACAGTTGTTAAGCACCGCTTGTGTGCCAGGCTTGTGTTCCATGGCCTGTCAGGTCCCTATTCAACCCTGTGGGGCAGGGGATGCTATCACCCCATTTAACAGATGGTGCAACTGAGGCACAGGGCAGGGGCAGGACTGGTCAAAAAGCATCCAGTATGCAAGGGGCAGGGCAGGAGGTAGGCTTTTCCACAAGGCCACTCTTGGCTCACTTCGTCTGTCTGTCACCCCAAGAGTGCCCCCACCGCGAGGCTGAGAAGCCCCAGAGTCTCTGCTCAGGCCCTCCCAGGCTCAGGCCGTGGCTTTGCCCTCCTGTGGGTCTGAGGGGAGTGTCGTCTGCAGGGCAGAGTGAAGAGGCAGTGGACAGAGGGGAGGGCAGGCCAGCGGGCAGCTTTTGGCAGTGGGGAGCCACTTCCTGGAAGGGCTCAGTCCCGACATTGTTTATGCTTACAAACGAGGGCAGGGCGGAAGGGAGTAGGAATTTTTGACGGATTCTCTACGTACCCCCTGCCTCCTCCCAGAAATGCCTGGCCTCTTCTCATAAACTTCAGCATGAAACAGGCATGACTTCAAGGGTTCGGCAGGGGCCGCCCACCCACCTAGGCTGGGAAGGATGCCAGACCTGACCAGGCACTCCTGACCCCAGGTCCTGCCACGTACCCCTCTGGGCAACCGTATCTGCCAGGAACTGGAGATGCTCACTGGCACTCAGAAACCACCCCTCAAGGCAGAGGCAGGCTCTCTGGGGCCCAGAGAGGCAAGGAACTTGCTCAAAGACACACCGCAAAGGCAGGGGCGGGGGGGGGAGTGGTAGTTGAGTCCCCTGACCTCCAGACCAAGGTTAGAATCATCATGGCGGTTAGCTTGGAAAGTGGGAGGCTGGTGCAGGAGAACCCATGCCAAGGAGCAAGAAGGCAAAGCTGGGCACGGAGCAAAAGTCAGGCCGGCTGCTTGGGAAGAAATGTGGATGCTGCTGACACCATCTGGGCACTTCTTCTGAATGGCTCAGTGTTTTCCTCCATCAGCTCATGAGATCCCTTGAGACTGGCTGGCGGGTGGTGAGCTCTTTGTCACTGGGGGTGTGTAAGCAGAGGCTGGGGGAACAACTATTAAGGAGGTGGCTGAGGGGACTCTTGCCCTGAGAGTCGGGCAGTTGGAACCTGTGACTCTGAGGGCCCTTCTAACTCTGCAGTCCTCTCAGCCAACCCTTGGAGCTGGTAAAGGGCCACTGGTCAGAAGATGGCACTCTCAGACACTGTTGGGGTTGGGGCTGAACAGGTGGATTTTCCTACTCTATTTCTAGAGGGCAAGTTGGCAGTAATCCTTCAAACTTCTAAAAATGCCTATTCCTTCTCCCCAGCAAATCTGGTTCTGGGTCCTAAGGAAATTATCAGAGACGTGGATCAAATGGGTGCTCAAAGATGTCCATCACAGCGTTGTTTATGACAGTGAAAGAACGGGAAGGAGCTCAACACTCAACAATGATGGCCTGCTTCCCTAAATTATGTAACACTCATCAGATGAATGAAAATATTTATGACAACTTTTTAAAGGTTTGGAAAAATGTTTATAAAGAAAGCAGAAGCAACTGAATATAAACTCTACTCCTACTGTAAAAAGGGAAAATGCAGAAGAAAAGGGCCAGCAGGAAATCGGCCAGAAGGGTTCAGTGGTGGCCTCCAGGGGACAGGACTGTTGATTTTGTTCCTGCTTCTTCATGCTCTGTTCTAATTAATAAATCATCTTTAATGAGCAGAATTGACTTTGATGAAAATGATGATGGTTCATCAGCAGACACTCTGGCCTGTAGGCCAACCCCTCCTGCCCACTAGGGGGCACCCTGCACTTTCCCAAGGCTGTGGGAACCCAGCAGACATGGCAGTTCTGCAGGTGTGGACACTGAAGCTTGTGTGTCCACTCTGGCTGGCCTCTGACTGCGGGTTCTGTTTGGCCATCTGTGTGTTCCTGGAGATGTCCTGTCCACAGCCATGGAGCTGGACTCTCCGTCCTCCTAGATCTCACTTGCTCCTTCAATTGTTAGTGAAGCCAGAGGTATCCACATACTGTTACGTGACACAGAGCCTGGCTGTCACTCTGCCCCACAAATTCCCCTGCCCCTGCTGCTGGGAAGCCCACCATTAGTGAGTCATCCTTTAGGGTGAATCTTGATCCCCTCTTGGAGCCCTGGTGGCACAGTGAATAAGAGCTTGGCTGCTAACAAAAAGGTCGGCAGTTTGAATCCACCAGCTGCTCCTCGGAAACCCTATGAGGCAGCTCTACTCTATCCTATAGGGTCGCTATGCATTGTAATCGACTTGACAGCAACAGGTTTGGTTTTTGTTGTTTTGATCCCCTGTTACTTACCAGTTGCCGTTGAGTTGATGTCAGTGTAGAATTCTGCTCTATAGGGTTTTTAATGGCTGATTTTTTGCAAGTAGAATGCCAGAACTTTCTTCTGAGGTGTTTTTGGGTGGATTTGAACCTCTAACCTTTTGGTTAGCAGCCAAGTGAGTTAACCATTTGCATACCCAGGGACTCCACTCTTAGCCCACTTTCAAATTGTGATTCCCTGTTGCAGGGAGATGACATGGTGGCCTTTGGTAGCCTAGGGCAGAGCATCACAGGGACCCTGGGCATGGGAAGGGGTTGTGAGGGGAGGGCTGAAGGCCTGTGGCTGTCCCCTGCATGTCATGACTCCATGCCTGTTTCTGTCCTAGGATGCATGACCTCTCCTCTCTAGATTTGTGTTCCAGCTGTGATCCTGGACACCTCTCAGTGCCAGCTGCCATTCTCACCCCCAGACCTGGCCATGCCACCTCCACCTGCCCAGCACAGCAGGCCTGTGCCCTGCCAAGTTCTGAGACAGAATAATAGCCACCCTCATTAGTAAGTGCCTGGCCCTGTGCTAAGCTCTTCTTTTATCCTCACAGCAACAACCTTATAAGGTAAGTATGCTTGGTCCCATGTTTCAGATGAGAATACTGAGGCACAAACAGCTTAAGTAATTTGCCCAAGGCTACACATCCAGGAAGTGGTGGAGCTGGGATTTGAACCCAAGCCGTCTGATTCTGTAGCCCACACTTGCAATCGCTGTGCAATGTGCCAGGAGAGCACCAAGAAGAGGAAACCTGCCAAGCCAGGGCAGGCAGGAGGCATGAAAGGGTCGCTACTGACACAGGTCCCGGTACGCTGGGAAGCCCTGGGGACATCCCTTCCTTCCCCCTCTCTGGGCCTCAGTTTCCCCATCTCCGGAATGAGAGGGTGGGACTGACCACTAGGCGGGTCAGTGTGCACTGGCAGCCCCACTGCCACTCCCCCTCCCCTCACGGAGCACTGGGCCGGCCCCACAGTGGTGTCCAGCTGAGCGCTGTGGCTGGACCCAGGGAAGCAGGGGAGGAAATAAAGAACAGATGGGCTCCTCGCCGGCTCCCAGCCCTGCCCGGTCTGCGTGCTTTCATGTGGCCTGGCCCCCGCAGTGGTCCTGGCCTCAAGTCTACCTTCCCAGAGAGGAAGAGCCCTGAGTTACTGGAGTTTGAGAAGAGATGAAGACACAGAAGGGCAGGGGTGAAGAGGGCAAGGGTGACTGGTCTACCAATGCACGAGGCATCAGAAGGGGCACGGGGACTGACCGGCAGACTCACAGCCCTGGGACTTTTTGAATGACCTTGATGATCCTTCGCAGGCAGCCTGAGGTTCAGGGACACTTTCCAGGAGCCAGGGGCCCTCCCTGGAGGAGGTAGTGCCTGCTCCCAGAAGCCTCCTCTCTGAGCCCCTTCTTTGGGCCCCCAGGTGCTCCCTTCCTCTCCCTGTCATCTCTCCTTCAGCCTAGGGCAGTAGGGAGTCAGGGGCTGGGGGTCAGAGGCCCGGCTTTAGGCCCTGGCTCTCTCCTTCCGGCCAGGCCCTGCTGGTCTCAGAGCCTCAGTTTCTTCACCTGCCAAGTGAGGGGGCTGCTCAGGAGGATATGGAGACACTGACATTCAGTGAGCACCTACTGTGTGCCAGGCATTCCTAACGTATCACACCACAGCCCCTCCATTTGAAAGGGAGGAAACTGAGGCTCAGAAAGGCCAAGTGACTTGCACAGGGTCCCATCGCCACGGAGTCAGGACTTGAACCTCGTCTGCCTTCTCCGAAGTGTTGCTTTCCACCCCACAGAGGCCTCGCCATGAAATGGTAGTGAGAAAATTACAGAACAAGGCTGCTCCTAAGAGCACAACCTCACCCTTGACCTACGACCCCTGACAACCATCTCAATTATTCATCCATTCAGCTAACATTACTGAGCACCCACTGTACAGCGGGCTTGGTGGTACATTCCAGGGACATGGAAATAAGACGGGTGAGGAATGTCCTGCCTTCATGGAGCTCACAGTCCAGGACTTTCCAGAGAAGTCAGCCCTGTGACCCTTTTACCAACTGCTGCCCAAGCCAGTCACAGATACTCCAGCCACATGCTCCCAGACTCAAGTCAGGGTCAGACTCACACCATAGAGACCCTCAGGTAGGAGCCACTCTACCTGGTCCCTGTGGGTGACAGGCCCTGGGCCAATGTAAGATGTGTGGAATTATCTCTGGTCATTGCAACAGCCCCACAAGGTCAGCACCCTTAACCCTATTTACAGATGAGGAAACAGAGGTTCAGGACAGGGGAATCAACTTGTCCTGAGTCACATAATAATAAGTACTAGAGCCAGGATTTGAACTTAAGTCTGTCCAGTGGCTACAGCCATGCTTTTCCTTCCTCTCTATGGTCTGTGGCACTGTTTTAACAACAACAAAAACCCAAACCAGTTGCCAAGGAGTCATCTCTGACTTATGGCAACCCCATTTGTTCAGAGTAGAACTGTGCTCCATAGTATTTTCTTTCTTTTATTTTTTTTTATTGTACTTCAGGTGAAGGCTTACAGAACAAATAGTTTCTCATGAAACAGTAGTACACATATTGTTTTATGACGTTGGTTAACAACCCCATAACATGTCAACCCTCCCCTTCTTGACTTTTTTTTTTTTTTGGTGAAAATATACACAGCCAAAGATACACCATTTCAAAATCTACATGCACAGTTCAGTGACATCAACTATGCTCTTCCAATTGTGCTGCTATTCTCACTTTTTAGATGAAGGTTTACAGAACAAAATAGTTTCTCATTTAACAGTTAGTACACATGTTGCCCTATGACAATGGTTAGCAACCTCACAACACATCAACACTATCCTTACTCAACCTTGGGTTCCCTAT
>NW_004444042.1:317229-371524 GCF_000243295.1 Trichechus manatus latirostris | reverse complement strand
CCCCCGTTCCCAGCCCAAAGCCACCGCAAAAATGCCATCCTGATTCCACAACACTAGGGTTTGTCACAGTGCAGGGAACAATGGGAGCTTTCACAGTGACAGGAAAGGGCCTCAGGAAAACCCTGCGGGGTGGGGGTACAGAGTGGGGGTGCAGTGAGGAGGGAAAGGGGCAGAGACAGCGAGGAGAAAACCAGGGAGAGAGAGATGAGGCAGGAGGCCCAAGAGAAGAGAAGGAGAGACTGGGCGCTGTCAGGAGTAACGGACAAAGGCGGAGGGGATGGGGGTGGGGGAACGGAGGGGGATGGGGGGAGTTAGCCAGGGCGAAGAGAATGAGCGAGACAGAGAGGAGAGGGAGGGGAAAGTCAGACCACAGAGCAACGAGGAGAGGTGAGAGATGGGGGGATAAGCCAAAGGGAAAGAGGAAACCGAGATGCCAGGAAGAGACCAAGATGCCCTCTCCAGGGCCCAAGGGGTGCAGAGGACCCAGCATCCCCACTTGCCCCTAGGTACTGTGCCCTGACCCCAGGGGCCTGGCCAAGAAGCCACTGAAACTCTTCTCCACACATCCCACCGTCTTTACACACCCCCAAGGCCAGTCAATGTGAAGTAACCTCGGGCAAAACTTTTTGGAAAGCGAAGACTTTTAATCACATGAGCAACCACTCCCTAAGTTATCTGTTTCCTGCTTCTGGCTCTCCTCCATTAGCAAACCGCACAGATCAGGGAGGGTGGGAGGGGAAGTGAGGCCAGCCCAAGGCGGTGGTGGGGCCTCCAAATCACAGGGATTGCAAAAGCAATGGGCTTTCCTTCCCTCGTGTGGCCATCCTCCGGCTGGATGTAAGATTTGTTGCGACCTGAGGTTTGCTGAGAGCTGCATGCCGCTCTGAGCTAGGAAACAATTTGCTCCCCTAAGGGGGTTTCCAGGTCCCTAGGCACCTCAGCTCGGACCACCCTTTGTTCAGCCAGCCCTTTCTTCTGATGTGTTCCCGCTTCTGCTACAGCCTCAACCTTGTTCAGCCAGGTGGACCCCCCCTATTCTCATTACCACTTAGCGCCCTCTACCTGCAGGTTTGAGAAGAAACATCTGAGGCATTGGGGCCCCTTCCCCATTTGGCCCCAGCTGATCTTTTAACTTTAGTTGCTATTATTACCTTCTACAAAACATACTCAACACCCCAAATCATTTCCTGCAAGTGAGGAGCCATCCCTCCTACCCCACACATGCCTTGAGTCTACCTGTTTCCTATTCCCCCAACACTCTCCCTCAGGTGAATTTTTCCACCAGACGAATGCCTACTTAAAGTCAAGTTCAAAGGGTACCCTCGGGTCTCCTCATCCCAGACAGGGCTACTTGGCCTGCCGGGCAGGTCCAGGCCTAGCTATGTGCCTTCTGCTGCTGCCCTTTGAGAGGCAGGGATCCCCAAGATCCCAGGAGACTTAGTGGTCTGCACCGCTGGCTGGGCTGCGGGTCATGTCCTGCCCTGACCCGGCTCCAGCACCCTCCCTCTGAGATTTCTTCTTGAATTTAAAGAAATTTTGCAAACTGCAGTCTTGTTTCCCACTAGCCTCTAAGCTTACGTAGCCACCCCAGGCCTGCAATATCTCCAACTTCTCCCAGAGTGCCAGGTCCAGGGTGGGGCCCAGGGCACATCACAGCTGGAGGGGATGCAGGGCATGGCCAGTGGCAGGGAATGGGTGAGGCGTGGGGGTAGGGCCGCGGGATGAAGTGCAGAGTACAGGTAAGGACAGGCCAGAGTTCACGCAGGCAGGAGGAGGCAACGCTGGGCCAGTTCTGGCCTGGGCTCTGACCCCTCCCAGGACGCTGCTCCTAGGCCATGCTGACCACTCTGGAGGGCTGCCTCAGGCCAGCAGCACCATTCCACAGGCTGGCTGACCCCTGACGCTGCGTATGAGGCCGACCCTGGCATGGTGTGGCCAGACATGGGGGTGACAAGCCGGGCCTACCTGGCCAGGGGAGGCTCTGCACGAATCCCACAGGCGGGGAGCTGGTGGGCTTGGCAGTGGAAAGGCCTCTGGCTGACCGAGGCCTGGGTGTGAGGGCCCAGTTTGGGAGGAGAGAGGGGAAGCTCGCTCAAAATAGCAGTGGGGGAAGGGTGTGGGGGTGGCTGAGTGCCAGAAATGAAATCTGATCCGTCCTGGCCAGCGAAACGCTGAAGTCAGCAGTTCGGGGCCACTCTGGCTGGGGCTCCCAGGGCTGCCTGGGGAGAGGGCTGCAGGCCTGACTTCCAGCCTCGGCTCTGTCCTTAAGTAAATGGCCTCTTCTCCCTGGGCCTTGATTTCCTCACCGGGCCACTGCAGGGTAGAAGGAGAAGCAGCCCTCCCAGCTCTGAGAACATTTGGTGTTTCGGAGCCTGAAGGAGCCCAGGAGACCACGACCACCGTAGACCACAGCCTGATGTGCTGGGCATCTCCCACATGCCACACTTGGAGGGGGGCTCATCACGACCCTGTTTCCTGATGAGGAATCAGAGGTCTAGAGAGGTTAAGTTACCTGTCCAAGGTCACAAAGCAAGTGAGTGGCAGGCCTGAAACTCCGACTGTGAGCTAATTCCCTCATTGTCAGGTAAGATATCAGAGGTCCAGAGGACACAGCTGGTTTCAAGGTCAACTGGGACAACTGTAATCAGCAGAGCAAGGGTTAAGCAGACTCCTGTGGGCCAGCCCAGGCACTGACCAGCTCTTCCTGTGGGTCCACGGTGCCGGCCGGTGTTGGAAATCAGATAACAAGTGTGTGTGTATGAGTGTGAGTGTGTGATCATGTGTGTGTTGTAAGCGTGAGTGCCTGTGTGTGTGTGTGTGCCTCTGACAGTCACTGCAGGGTGCCAGACTGCAGCACAAGCCCCGGGTACTCTTCCTCTTCAGGGTGGGGACCTGGCAGAGGAAGAGCAGTCTCTATGTGACTTTTCCAGGGGGTCACCAAGCAGGAAGCAAGGCCGACATTTCCCATCCCCGGCTGCAGCTGACCCTACTCCATCACCCAGGGCCTAGAGAAGTCATTGCAAAATCTGCCCTTCTCCCACTGTCCCCAGGGCCAAGGACCCTGGGTCCCCCCAGCTGTAGAAACCCTCACAGCTCCTGCGATACGCTGGGTGACCTCCACCAGTCACTTCATCCTCACTATAACACTTACAGATGAAGGATCTAAGGCACAGAGAGGCTGAGAGATTTGCCTGAGGTCACACAGCCAGGAAGTAGCAGAGCTGGGATCCAAACCCAGGCCTGGCTGACCCCCACAGTACACGGCCTCGTACTCTGACCTTCTGGGGCTGGCATGAGTGTGTCCTTCCCTTGTCTGTGGACAGTCTCACACGATAACAACCCTGCTGGGGCCCCAGGAAGGGAGGAGGGGAGCGTGCATCCATTACAGGTGGTGGGGGGAGGGCCTGGCTGGAGGTCCTTAGTCCCACACCCAGCTTTGCACACACATTCCCACTACCTGGAATTCCCTTGTCTCTCAACCAGGTACAGTTGAAGCTGATCTTCCCCCTGGATTGCTCCTGCCTGCAGGGAGCCCTCTGGTCTCAGGTCCCAGTGGTGCTCCTCCTGTGCCCTCTGTCCCGCAGGCCCCTCTGGCAGCCCAGGGGCTCACCACACACCTGTCCCTGCAGCCTGTGCACTCACCCCTGGTCAGTTCTGAGCCAGCTATTTTAAAGTGAGCCAGAGGAGCACCAGAGGAGCACTGGTTTGGGAGCCTGGCTGACCAGGCTGTGTGCTGACTGTTTCATTTCATTCACACAGTAGCCTTCTGAGCGTCCGTCCAGTTTGCTCTTTTCCCAGGCCACACAGCTTTGAAGTAGCTGAGCCAGGACTTGCACTGAGATGCCCGAGCTCTGAACCCTAGAGCAGAGATTCCCGCACTTGAGAGGGTATCAGAACCATCACGGGCTTGTCGTAACACAGACTGCTTGGGCCCATCCCTAGAGTTTTTGTTCAGTAGGTCTGGGCTGGGCCTGGTAATCTGCATTTCTATGAAGTTCCCCAGGTGGTGCTGATGCTGTCGGTACAGGGATCCCCCTTTGAGAACCACTATCCTAGATGATACTGATCAGCCTATAAAAGTAGGAGTGTCCTCAGATATTGTTTTCTCCACATGCCCATTCTACAGCCCAGGAAGCCGAGGCACAGAAAGGCAAGTGACTTGACCCAGCCATACAGGAAGTTAGGGTCAGAGCTGGGAGTGGAGTCCAGGGTTCCTCACTCCACAGCTGGGCTGGCTGCAGGGCAGTGAGGCTGCTGGGCTCCAGAGGGGCACCAGCCTGGGCTGGAAGGAAAAGTCATCTCTTTAAAAGCAGGACTGGTGGCAGTGGTGGTGGTGGCGGGTGCTGAGGGAGGGCCGGCTCCTCTGGCCCAGCCCCAAATCTGTGACTGCTCGGCATCTGGAAACCATCACAGGAACAATGAAGAGAACAGGGGGCCTGGCTGCTCCAGGGGCTGGCCCGTCTGTTCAGGAGAGCAAAGGAACACAGGCCTCAGGCATCTCCCGCCCCCATCCCCTACCCCGCCCCACTGCTGTTTGCCTTGGCACCAGCACACACCTCTCCCAAAGGCCCAGCTGTCGGGAAGCTTCAGCCCCTGGGGTTTTCCCTACAGATGTGGGATTGGTGGCCAGGTGGGGTACCCAGAGGCCTGGAGAGAAGTCAGGAGACCCCTGCTCAGCGCCAGGCTCTGCCTGCAAGACTCCTGGCCCATTACTGTAACTCCCAGGGCCTCAGTTTTCCCCCAGGGACACAGGGACTATCCCAGTAGACTGACTGGTTAGCGTGTATCTCACCTGCTTGAGGCCTGGGTCCAAGTTGCCCCGGGGCCCTATTTCCCAGGCCAGGACAGCAGGGACCAAACAATCAGCATGGACCAGGAAGGGGCTGTGGCAAGTCACTGTGGGCAGGCACCTCACAAGCCACCACATCCTGCCAGGACCACGTAGGACTCTCCTATGATTTCTAATCCAGGAGAGAGCTGTCTTCTTCCCCCAGGGGTGATGCCAGGGTGGGAGCCAGTGCAGGACCCAAAGCCAACCCCCTGGGATGGCCACTCACTGGTGCTCCTTACTGGTGCCTGACCACCTCTCCCAGCAGCCCAGAATGTCAGGAGTGAAAGAACCGTGATGAAATGTGCTGAGTGTCCACTATATGTGAGGCACTGGAATAGGCTGGTTAACAAGACACATAATCCTGGCCCTCATGAGCTTATAGCCAGGTGTGTGTTGGCGGGGGAGACATTATCTCATTCAAATAAAATTGTGATGGGAGCCATGAAGGAATGGGGAGCTACCCCAAAATTAATGGGCTCCTCCTGAGCAAGGAACCTCACAGCAGGGTCTGTCCGGGGCAGTTGGGACCATTCTCTGTCTCTGAAGTTTCACAAGCTAATCTGCATTAAAGTGGGCACTTCTTAACCAGCCACCCCCACCCCCCAGCCCCAACGCACTGCCACCAGCGTGCTGCGTGACCTTGGACAAGTCCCTTCCCTGCCTAGTTCTCAGTGTCCCCATCTGTCAAATGAAGGCTGGAGTAGAGCCAGGCAAGGCAAATACTTCATCCTGAGTGTCCAATTACTTGCTACCAGAGCACTGTGTTGAGAAGGATTTTTCAGCTGCATCCAGGCTCACTAGGCAAGAGTGGAGTGGTTTTAGTGATGTCTGCCTCGCCACTGCTGTGGGTTGGGGTTGCTGGCTCACATGACTTGTGTTGGCATTTCTGGCCTGGGCAATCCCTGAAGATCCTTCCAGTGCAAATGTCCCATGAGTACACGGCACACAGGATTGTGAAGCAGACACAGCTCAAGTCTCTGCACGGGCCCCGGCCTGCTTTCTTCCACTTCTGGACCTATAAGAGATCCTAGTCCTGCCTGTGCCACATGACTGACTCTGGCTGCAGAAGCACTTTAGAACCGTGACTCCCCCTCAGGCAGCCCTCCTGGCAGACGCCCCTGCTGCAGGCCCCCTGCCCGTGGGAAAGCTTTGTAGTGAGCACTTAGGGTTCTCCACTGGTTTGTGGGTCTGTCACCTCCTCCCTGGCACCTGGCACTCTCCTCAGGGACAGAGACCATGTAGGGCCCACTCTGATTCCCTGGCCCAGCATGGAGATAGCATCCCTAGCCTGAGATAAGTAGATGGAGGAGAAAGCCGGAAGGGCTGAGGAGGCAAGGGGGGTGGGGAGCAGCAGCCTGACAACTTCCTGGAAAAGCATGCAGCCAATGTTCCTGGCCCTCAGAGTGGCCATTGTCCCCGCTAATCCGGGGAGAGGGCTCAATAGGGCCTCTGTCCCTCCCTGGGCAGGCCAGCTCAGTTTGGTGTCGTCCTACCCGGGCAGCTGGGAGGCGAGGGCCCGACACTTCCTGTCCCTGGAATGAGTGTTCAGAGGGGCAGGGGGAGGGAAAGGGGACTCTCAAAACAAGCATCCATCTGTGTCCCCCAGAGTAGAATGCCCAGCTCGGGGGAGAAGAGGGCGAAGGGGGAGCAGCACTGGAGACACTCTCCTCCCAACCATCTCTCTCTCTGAGCTGGAGCTGTCAGGAGGGCCACTCTGACCCTCTTGCTCTTCTGTGTACAGACCAAGTGCAACCTTGCCTCACCTCAGGGCCTTTGCACTTGCTGTTCCCTCTGCCAGAAATCCTCTTTCCCAATCACACCATTTACTCTCTACCTTACTTGTCTCCATTCAAGTTGTCACCTTCTCAGAGACAGGCCATCCCTGACAACCCTATCTGAAAGATGCTGACTTCATATAACCCTCAGATGATCTAACATCATAGTATATGTGTTTGTGTTTTTTTTTTTTTTTTTACTGTCTGTTGCCCCAGAAGAATGTCAGTTCCATTCTTGTCTTTCTTGTTCACGATGGTGTGTCCCCAGTGCCTGACACATAGTAGGTGCTCAATATGTGACAAATGAACAGATAAAAGTGACACCTTTATCTACCCATGAGAGAAGTGCCCCAAAGAACCTGTGACAGGGTGGCTGGGGAGGAGGCAGGTGAGGGCGGGCATGAGCCAGAGGAAGGCAAAAGTGGAGAGGATTCCATGTGGATGGAGCAGCTTGCACAAAGGGCTGTGATGGCAAAGAGCACGGAGTGCTTAAGGCTTACAGGCCCGCAGAGGCCAGACCACGCAGGGCCTGGCCCTACATTGTGAAGCCAGATTTTAGTCCAGGAGTCATGGAGAGCCAGGAAGGGTTTAAAGTCAGGGGCGGCAAGATCAGCCCAACATTTCGAGAAGATGTCTTCGGCTGCTCAGGGAAAATGGATTGAATGGGGGCAGACTGGATGTGAGGACACCAGGTCGGGGGCTGCTGCCATGTTCCTGGTGAGGGGCGATGGCGGTATAGTCTGGGGCGGGGTGGCAGGCTGGATGGACTCAAGAGATGGACAGAAGCATGGTCAACAGGACTTGGGTTACCCTGAGGCAGGGTCAGCCAGGTGTTAAGATGACTCCCAAAGAATGAAGAAAACCAAAGACACAAGGGAAAGATGAGTCCAAATGACTAATGGACCACAACTACCATGGCCTCCAACAGACTGAATCCAGCACAACTAGATGGTGCCCAGCTACCACCACCAACCGCTCTGACAGGAATCACAAGAGAGGGTTCTGGACAGAGCTGGAGAAAAATGTAGAACAAAATTCCAACTCACAAAAAAAAGACCAGACTTACTGGCCTGAGAGGGACTGGAGACACCCCAAGAGTATGGCCCCCAGACAGCCTTTTAACTCAGTACTGAAGTCACTTCTGAGGTTCACCCTTCAGCCAAAGATCAGACAGGCCCATAAAACAAAACAAGACTAAATGGGCATACCAGTCCAGGGGCAAAGACGAAAAGGCAGGAAGGGAAGGAAAGCTGGTAATGGGGAACCAAGGTCAAGAAGAGGAGAGAGTTGACATGTTTTGGGGTTGGCAACCAATGTCACAAAACAATATGTGTATTGATTGTTTAATGAGAAACCAATTTGTTCTGTAAACCTTCACCTAAAGTGCAATTAAAAAAAAAAAAAAGAATGACCCCCCCACCAAGTGTCTGGCCTCAACCATTCTGCGTGGTGGGGGTGGGGGTCAGACCAGGCTCCCTCCTTGGCTGGGATGGGGCAGGGAGAGGGTGATGGTGAGGCAGTGCCCGGGGCCAGCAGTGCGGGATGGAGGGAAGACTGGCCGTTACTGCGCCGCAGGCAACAGTGATGGACGGAGAGTCTGTGAGAACTCTCTGCTCTGGCTCCTTTCCAGGGGCCTGTCCTTGGGAATTGCCTATGAACCTGTCACCTGAGCCTGTGCAAGGTGCCCCTGGGGCAAGGGTCCATCCCAGAGCCAAGCTGGAGGTGGGCTGGGCGCCCCGGCTATAATCTCACTCACACACGTACACACATAGGCTCAGAGCAGGAAAGACCAAGCTAGAAATGCAGGTCCAGGTGACTCAGACCCCGCTTTTTCCCACTCCCAGGAAGGCCCAGGGCTCTCCCTACAGATCCAAATTGCCTCCCAGGCCCCAAACAGATTCTTCAGAGCCAAGGAGAAGGGGACGATAGAAGAGATGCTGCATCTAAAGGGAGTGAAACTCAGGAGGAAGAGGATGAGACGGGCGTCCAGAGGGAAGGACAGCCAGGCCCAAGCCATTGTCCGGCCCTTACAGCACAGCCCTTTGACAACCATGATCCCCTTTCACATCCCGCTGACCTCCACTTTGCAGGGCTCTTAGCATCACACAGCCACATGGGGCAGAATCCACACCTCCCGGGTCCAGGCCAGTGCTGCCCTCATCACACCAGGGCAGCGTCTGAAGCCAACGTGGAGATGAAGGAAGAGTCGGGCACTTCCAGACAATTCTCCTGGCCCCTCTTGGAGCTGCCACGCCCTCACGGGGTGGTCTCGGCTCTGGGAGGACATCCCAACCCCAGACGACCGCCTGCCGTGCTACCGGACAGGGCTGTTAACCTGAGCCCGGCCACCTGGCCAGGAGAGCACGGTCTTCTTCCCCAGGAATGGCGCCAGGGCGGGAGCCAGTGCAGGACCCAAGGCCGGCCCTGTGGGAAGGCCACCCACACGTGCTCCTTACTGGTCCCTGACCACCTCTCCCTGCTACGGCCTTGCTCTCAGCCGTCCTAAAGACTAGAATCTAAGGACTGGAAGGAATTACCTGGAAATCTTGGCTTGTGGGACCCCTGGAACAAAGCCTCTTTGCTCTGCCTACAAAGGGGGCGTGGAGCCTACACAGGGCTGCAGACACACACACTCACATGTACACTTATGCACACCCACACACACGCCCACAAGGAAATACATGCAGCGCATCTCTGCTTTAGGGTGACACGCCAGCCCCGCTGAAAGTCAACCGACCGAGAAGCAAGTCACCCAGACGGGAGCAGCAGCTCCTTAACCTGCTCCAGGGCCCCAAGGAGGAGGTCTCCCTGAGCTTCCTGCAACCTCCTGCCTCCCTGGGGTGTGGCAGCGTGCATCAGCACCAGCCACCATGTGAGCGTACAGGCCAGCGCATGCCGGGAGGGGGACGTGCCAGCGAGCACACGCGGCTCCTGAAGGCCGTCATGCTGGGCTGCACGGCCTCGTCCCAGACCATGCCCACCAGCTGTGGTGGGTGCAGCTGGTTCAGGGCTGTTCAGCCACGGGCGGGCAGTTCTGGATTTCTAAAAATCATAAAAAATAACCACATGGAAAATTGGGAGAATCATGCTGAAGGAGTTAAAAATACAACCACTCTTATCTCTTCTGGAAATGTTCTATTTCCCTGGCCATGGCTGCCTTGCGCCCCAAACCCCGACTGCCGGCTCCCCTCATCCAGTGAGTGCAAAGGGACAGAGAGTGCTGGCTATGCAGCCCTGGGGACCTGGGCCCAAATCTCAGCTCTGCCACCACCAGCAACAAGACCTTGGGAAATTTCTTACCCTCTCTGAGTCTCAGTTTTACCGTCATTCAAGTGGGGATGGGGCCTTGGTGGTGCAGTGGTTAATCATTCAGCTGCTAACCAAAAGGTCGGCAGTTCAAATCACCAGCCACTCCTTGGATACTCTGTGGGGCAGTTCTACTCTGTCCTGTAGGGTCGCTATGAGTCGGAATCGACTTGACAGCAACAGGTTTGGTGTGTTTTTAAAGTGGGGATAATAAGGGCTATTGGGTAGCGGGTTGAAAAGATCCAGTGAGCTCGTGTATGCAAAGTGCTTGGCACACAGTGGGAGTTCAGTAAATAGTAGCCATCATCACCATCCTCATCTTCATCACCATCATTACGTGAACACTTACCTAAAATCTCACAAGTCCAAGCCTTTATACTCTTTCTCCCCTACTCGGCCAACATTCTGAAAACACAGGGAAATCTCCAAAATCCACCCTTTCATGCTCAGGGGGAGAATAGGCAACCCTCCACCCCCGAACGCTCAGTGGTCAGCTCCTCCCACCTCTGCTCTCCCGGCAGGCCAGCTTCTCCCAGATGGGGTCTTCTCCAGTCCTCATGGTAACTCTCTGAGGCCCAGAGAGGGCTTCCTTAAGGTCACACAGTGAGTGAATGGCCAGCCCCAAACCCTGACTGCCGGCTACCAGCCCACCCTCAGCCTCTGGCCTCCACGCTGTCATGTTTTGGCACATGGCAGGCACCAGTACTGGGGGAGCGAAGACTGTGTGGTCTAGCAGGCAGAGAAGGCCGGGGGAGGTCACATGGGGTGAGGAGAGCCCCTCCTGGGCCTGGTGAAATGTGCCAGACTGCCATTGTAAAAGTGTAATCCTGAGTCACAGGGCTGGTCCCTGTCACCTCAGGGGAACCTGAAGGTCAGCTTGGCCCAACAGGAGGCCAGTGGTTCTGTGCAAAAGGCCAGGACCGGGAAGGATTGGCCGGAAGGGACCATGCAATAGCGGGGAGCTAGGAGTCCTGGGTTTGGACACCAGCTCTATCAGGCAAGTCATCGTCTCTTTCTGGGCCTCAGGTTCCCCACCTGGAATTGGTGTTTGTACACTGTGCGTGCATGTGTGTGCGTGCGTGTGTGTGCATTTGTGGATGCGTGTGTGCATGCATATGTGCGTGTGTGTGTGTGCGCGCGTGTGTGTGTGTTTAGGGAAGGTGCTTTGGCTGCCATAGCTTCTACTGCCCAAGCCAAATCTGACACCTGGGAATCGATGGCTCTGCTGAGATGGGCCGATGTACTAGATTGCAAGATGCTGCTGTGTGTCTAACCTGCTGCCCTTCCGGCTGCGTGGTCAGATGTGCCTTTATCCCTCTCCACCTTCTGCTCCTCCATCACTAACCAGTGGTGGAGGAAGAGCCAGAGCAGAGAGAGCTCTGTGGGGTCTCTGCCCCCTATCCTGGCTCCTTCCCCTAAGAGAGGCGCACCAGGCCAAGGAGGCGGGGCACGTGTCCAAGCATACACAATCACCACCTTGTCTGGGGGAGACAAAGGCCAGGCCCCAGGCCTCGGCAGCCAACTTCCCAGATGGAATGACAGAATCGCAGAGTTACTGAATTTAGAATTAAAAATAAATGTTGGTACCATAATAGCTTAGATTCTTGGAATCTCTAGAATTCAGAATAATAAAGTATTAGAGTCAGAGAGACAATAGTATTGTCAAAGAACAATAATAATAGCATATTGGAAAACAGGAAATGTAGAAGGGCTCAGAATCACCTAATTTAGATACGGAATGCTTACAGAACATCAGATCTTAAAATCACACAATTCAGAACAGGCAAGTGTCAGAAACATCAAATGTGGAAAGCCTACTTTCCCAGAATAGTAAAACTGGAATTACATGATCTAAGAAATCTGAGAAGGAGCAATAACCCCAAAATGTTAATTTCCGAGCCTTGTGGAACCAGCCTCGTCATCTTGCATTCCCAGCACCTCAGAGGGATAATCAGGGTTTTGCTCACCTGCAGAGCCCCTTCCCACACCTACCTGACTTCATTTCAGACCAGGACTGTGTGCTTCCTGACTCATCGAATTAACTGATCAAATTGACTCAGCTTCCCCAAAGTGATTCATATCAGAATCACCTGGAGAGCTGAAAAATGCCATGGCCAGGCCCATCTCCATCTACTGAATCAGAATTTCCAGTATCGAAATTAAAAAAAAAAAAAAAAGTTCCCAGGTGGTTCTAATTTGAAGCCCCAGTTGACTGATCTGTGGTTCTCCCATGTTACAGATGGGGAACCAGAGGATACAAGTAACTGGCCCAAGGTAACACAGCAGTGGTCCCCAGCCTCTATACCAGGTCAGGCCCTCCAGGTCTCAACTCAGCTTTCTCCATCTGGGCCCCTTTGGCTCTAGGGCCCTGTCTCCAACACAATCTTGGTGTCCACAGGTACTGAGAGGCTAGGATAGGACAGAGGTGGGACAGCTGGAGGCTGATCAGCTCACAAAACTAGTCCCCTCCCTTCTCTTCCACCTACATGCTCAAAGCCCTGCAGGTGTGCTTCATAGAGGGGCTGGAAGGTCACTGCAAAGGTTAAGGTCAATCCCCAGCCTTCGGGGAGGCTGTAACGAAGACAGGCCCCAGAACTCAGAAGCCTGGGACTCTGGTCCTTACTGTCACTAGCTTGCTGTGTAGCCTTAGACGAGTCACTTGGTCAAAATGGTCCCACCTATAAAATAGACCCCCTGATACTACCCTGGCCTCCAGGCAGAGCTCGACAGACAACCTCTGGGGCTCTGCCTCTTGACCTCACACAACATGGGCACATGTTTAAGAAGACAGGAGCCCTTGGTGGCTTGTTCCCAGTCAGTTAGAAACTTCCTTCTTGTGTCTAACCCCAAACATTCCAGCTGCAGTTTCAGCCCTTTGCCCTTCTGCATGAAGCTGGAGACTATCTGGGCACAGACGTCCTTTGCTTGCTCAGAGGAAACCCCAGTCCTGCACCCTGCTGAAGCTCACCCCACCACACCCCTCTGCCCTTGTTCCAGGGATGGCTGGCCTTGCTGACTCCGCAGGGAGCTGCACTGCAAACTCATGGGGCGGCCTCATCACAGGCTGCAGAGCAACAGAGGCTGTCAGGGTCGCTGCCCCACGCCAGCTTCACTCTGATGAGCCTAAGAGCCTCGCAGGGCAGGGGGCTAGCTGGCCCAGAATGTTTCCTCCAACGAAATGAGAGTTTCCAGCCAAGAACCTCTATCAGGCTATGGAAAGAGGGCCCAAAAGGCAGCCTCTAGGAATGGGGAAGTGGGAGCCCAAATATTCCTTAGACCAGGGCTTCCCAAACTTCAATGAGCCCACAAGTCCCCTGGGGAGCTGGTGACATGCAGATTCTGATTCTCAGGTCTGGGTTGGGGCTGAGCTCCCACATCTCTGATAAGCTCTCAAAGATATGCTGCTGCTGATCCAGGGACCTTTGAGAAGCAAGCCTTTAGATGTTCATACATAAAACTCTTTTATTCCTAGGAACCCCTTACTTGTTCTGCTCACTTGCAATCCATTTCCAGCTCTATTAGTTCATGAGATACACATGGCAGCCCTGAGAGGCAGGTGGGGTATGTACCATGGGTCCACTGCACAGAAAGGCAAGGGGTTTTATTCAAGGTCACCTACCTCCATGCAGCCCCCCTGGCTACATTATCTTCTCCATGGCTACTTAGAATCACAGACCTTGGCAATGAGTGGCTTCATCCAGCAACTGTCCTATACTGCCTCCCACTCAACTGTCCCCGGAGGTCCCCGCTGAACCATGCTGGTTACTGATCTGGCTCACTGTGGCTTTAGCAGGCAGGAGGGGGGTTAGGAATCAGCCAGGCTTTAGAGCCAGGGCCTTTGGGCTCAAATCCCAGCTGTGCCCTTGGCTCCTGAGTAACCCTGGGTGAGTTGCTTGACGTCTCCTAGGATACCGATGATATGCAAGGCCTCAGCATGTGCCTGATACACAGAGAGCACACACTCACTACTCCTGCCTTCCTTTCCTTCCCCACATTCCCACCGAGTCTTGGTCATTCCTTCCTTCTTTGTCAAATACTGCCTGGGACTGCATCTGAGCTGTGTGAGCCCAGGCAAGTCACTGACCTTCTCTGTGCCTCAGTTTCCACCTCTGCATGCAATGGGGATAATAATAGTGCCAGCCCAGAGGACAAGTGCCATGAGGATTAGATGAGTCAATATGTGTGAAGTCGTGGAGCTACACCTGGGACTCAGCAAGTGCTCCCTGCAAGTGTCAGCTGTTGTTGTTATTAGGCATCTCGGAGTCAGTTCCAACTCATAGTGACCCTATATGCAACAGAATGAAACACTGCCTGGTCCTGCGCCATCCTCACAGTCGTTGCTATGTTTGAGCCCACTGTTGCAGCCACTGTGTCAATCCATCTCGTTAAGGGTCTTCCTTTCTTTTGCTGACCCTCTATTTTATCAAGCATGATGTCTTCCTCCAGGGACTGCTCCCTCCTGACATGTCCAAAATATGTGAGATGAAGTCTCTCCATCCTCGCTTCTAAGGAACATTCTGGTTATATTTATTCCAAGACAGATATGTTCGTTCTTCTGGTAATTCACGGTATATTCAACACTCTTCACCAATACCATAATTCAAATGCATCAGTTCTTCAGTCTTCCTCATCCATTGTCCAGCTTTCCTATGCATAAGAGGCGACTGAAAATAGGATGGTTTGGGTCAGGTGCACCTTAGTCCTCAAGGTGACACCTTTGCTTTTTAACACCTGAAAGAGATCTTCTGCAGCAGATTTGCCCAACACAATACGTCATTTGATTTCTTGACTGCTGCTTCCATGCGCGTTGATAGTGGATCCGAATAAAATGAAATCCTTGACAATTTCAATCTTTTTTCCATTTATCATGTGTTGCTTATTGGTACAGTTGTGAGGATTTTTGTTTTCTTTATGTTGAGGTGTAATCCATACCAAAGGCTGTAGTCTCTGATCTTCATCAGTAGATGCTTCAAGTCCTCTTCACTTTCAGGAAGCAAGGTTGTGTCATCTGCATATCACAAGTTGTTGATGAGTCTTCCTCCAATCCTGATGCTGCATTCTTCTTCATATAGTCCAGCTTCGCAGATTATTTGCTCAACATATGGATTGAAACCATCTCTGTTGTGGTTTGGTACCAACTCTGCAGCAGATGTGGACACAGCAGTACAATAACAGCAATGGCTCCCATTGGCTGAGGGCTCCTATGTGCCAGGCACTTTGATAAGTGATTTTGTAGATTTCCTGTTCCCTCTACTTCCATGGAGATGAAAGAGAATATAAAATACTAAGCTGGCTTTGCTAGGGTGTTGAGGGACACAGAGGAGGGCGTGACTGAGTGATGGGAGCATGTGAAGGCTGGAGGAGGGGACGCCCAGCCGTGTTTGAGCTTCATGCTTCCAGAAAGGAGCAGAAGAGCTTGAGCCCCTTATCCTCCTTATCACTCCCTTGGGTGACACCCCCATCAGTGGGCTGAGAGACACTTGGCTCCTGCACAAAGCTCTCTTCCCTATACAGAGCCAGAGGCCTGCAAGGATGCAAAGCTAAGAGAAAAGACAGGAGCACCTTTTCTCCCACAGCTTTATTTCTGCCCGGGCCTGAGCACAGCAGGCCCATGGTATTCCCATGGTATTTTCTGGGCTCAGACAGGCCTGATCCTGACCAGCTGCAGGACCATGGACAAGTAAGTCGCTTTACCACTCTGTGCTGCTCTGTTACAAAATAAAAGAAGGAAGATAGGAAGAAGGGAAGAGGCAAAGAGAGAGAAGGCAGGCAGACGGACTGCAGACGGTGTCCAGACTACTGTGAGGATCCAAGAAGACAAGATACCCGTGACCTCCAAGCAGAGGTGTGGTTTCTCCTGGCTCAGACACCATCCCTGTGCCCTTCTCCCCTGCACTTGCTGCCTGATTTCTCTAAGCCCAAACCTTGGCACAGAGGGGCGTCCAGCTCTCAAAGGCAGGTCAGGCCAGCGGTGTCAAGACATCTAACCCAGCTTCCAGCTGGGCCACCTCCCACCCCAGACAAAGCCACAGGATGTAGGAGGGACCCAATGCAGGCACTGTCCCAGGTAGGAAGGGCAGGGGCAATTGGCAGAGAGCTAAGGCCCTCACGAATCTGCCTCTAGGGCCACAGGCCAGCTCACACCAGCCCCTTCTCACTAAACTCTAATCATCTCAGCAAACACTGAGAGGCTGGAGAGCATATGTAGGGCCTGCACATGGCTGCTCACTGGCAGTGGAGCAAATAGTACCAGTTCATGGTTCCCAAAGCGAGTTGGTTGCCCATCTCCTCTGGATCTCATAGAAACCCTGCGGGACAAGCTCACGCTGACCCCACTTCACACAGGGGTGCGATGGGGCTCAGGCAGGGACAATAACTGGGATCTTTCAACCCCAAGCCAGCCCAGCAGACACAGGCCTTGCCAGGGAAGGATTCCCAGGAAGGAGGAGAGAAGGCTGTGTCGGGAAGGGCCACAGTCCATGCAGCGTTCGAGACTGGACAGGGTAAGCCCAGAAGCATACGGGAACAGGGGGCACTCTCCAGGAGAAGTTGGGCTGGCGTTGAATGGAAAGGTGGAGAAAATGAGAGTGAAGGCACAGCCCAGGCAAAGGCCGGGGATGTGAAAAACGTTCAGCAGAGCTCAAAAGGAAAAGAGCTGGGACCACTCCTGAGGGCCCAGATGGGACCGTACTTCAGGGCCAGGCAGGGCAGAGTTAGCCAGCAAGGCAAGGGCATTCTCTCTCCTCCAGGGACTGGGGGCCTGAATGCGAGGCGCAGGAGAGGTGAGCTGACAGTGAAGGCCTCAGAACCACATCCTGGAGGCAGGGGTGCTGCTCATGAAAACAGGTTCCAGAAAGGGGAGTCCTGTGGGCCTGGACTGGCTGGTAAAGGCTCCCTAAAGGAGATGGGGTCAAGCTGGGCTCTGAAAGATGGTAGGAGGGAAGAGATTAGGGGAAGGAAGTTGCTGCAGAATGGGGTGGCAGCACGGCCCAAGCAAAGGTATAGAGGCCGGACAGCATGTGTGCACGTGTGTGTGTGGGGGGTGGGTAGAGAGGCTGGAGAGCATATGCGCACGTGTGTGGGGGGGTATAGAGGCTGGAGAGCATGTGCACATGTGTGTGTCGGGGGAGGGTATAGAGACTGGAGAGCACGTGCACGTGTGCATGTCGGGGGAGTGTATAGAGACTGGAGAGCATGTGTGCACCTGTAGTGGGTATAGAGGCTGGAGAGCATGTGTGCACGCGTAGGGGGTATAGAGGCTGGAGAACGTGTGTGCACGTGTGGGGGGGTATAGAGCCTGGAGAGCATGTGTGCACGCGTAAGGGGTATAGAGGCTGGAGAGCATGTGTGCATGTGTGTGTGTATGTGAGGGTTACAGAGGCTGGAGAGCATGTGTGCACGTGTGGGGGGTATAGAGGCTGGAGAGCATGTGTGCACGTGTGTGTTGGGGTATAGAGGCTGTAGAGCATGTGTGCACGCGTAGGGGGTATAGAGGCTGGAGAGCATGTGTGCATGTGTGTGTGTATGTGAGGGTTACAGAGGCTGGAGAGCATGTGTGCACATGTGTGGGGGGTATAGAGGCTGGAGAGCATGTGTGCATGTATGTGAGGGTTACAGAGGCTGGAGAGCATGTGTGCATGTGTGTGGGAGGTATAGAGGCTGGAGAGCATGTGTACATGTGTGTGGGGTATACAGGCTGGAGAGCATGTATGCACATGTGTGGGGGTATAGTGGCTGGAGAGCAAGTGTGCACGTATGGGTGTGGGGTATAGAGGCTGAAGAGCATGTGTGCACATGTGTGGGGGGCTACAGAGGCTGGAGAGCATGTGTGTGTGTGTGTGTGTGTGTGTGTGTGTGTGTGTGTCTGTGTGTGTGGGCAGGGGGAGTTAAGTGGCCTGGTTAGGTGGGGCAGGGAAAGAAAAGGGGAGGGCTCAGTGCCTGGTGCACCCCAGACTTCCTCTCCTCAACCTCACACTAACCCTGTGAGGCCATCCTCAGGAGCCCCACCTCACTATGTGGGCAGATAAGACTCAGGGAGGCTCAGCAACCTAATAAGTGACAGTAACAACGAAAGCCGCCCTGTAAGCCCGTGGGATGCCAAGCACCATATTACCAGCTTTGCCCACACATTTTCCACCAACACCCTGCAAGGTGGGTGAACCTACTTTACAGGTGCCTAGAGAAGGTGGGCAATGCAGCCAAGATCAGTCAGCTGGGAGATGGCAGAAGTGAGGTCTGAGCCAGGGGTCAATGAGTTGCAGCTACCCTGTACTCTCATCCTCACTGAGGTTGATACGGCCAAGGATGACCCAGCCAGACCTTCCCACTGGTCTGCAGAGTTGGCCCCTCCCTGAGCTACTCCGAGAGGGAAACGAGGCATGGTAGAGGCGCAGCCCTCAAAAGGAGCCAACAAAATGAATGAGTAAATAAATGGGGTCTCAAGCCCTCCATGTGTTCAGAGGAGAACGGTTTCTTTGAGCTTGTAGGACAGGGGAAATCAGAGAAGGCTGCCTGGAGAAGGTGATACTGGGAAGCTATTCATCCTAAGGAAGCAATTGTTCTGCTCCAGTTCTCCATTCACTAGGCCTTGCAGGTGATTCACAGATCCAAGGACAGTCCTAGCTCCACGTTCTGACTACATTTCTGTCCCTCAGGGCCCAGGGACATGGAGTTGAGAAGGTGAGGCCAACCACGTCAGCATGATTCCTGGGGTCCCCATTAAGCACAGGGACATGAGGGACTTCAAATTGCCATCTGTGATCCTTTTAAAAGGAGAACTGGCTGCTGAGGATGTGAAACTGGCCCTCCTGGGCTCTTTCCTGCCTGGCGCAGGGCAGCAGGAAGGATGTAAGAACTGCTGCCCTGGGAGCCCCACGCCCTATGCCCTGTTCCATCTTCCCACAGCTGTGCCCACTTTCCTGTGCCAGGGTGTGCACTCGGCGGGTCCGTCCCTCTACCTGGGCCAACTGAAGCTACCAGCCTACAGGAGGGGCGGTGCACCTCCCAGCCATGCCCATCCCCCTCCTCCTGGAGCACCCACCCTGGGCAGAGTGGCTCCTCTGGGACCAGTCCCTGCCTTTTTGCCTCTCAAGCTAACCTGGGTGACCCAAAGTCATCAGAGCTTGTCCCTGCCCCACACCCAGCCAAGGCTCCCTGAGAAAGCACAGCCTCATCACACCAGCTCCTTGCAGTCCATACCAAGGGCAGCCACCCTCGATGGGAGAAGGGACCCCCCCTCAACAGCCCTAAAGCACTTTCTTAGGCCTCTGGAACTTCTCACATCAATTTGAAACACCTAAGCTGGGGCCTAATAATAATGACAATAATTAATACAGTGAGGCAGTGGCAGTTCAGTGGTAGAATTCTCACCTTCCGTACAGGAGACATGGGTTCGATACCCAGCCAATGCACCTCATGTGCAGCTACCACCCGTCTGTCAGTGGAGACTTGTGCTCAACAGGTTCCAGTGGAGTGCCTAGACTGAGACAGACTAGGAAGAAAGGCCTGGTGATCTACTTCTGATAATCAGCTAATGAGTGCCCCATTGGCATCACAATCGTCCAATCCACTACCGATCACCGGGATGGCACAGGACCGGGCAGCATTTTGTTGTGCCATGTGTGGGATTGCCATGAGTGGGGGCCGACTTGATGGCAGCTAACAATAGTGCACACTGGTACAGAGCTTATGAGGGGCCAGGCACTCTTTAAAGCACTTGAGATAAAATAACCCATTTACCCTCGTAGTAACTCACGAAGTCATTTTTATTATCTTTGCTTTGCAGATGAGGAAACTGAGGCATAGAGAGGTTGAATTAATTTTTTCCAAGGTGCACACAGCTAGAAAGCGGCTGTGCTGGGAGGTGAGCCTAGGCTGGCTGGCTCAGGCCCTGAGCTTGTGACCACTACTGCGCGGGGGCGGGGGGGGGGGCAGGGGCAGGAAGACTTGAGGGCAGACACTGGCTTTGGAATGCATAACCCCACGTCAGCACCTATACCAAAGCTACCACCTGCCAAGGAGCACCATCCCCCCAACACCTATCCCAGCTAACATTCTCTGAGCACTAACTAGAGACATTCCAGGTCCTGTGCCAAGTGCTGGAACACCACAGCCCAGGCCCCTTGCTAGTCAGCCGGCCCCAAATTCCAGAAGAATCTCCTGTAGCATTACCTGCAGTATGGATTCCCTGCTACATACACACATCTGCTACCACCTTGGGCCCAGTCCCTCCTCAAAGGAATCATACAATGATGCTATTTGTCCTCCTTTCTTTCTCCCTCCTTCCCTCCCTCCCTTCCTCTCTCCCTCCCTCCTTCTCTCCCTTCCTCCCTCCCCCTCCGTCTCTCCCTCCCTCTCTCTTTCCCTGCCTCTCTCCCTTCCCTCCCTCCCTCCCTCTCTCCCTCCCTTCCTTTCCCTTCCTCCCTCTATTGAACAGTTTCCCCACTAGTACCCTGATGGGTCTGACTAATCAAAGGTTTCAAACCTGTTAGCCTGAGAATCTTCTCTTCACGTGCACCCTGATATATGATCTGGACATGTGGGAGGCTGTCTGGGTGTAAGGGAAGGGGCTAGGTCCCTGCAGACCCACCCATGGAGCTAGAGAGCTGAGTGCCTTTGGGCCCAGGCTTACTGGTGGAGTAAGGTGCCTCTGGGCACTTATTGATGGAGCTGAAGAGCTTTGTAACACTTGCCACCTGGAGCTGACAGAAGGAGAAAGGCTTCCCCTAGAGCTGGTGCTCTGAATTCAGATTTCTAGCTGCCTAAACTGTGAGAGAATAAATTTCTGTTTGCTAAAGCGATTCATTTATGGTATTTCTGTTATAGCAGCCAGAGATAACTAAGATAGTCCCCAAGTGGTTCCTGCACGCCCCACCCTCTACTCCCCCTGCCACCTGGCTCTGGGGCCCTGAGGAGCCTGAGGGTCACAAGACTGGGTTTCTAGGCCCTGGCCCGAGGCTCTGCCTGGGAAATCCCACATACCTTCAGTCCCTCTCCACCTGTCCACTCCCTAAGCCCCAACTACTCTGGCCCCAGAGGAAACGCAGCCCTGTAGTGAAGCCAGAGCTGGAATGGGGGTTGGACACCCCAGGCAGGGGGCCAGACATGGGCTGGTGGCCTCCTCTGGGCCCCCCACAGTTCCCAAGGACCAGCCTGCTCTGGCCCAGGGAAGGGCAAGGACTGGAACCCAGGGGATGCAGAGACCAGAGAAAGGGGGTTGGGCCAGCCTCCCTTTCCTCTGTTTCTCCAGCTCCTTCCCCAGCAAGACCCTGTAACTATTTACATCCTGGCTGTAAGGTTTCAGCTGTTCTAGGATTTGATTCTCTCCCAGATCTATTTTTCTTCGTCTTTTGCAATCTCTAAGAAACCCGAGCTGCCAGATGGGTGGGGGTGATGATTGTTTTCTGTCTGACATCTGGATTTCATCAGCAGCCCTGGGTATGCTGACTCAGGAATGGCAGCTCCCTGGGCTCAGGCCCTCCCCAGCCTCTCACGGTGTCCAGTCCTCAGGTGGGTATGGTAGGCACAGCCGGCGACACCCCTCAGGCTTCCCTCAAAGGAAAAACCTGTCCCCCAAGAACATCTTGGGAGTGGATGGAGGGTGAGGACTTAAGAGAATTTTTGCTCCCAGCTCGGTGTCTGACAGGTGGCCACTAGCCTGGGCGTGGCTAGGCCTGGCCACCATGAAGGGTGGAGAGAAGACTTCGGGAAAGGACACTGGGTCCTGGGTGTACTCTACCCATCTCCACCCCAACCTCCATTCCTACAGAGGTGCTGAGTGGCCATCAAGGCAGGGAGCCCTTTACCAACCCCAAATCCCAGATGCATTTCGGAGATGAGGAAAGGTGGCCAAGAGAGGGTAAGTGGCTTGCTCAAGGTTACACAGATGGTAAATGACAGAACTGCAACCTGAATTCCAGTCTTTGGATTACAAATGCCAGGCTGTTTCCCTTGACCTCAACAAAATGCCTCCTCACCAACATCAGGGTCCTTACTCTTGGCATATGAACCCTCAACCCTGTCTGAGCTCTAAAAATTCTGGTTGCTGAGGTAGAGCCAAAATGGGGAACTAGTCAGATGCACCAAGTCATCCCTCTGCAACAAAGACCTGAAAAACCAAGTAGAACAGATACAGACATCAATCCTGGAGCCCTGAACTTTAAATGAAAGGAACTGTCAATACCTAACAGATTTAAAACAGGGAACCAGAGACATCAATCTGTAAAAGACAACAATGTCAAAACAATGAAAGAAGGAATAAACGGTGTAAGCATAGACCTTTCAAATGGAGAGAAAATCAAGGCGATATCAAGTAATAAATGACTAGTTTAAACTTAGGAAGAAAAGAGTATATTTCAACGTAACCACAAAGATAATTAACAATCTATGCATCAAAACAATAAAGAAGAAAAACATACTCGGTAAACACAAAATCTATAATAATGAAAGAAATGAAAAGAAATTCTGCAAACAAAAGGAACTCAGCACAGGAAAGTAAGAGGAACAAAGAAAACGTCAACACCACAAAAAAAGCACGACAAAACGACAGCAATAAACTCACAGCTACATTGATAATCACACTGAATATAAATGGCTAAAATGCACCCGTAAAGAGACAGAGAGTGACAGAATGGATAAAATAAAATGACCCATCAATATGCTGTCTATAAGAGACACACCTTAGACACAAAGACATAAATATATTAAAAATCAAAGGACGGAAAAGACTATGTCAAGCAAACAGCAACCAAAAAACAGCAGGAGTGGCAATACTAACCTCAGATAAAATAGACTTTAAGGCAAAAATCACCATAAAAGACAAGGAAGGACATTATATAATGATTAAAGGGACAATCTACCAAGAAAACAAAACCTTAATAAATATCTATGCACCCAATGACAGGACTCCAAAACACATAAAACAAACTCTAAAAGAGAAACTCTAAAACAGAAATAGACAGTTCCACAATAATAGTAGGAGACTTCAACACACCACTCTCAGTAAAGGACAGAACAGCTGGGAAAAAACTCAACAAAGATATAGAGATCTGGTTGTTGTGGTCGGTGCACTGACTCCTCGGCTCCAAGAACTGTCTTTGTTCCCTCCTTACCACCACCATGAAGTGGATGTTCAACGAGGACCACTCGTTGGAACACAGAGGCATAGAATTCGAGAAAATTTGAGCAAAATATCCCGACTGGGTTCCGGTGGTTGTGGAAAAAATCTCTGGCTCTCAGATTGTTGACACTGACAAACAGAAGTACCTGGTTCCATCTGACATCACTGTGGGTCAGTTCATGTGGATCATCAGGAAAGGATCCAACCTCCTTCTGAAAAGGCGATCTTCCTCTTTGTGGACAAGACAGTCCCACAGTCCAGCCTAACTATGGGACAGTTTTACGAGAAGGAAAAAGATGATGATGGATTCTTGTATGTGGCCCACAACAGAGAGAACATTTTTGGCTTCTAATGGCCAGCGCTGGGCTAGGTGCACCATTCCTGTTTGTGTCTATTGTAAATAGCCGATCATTTTCAGTTATTATACCAGGCCCTCTTGACATAGACCTGTTAGTGCATTTGTAACTGGATTTATTTCTTAATATATTGGAAGATTTTGTTTCCTTAGACTAGTAAATTATCATACAGTTTTACTTTGAGTTTTTCTTTTTGTGCATTGTCCTCATGACTACACTTTTCAGGGAACTCGTTCTTCTGGGAATCATATTTAATGAGGATATTTCCACACTGAAGTGAGGTAGGTGGGGTATTAAAGTGAAAGGCAGGGAGACGATGTGTTTATTCTGCATTATGTTTGAAGTGTTAGATGGCTAAGTATTAAAAGCATCCAAATTAAATCCTTAGCAATCAGAACACTTGCTTCTCTAGATTTTGCCAACTGCCAATCATGTTGGACTGAGCTAATCTGTTACTCTTTCTGAAACTGTTAAGGTAAATAATTAACAATAAAACTTCCTCTTGTAAAGGTAAAAAACAAACAAACAAAAGACACAGAATATCTGAAGGCCACAATCAATCAACTTGACCTCATAGATATATATAGAACTCTCCACCCAACAGCAGCAAAGTATACATTATTTTCCAATGCACATGGAACATTCTCCAGAATAGACCACATTTTAGGCCACAAAGCAACCCTCAATAAAATCCAAAACATCGAAATAATACAAAGCGTCTTCTGTGATCACAATGCCATAAAAGTAGAAATTAATAATAGGAAGAGCAAGGAAAAAAATAAAAAACTTGGAAACTGAATAACATCTTCCTTAAGAGAATAAATCAAAGATGGAATAAAGAAAAATATCCTAGAATCAAATGAAAATGAAAACATATCATACCAAAGCCTTTGGGATGAAGCAAAGGCAGTGCTCAGAGGTCAATTTATAGCAATAAACACATACATTAAAAAAGAAGAAAGGGCCAAAATCAAGATGTTCACCCTACAACTTGAACAAACAAAAGAGAACAGCAAAAGGAGCCCACAGTCACCAGAAGAAAGGAAATAATAAATAGAGATAATAACAAAGAAATAGAAAACAGAAAAACAAGAGAATCAACAAGACCAAAAGTTAGTTCTTTAACAAGATCAACAAAATCGACAAACCACTGGCCAAACTGACAAAAGAAAAACAGGAGAGGAAGCAAATAACTCAAATAAGAAATGAAATGCGAGACATTACAACAGACCTAACTGAAATAGAAAGGATAATAATGGAATGAAGAACTATACTCCAACAAATCTGAAAACCTAGAGGAAACGGACAAATTTCTAGAAACATACTACTGCCCTAAACTAACATAAACTGAGGTAGAAAATCTGACAGATCTATAACAAGAGAAGAGATTGAAAAGGTAATTAAAAAAAACTCCCAACAACAACAACAACAACAAAAAGCCCTGGCCTGGGTGGCTTCACTAGAGAATTCTACCAAACATTCAGAGACGAGCTCATACCAGTACTACTCAAACTATTTCAGAGCATAGAAAAGGAAGGGATATTTCCGAATTCATTCTATGAAGCCAGCATAAGCCTGATACCAAAGTCAGGCAAAGACATCACCAAAAAAAAAAAAAATTACAGACCAATATCTCTCATGACTATAGATGCAAAAATTCTCAATGAAATTCTAGCCAATAGAATTTAGCATCATATCAAAAAAATAATACACCACGACCAAGTGGGATTCATACCAGGTATGCAAGGATGGTTCAACATTAGAAAATCAATCCACGTAACCTACCACATAAATAGAACAAAAGAAAAGAATTACATGATCATCTCAATCGATGCAGAAAAAGGCATTTGATGAAGTCCAACACCCATTCCTAATAAAAAATCTTAATAAAATAGGAATAGAAGGAAAATCTCTCAACATAATAAAGGACATCTATGCAAAACCAACAGCCAACATCATTCTCAATGGAGAGAGGCTGAAAGCATTTCCCTGAGAATGGGAAGAAGACAAGGATGCCCTTTATTACCACTCCTATTTAACACTGTGCTGGAAGTCCTAGCTAGAGCAATAAGGCAGGAAAAAGAAATAAAGACATCCAAATTGGAAAGGAAGAAGTAAAACTATCCCTATTTGCGGATAATATGATACTATACATACAGAACCCTAAAAATTCCTCAAGAAAACTAGTGGGACTAACAGAAAGATTCAGCAGAGTAGCAGGATATAAAATCAATGCACAAAAATCAGTTGGATTCCTATACACCAACAAGGAGAACTATGAAAAGGAAATCAGGAAAACAATACCATTTATAATAGCACTTAAAAAAAATAAAATCCTTACGAATAAATCTAACCAGGGATGTAAAAGATCCATATAAAGAAAACTACAAAACACTGCTGCAGGGAACCAAAAGAGACCTACATAAATGGAAAAACACACCATACTCATGGATGGGAAGACTCAACATTCTAAAAATGTCAATCTTACCCAAAGCCATCTACAGATAGAAATCTGATTCAAACACCAACAGCATTCTTTAACAAGATGGACAAATTAATTATTAACTTTAAATGGAAAGGAAAGAGGGCCCGAATAAGTAAAGCATTACTGAAGAAGAAGAACAAAGTAAGAGGCCTCACACCTACTTTAGGATCTCAAAATCTACTATACAGCCACAGTAGTCAAAACAGCCTGGTACTGGTACAAGGACAGATACATAGACCAATAGAACAGAATTGAGAACCCAGATGTAAATCCATCTACCTATAGTCAGTTGATCTTTGACCAAGGCCCAAAGTCCATTAAATGGGGGAAAAGACAGTCTCTTTAACAAATAGTGCTGGCAAAACTGGATGTCCATCTGTAAAAAATGCAACAAGACCCATACCTGACACCATAGACAAAAACTAATTCAAAGTGGATCAAAGACCTAAATATAAAACTTAAAACTATAAAGATCATAGAAGAAAAAATAGGGGACAACGCTAGAGGCCCTAATATATGGCAGAAATAGGATATAAACCATAACTAACAATGACAAACACCACAAGATAAACTAGATAACTGGGATCTCCTAAAAATCAAACATTTATGCTCATCAAAAGACTTCACCAAAAGAGTAAGAAGAGAACCTATAGACTGGGAAAAAATTTTTGGCTATGACATACCCAACAAGGGTCTAATCTCTAAAACCTATAAAATACTGCGACACCATAATAAAAAAACACAAATAATCCAATTAAAAAATGGGCAAAGGATATGAACAGACACTTCACCAGAGAAGACATTCAGGTGGCTAACAGATACATGAGGAAATGCTCGTAATTATTAGCCATTAGAGAATGCAAATCAAAACCACAAGGAGATATCATCTCACTCCAACATTACTGGCATGAATCAAAAAACAGAAAATAACAAATGTTGGAGAGGTTGCGGGGTGATTTGAGCTCTTATGCACTGCTGGTGGGTATGTAAAATGGTACAACCATTTTGGAAAATGATTTGGCGCTTCCTTAGAAAGCTAGAAATAGAAATACCATATGATCCAGCAATCCCACTCCTAGGAATATATCCTAGAGAAATAAGAGCCGTCACACGAATAGACATATGCACGCCAATGTTCATTGCAGCATTGTTCACAATAGCAGAAAGATGGAAACAACCTAAGTGCCCATCAACAGATGAATGGATAAACAAATTGTGGTACATACACACAATGGAATACTATGCAATGATAAAGAACAATGATGAATCTGAGAAACATATATCACGACATGGATGAATCTGGAGGGTATTATGCTGAGTGAAATAAGTCAATCGCAAAAGGAAAAATACTGTAGGAAACCACTATTATAAAAACTCAAGAAAAGGTTTACACACAGAAAGAATTATTCTTTGATAGTTATGAGGGAGGGGAGAGGTTGGGATGAGAAATCACTAACTAGATAGTAGACAAGTTAACTTTGGTGAAGGGAAAGACAACATACAATACAGGGAAGGCAGCACAAGTTGACCAAGGCAAAGTCATGGAAGCTTCATAGACACATCCAAACAGCCTGAGGGACCGAGTTGCTGGGCTGAGGGCTGGGGTCCACGGTCTCAGGGTCATCTAGGTCAACTTGGCATAGCATAGTTCATAAAGAAAATGTTCTATATCAGACTTTGGTGAATAGCATCTGAGTCTTAAAAGCTTGTGAGCGGCCATCTAAATTACAAGTACTGTTCCCATCCTGTCTGGAGCAAAGGAGAATGAAGAAAACCGAAGATGCGTGGAAAATGTCAGTCCAAAGGACTAATGGGCCACAAGTACCACAGCCTCCACCAGCCTGAGCCCAGAACAACTGATGGTGTCTGGCTACCACCACCAACCACTCTGACAGGGATTTCAACAGAGGGTCTCAGACAGGAGGAGAAAAATGTAGAGCAAAATTCAAATTCACAAAAAAAGACCAGACTTAACTGGTCAGAGAGAGACTGGTGGAACCCTAAGACTATGGCTCCCGGACACCCTTCTAACTCAGAACTGAAGTCACTTCTGAAGTTTACCCTTCAGCCAAACGTTACACAGTTCTATAAAACAAACAATAACACACACGAGGAACTTACTTATTAGCACAATCATATAAAGGAGACCAAATGGGCAATATCTGCCCAAAAGCAAAGATAAGAAGGCAGAAAAGGACAGGAAAATAGGAGGAATGGAAATGGGGAACCCGGGGTGGAGAAGGGGAGAATGTTAACATATCACGGGGATTGCAACCAATGTCACACAACAATCTGTGTATAAATTGTTGAATAAGAAACGAATTTGCTCTGTAAGCTTTCACCTAAAGCATAACAATAATAATTAAAAAAAAAAGAACTAGGCAAAGAAAAAAAAAGAATCCTTGTTGCTGTCAAGTGAACTCCAACTCATGGCAACCCTATATGTGTCAGAGTAGAACCGTGCTCCATAGGGTTCTCAATGGCTGATTTTTCAGAAGCAGATTATCAGGGCTTTCTTCTGAGGCACCTCAGGGTAGAACCTCCAACCTTTCAGTTAGCAGCTGGGTGCATTAACCATTCACACCACCCAGGGACTCCATCTGTGCTTGAGAGGAAAGGTACTATCTGGAGTTTTAATGTACTTTCATTAGAGACGCCTGCAGTGGCTGCCCAATCTAAAGCAGCCCCCAGACACTCTCCAGGGCTGTATTATAACCTTTGTGGCTTTTAGTTCCATAAAAAAATTATTAGAAACTGTATTTTTTATGACTGCATTGGTATAAAGATAGATATAATTCAGGCTAGGTTCATTATTATGCATATATTATTATTATACTCATATTTTCACCTGGTTTTATAAATTCAAATGAAAATATTTGGGGGGCCTCGGACAGTCTTGTGGGCCCTGAGCCCCAGGCACCTGCTCCTGATGGAGAAGTCATCCTGGAATCTCTATCAGAGCACTCTTTGATTTTCTTCACAGCATGTCTTGCTATCTGACATTTCCTTATTTTCTTACTGATGTTTGCTCGTTGTCTGACTCTGCCAACTAGAACATAAGCTTCAAGAGAGAAGGAACCTTTCCTGTTTTGTTCACTGTGGCATCCTCAAAGGCCTGCTACATGCTTGGCACATAGTTGTTGCTGTTAGCTGTCATCGCTTCGCCCCAAGGGGATCGGACCGTTGTGATCCATAGGGTTTTCATTGGCTGATTTTTTGGAAGTAGCTTGCCAGGCCTTTCTTCCTAGTCAGTCTTAGTCTAGAACCTCTGCCAAAGCCTGTTCAGCATCAGAGCAACCTGTAAACCTCCACTGACAGATGGGTAGTGGCTGCACATGAGGTGTATTGGCCAGGAATCGAACCCAGGTCTCCTGCATGGAAGGCAAGAACTCTACCACTGAACCACTCCTGCCCCCATGGCACACAGTAGGTGGTCAATATTCTCAGATGATAAGTTGAAGCAGAGCCTATTTTTTAAGACAGCTGTATGTGAGTCCCAGTTAGTGGCACCCATTAGCCCAGGCACCCACCTTATAGATCTGGTGGCCCTCCTTGGTGCCTTTCTCCTCTCACCCTCTACCTCCTGGTCATCATGCTTGGTGTATGGTACTTTATCTTTGTCTCTGGAAGTATTCCCTCACCTCCAGCCCCTGCTCAACCCTGCCTCTCCCCCGGTCTTACCAGCTCCTATCCACACTCCTGGCCTGGCTTCCTCTGCAGGCTTGCCCCCCTGCCAAGCCTCCAACCTGCCACCAGTATGATCTTTCAAAATGCCAATCCGAGCATGTCATCTAAAACCCCTGGACAGCTTCTCCCTGCCCTCCAGACAGAGTCCAAGTTTGCACCACCTGGCATACAACGTCTTTGCCATCTGCTCCCGGCCACACCTCCTGCCCCTCCCCAGAGTGCCAGCCACAGCCAAGGGCCCATGGTCCCCAGAAAGCAGACTCCAGTCATTTATTCCCTTGCTTGGAAGGCTTCCTGCTCCAGGTCTAGCCTCCTCCTCTCTGAGGCCTCCCATGAAGCCTGAGGCAGAGCTGGTCATTAGCAAACCTCAACCATAGCATTGGCCAGCCTGAATGGCCAACAATGTTTCTGTCTGTCCCACAGGTAACAGGGGCAGGGCCTTTTCTGCCTCTGTACCTCGGTATCCCAGCCTGTACCATGGGCCTGGCACACAGTAGCTCAGGAAGGGTCCTGGGTCTGGCACTATCCTGGACAGACTATGTGTCCTGGGCACATATGTGGCACTATGCCAAGTCCCCACCATGAACACATATACCAATGAGGGCAAATATAGCTGGCTCAGACCAAGACTGCCATTCCGGTCCTTACAGTCCTGCCCCATTCGTGTATAGAAGCCAACACTGAGATGCCCAGGTTACCTGTAGACACGCCCAACAGATACCAACCAGGCCTCCACTGTAGCCAGCTGGGATTTCTGCAGCCACCAGGGCTGGCAGCCTCAATCCACCCCGGCCTTCCTGCCTGCAATGGGGCAGCAGACACCCTGCAATAGAACTGTGCTGAAATCTATTGGGCACATTCACTTGGTCAGAACCAGGCTCAGTATGGCCTCTGCTCACACTGTTCTCATCCCTCTTTATTTCCAGTGTCATGGTTTGAATTATGTCCCCAAAAAAATGTGTGTATCATTTTGGCTAGGCCATGATTGCCGGTACTGTGTGATTTTCGTGTATGTTGTAAACCTGCCTCTATGATGTTAATGAGGGAGGATGGGTGGCAGTTGTGTTAGTAAGGCAGGACCTGACCTACAAGACTGGATTGTGTCCTGAGACAATCTCTTGAGATATAAAAGACAGAAGTAAGCAGTGAGACAGGGGGACCTCATACCATCAAGAAAGCAGTGCCGGGAGCACAGCGTGTCCTTTGGACTGGGGTCCCTGCACCGAGAAGCTCCTAGTCCGGGGCAACATTGATGAGAAGGCCGACAGAGAGAGAAAAAGGCTTCCCCTGGAGCTGACACCCTGAATTTGGACTTTTAGCCTACTTTGACTATGAGGAAATAAATTTCTCTTCGTTAAAACCATCCACTTGTGGTATTTCTGTTATGGCAGCACTAGATGACTAAGACATCCAGCAACCATGACTTTCTGGGAATGATAGTGGAAATCAGAACCTGGATGCAATGAGAGCTGGAAGAATGTAATTGAAAAAGCATGTGCTCTGGAATCAGGAAGACCTGAGTTCCAATTGCAGCTTTGCTATTTGCTAGCTGTGTGACCTTAGGCAAGTCACTTAACCTCTCTGGGCCTCAGGTTTATCATCTGGAAACTGGGGATCATGATAGTACCTACCTTATAGAGTTGTTAACAGGATTAAAGGAGCTAATGCATATAACACACTACACTCAGTGGTAAACTCAATGCTTAGAGGCCATTACTATTATTGTTAATATTATTATTACTGTTGGACTACATGCTTGGTACACTGTGTGGGGACAGCAGAAAGAGTAGGTTTTTCAATAACTGAGTGGTAGACACTCTTGGCTCCCAAAACTTCTCAGGCCAATGCTGATATTGACTGGAGAGGGACCCAGGCCCAGGCATGGCTTTACCCTGCAAGGAGGGGCTGCCCTTCATTGACATTGGGAATTGGTATCCAGTACCTTCCACCTATGCTTTGGGAGCTTCCAGTCTTACTGTAGAGACCAATACCCCTCATTCAGGCCCTGCCACTTGTGAGAAGCCCTGTTAGTCTGGTGAGCTGAGCTGTGGACACCTTCTATTCCTAAGGTTGGAAAAGAATCAACTAACAGGTGACCTAGGGCCCCTGGATCCTGTGTCCCTCCACCTGGGCCATTGGCAGTGAATGCTTCAACTCTACTTTCCCTGCTGCCTTTCTCAGAGCCCTGGGGCTCCATGGCAGCAATTTCAGGACCTCAGCAGGGTTGATAACCCCCAGTTAGATCATTTAAAATTTTAAAAGCATTTAGTCCATTTAAAAAGCAGAAGAACAGGAAGGAAAGAGCAGAAAAAATATTTGAAGAAATTACAGCTGAAAACTTCCCAAATGCAATGAAAAACTTTAATCTACACATCCAAGAAGCTCAACAAAAATCCCAGTAATAGAAACTTAAAGAGATCCACAAGCAGACACATCATAGCAAAAATGCTTAAAGCCAAAAATGAGGAGAAAAATCTTGAAAGCAGCAAGAGAGAAATGAACCGTCACTTACAAGAGAACCTCAATAAGATTAACAGCTGACTTCTCATCAGAAACTATGAAGGCCAGAAAGCAATAGGATACCATACTCAAAGTGCTCAAAGAAAAAAAACTATCAACCAAGAATTTAATACCCAGCAAAGTTACCTTTCCATACGGAAGGCAAAAAAAAAAAGACATTCCAGGTAAACAAAAACTGAGAGGATCTGTTGTTAGCAAACCTGCCTTACAAGAAATAACAGAGGAAGTTCTTTAGGTTGAAAGTAGGTGACTTCAAAGAGTAATGCAAACCCGTACCAAAAAACTAAAAGCCCCAATAAAGGTAATTATAAATGACAGTATAAATGCATATTTCTTCATCTTTCTTCTCTTAACTCATTTAAAAAGCAATTGTATAAAAATATGTATATAACTGTATTGTTTGTCCTATAACATATAAAAAATATAATATATTTCAGAACAACAACACAAAGGAGGTGAATGGGAGCAAAGTTGTATTGGGCTAAGGAAATGCCAGATAGTAACTTGAACTCACAAGAACAAATGAAGAGAACCAGAAATGGGAAATTAAAAGGCTAATATAACAATATCTATAAATATATAATTGCTGTTTTCTTCTCTCAGCTTTTTTAAAAGACATAAAATCATATAAAGTAATAAGCATAACAATATATCATTGGGTTTGTACCATATATGGATATAATATGTATAGGAATAATGCCACAAACACAGGGAAAAGGGAATAGAGCTATATAAGAATAACATTTCTATATTTCATTGCGATTAAGTTAAAGTCTGTAGCAGATTCTGATAAGTTAAGGTGTATAAGGTTAGTCCCAGAGCAATCAATGAGGAAATAACTCAATAAGATATAGAGAAACATTGTACTGTTTAATGAGAAGCTAGTTTGTTCTGTAAACGTTCATCTAAAGTACAACTTAAAAAAAGTAAAAAAAAAAAAAAAAGCTATAGAGAAACATATCATTAGAGAAATTAAAATGTTACATTAGAAAATTCTACTTAAAGCAAAAGAAAGCAACAAAGGAAGAACAAAAAAGACATGACATATTTAGAAAACAAAAAGTTAAACAGCAGATGTAAATCCAAATATATCAATAATAACATTACATGTGAATTGATTAAAGAATCCAATCAAAAAGCAAAGATTATCAGACTAGATTCAAAAAAAGATCTAACTATATATTGTCTACAGAATACACATTTTAGATTCACAGATATGATTACTTGAAAGTAAAAGGATGGAAAAATGTATACTATGCAAACAGCAAGCATAAGAAAGCTGGAGTGGCTATACTGAGATCAGAGAAAATGGACTTTAAAACAAAAAATGTTACTACAGATAAAGAGGAACACTTTATAATAATAAAACAATCAATCCATGAGGAAGATAAAACAATTATAAACATACAAGCACCTAACAATGGAGCACCAAAATATATGAAGCAAAAAGTGAGAGAAATTAAAGGGAAAATAGACAATTCAACAATAAAAGTTGGACTCTTCAATACTCTACTTTCAATAATGGATAGAACAACTAGGCAGAAGAACAACAAAAAAATAGAAGATTTGAAAAACTACAAACTAATGAGATCTAACAGACATCTATAAAATACTCCCCCCAGCAACAGCAGAATAGACATTCTTCTCAAATGCACATAAAACATTCTCCTGAATAGATCATTAAAAAAAAAAAAAAAAAAAAACTCAATAAATTTAAAAGGATTGAAATAATACAAAGTATGTTCTAGGACCACAATGTAATGAAATTAGAAATTACTAAGAAAAATAAATTTGAGAAACTCAAAAATATGGGGATATTAATCAACACACTTCTAAATACCTAATGAGTCAACCTTGTGATAACTGAAAATAAAGATACAACACAGGAGAACTTATGGATTGTAGCAAAAGCAGTGATCAGAGGTAAATTTATAATTGTAAATGCCTACATTAAAAATAAGATCTTACCCCGAAAGTATGGTCTCCAGACACCCTTTTAGCTCAGTGATGAAGTCACTCCTGAGGTTCACCCTTCAGCCAAAGATTAGACAGGTCTATAAAACAAAACAAGACTAAAGGGGCATACCAGCCCAGGGAAAAGGACTAGAACGCAGCAGGGGACAGAAAAGCTGATAATAGGAAACCCAAGGTCGAGAAGGGAGAGTGTTAACATGTTGTGGGTTTGTTAACCAATGTCATAAAACAACATGTGTACTAACTGTTTAATGAGAAGCTGGTTTGTTCTGTAAACCTTCATCTAAATTACAACAAAAAAAGAAAAGGAAAACAAAATAAGATCTCAAATTAACAACTTAATCTTCTACCTTAAGAAACAATCAAACAAAAAAGAATAAACTAAACATAAAGCAAGCAGAAAGAAGGAAATAATAAAGACTAGAACATAAATTAATGAAGTAGAGAATAGAAAAACTATAGAAAAAAAATCATGAAACAAAAAGTTCATCTTTGAAAAGATGAACAAAATAGACAAACCTTCAGATTAACCAAGCAAAAAAGATAGAAGACTCAAATTACTAAAATAAGACAGGAAAGAGGGGACATTAGTACTGACTTTATGGAAATGAAAAGGATTATGAAAAAATACTAACAACAATTATATGCCAATTGTGGTGCAGTGAATTACTTAATATGGCCCTTTTAGCCATGCATGGTCTTGTAACTCCCACACAGTGACTGGGTGGGATTATGCAAATCAGGTGCTTGTGGCACACCAAGGAGGATTGGACAGCTTGCTAACAATGCAAATAAGATGCATGGGACCCAGTTGGGGGTGGGTCCAGGCAAATAAGTTGCTTGGCACTCTAACAAGGGGATTGGTCAGTTTTGCCATCCTAGTAGCCTTCAAAAGAGAGCTAATTCCAGAGTGGACGGTGGATCTAACTACCATCAAGAAAGAAGAAGAGTGGAGTGCATCCTTTGGACCCAGGGTCTCTGCCCTGACTACCTCCTAGGCTTAGGAAACAGATACCTGTAACACCAGAGATGGTGGAGATGGTGAGAAGTGGTGGCAGAGAAACAGCAGCAGCAGAACCAGGAGACTGGCATGAGATAGCATGGTGGGCTTCCTAGCCCATGGAGCAAGGCAGCTACAGTGGGCATGATGACCCACAGAGCAGAGCGAGAGAGCTGAGCATCTTTGATCAGGAGACTTGCTGGCAGAGTGGGGTGCCTCTGGGCAGTTACTGGTGGAGCTAAAGAGCTTTGTAACACATGCCCAAGCAGGGCAGAGACCAGGCTGAGGGCTGAGGGCCGAGAGAGAGGTCTGCCTGTGGGCGTGGCTGAGAAGCTGTCCTGACCAAAGAACTGTATCCTGAGTCGTTCCTAATCCTGAATTGTAACCTGCTACTTCCCTAATAAACCCTGTAACTGTGAGTATGATCTGTGAGTTCTGTGTGGCCATTGCAATGAATTATCAAACCCAGCAGAGAAGTAGAGAGTGCCATGGGAGGGATGGCTGGTGTCAAAATTGGTAAAAAGTCTGAAGGGCAGAGTTATGTTAATATCTCCACTTCATAGGAGTCAGCCATGAGCTGACGATCTTGATTCTCTCCTTCTCCTGGCATCAGACAAAGAGGTCTGATGTCATTACATCATTTTTACACCAATAAATTAGATAGATAAAATGGGCAAATTTCTAGAAAGACACAAACTATAAAAACTGACTCAAGAAATAGAGACTATGAATAGCTCCACAAGAGACTGAATTAGTAATAAAAAAAAAAAAAAAAAAAAAAAAGCCACCCACAAAGAAAAGCCCAGGGCCAGATGGCTTCACAGGTGAATTCTACCAAACATTTAAAGGGGGATTAATATCAACTGTTTACAAATTCTTCCAAAATAGGAAGGAACACTTCCCAACTCATTCTATGAGCCCATTATTACCCTGACACCAAAAACAAAGACATTACAAGAAAAGAAAACTACAGATCAGTATCTCTTATGGGTATAGACACAAAATTCCTCAACAAAATAGTAGCAGACTGAATCCAACGTAAAAAGAATTACACACCATGACTAAGTGGGATTTATCCCAGGGGTGCAAAGTGGGTTTAACATCTGAAAATCAATTAATGTAATACATCATATCAATAGCATAAAAAATAGAAACCATATGATCATTTCAATAGATGCAGAGAAAGCATTTGACAAAATTCAAAACTCTTTAATGATAAAAACACTCAACCAACTAGGATTAGAAGGGAATTTCCCCTACCTGATAAAGGATATCTATGAAAAACCACGAATATACCATAGACTGCCAGAAGAACAAATAAATCTGTCTTAGAAGAAGTACACCCAGAATGCTCCTTAGAAGAGAGGATGGCAAGACTTTGTCTCATGTACTTTGGACATGTTATCAGGAGGGGCCAGTCCCTGGAGAAGGACATCATGCTTTATAAAGTAGAGGGTCAGCAAAAAAGAGGAAAACCCTTAATGCAATGGATTGACACAGTGGCTGCAATGATGGGCTCAAGCATAGCAATGATAGTGAGGATGGCACAGGATGGGGCAGTGTTTCCTTCTGTTGTAACACGGTCGGTGTGAGTCAGAACCGACTCAATGGCACCTAACAACAACATGAAAAGCCCACAGCTAACATCATACTTAATGGTGAAAATCTGATGCTTTCCTTCTTAGATCAGGGACAAGACAAGGGTGTCCATTCCCGCCACTTCTATTCAACATTGTACTCGAGGTTCTAACCAAAGCAATTAGGAAAGCAAAAGAAACAAAATTCATCCAGACTGGAAAAAATGAAGTAAAACTATCTATTTGCAGATGAACATGATCATGTACATAGAAAATCCTAAGGAATTCACTACAGTATTAGAACCTGTGAGGCTTCAGGATGCAAGATCAATGTATAAACATAAATTGTATTCCTATCTACTTGAAGTGAATAATCCAAAAATGAAATTAAGAAAACAGTTCCATTTACAATAGGTCAAAAAGAAAAAAATACTTAGGAAAAATTTAATAAAAGAAGTGTAAAACTCATACTCTGAAAATTATAAAATTCTGTTGGAAGAAATTAAATAAGATATAAATAAATGGAAAGATGTCCCATATTCATGGACTGGATGACTTAATATTAAGATGGAACTACTCCCCACACTGATCTATATATTTAATGTAATACCTATCAGAATACTAGCTGGCTTCTTTGTAGAAACTGACAAGCTGGTCCTAAAATTCATATGAAAATTCAAGGGATGCAGAACGTCAAAACAATCTTAAAAAAAAAAAAAGAATAAATTTGGAAGACTTGTACTTTCAGATTTCAGATCTTACTACAAAGCAACAGTAATCAAGGCTGTGTGGTTCTGGCATAGGACAGACATATAGATCAACGGAATAGAATTGAGAGTCCAGAAATAAATTCAAACATCTCTGGTCAACTGATTTTCAACAAGAGTGCCAAGATCATTCAATGAAGAAAGAATAGTCTGTTCAACAAATGGTGCTGGGACAACTAGATGGCCACACACAAAAGAATGAATTTGGACCCCCTACCTCACACCATATACAAAAACTAACTCAAAATAGATCAAAGATACATATAAGAGCCAAAGTTATAAAACTCTTAGAAGAAAACATAGATGTACATCTTTGTGACCTTGGATTTGGCAGTGGATTCTTACATAGGACGTTAAAAGTGAAAGCAACAGGAGAAAAATATAAAATGGGCTTAGTTAAAAATAAAAATTTTGTGCTTCAAAGGACACTATCAAGAAAATGAAAATACAACCCACAAAATGGGAGAAAATATTTTCAAATCATATATTTGTTAAGGGACTTGTATCTAGAATATATACAGAACACTTACAATTGAATAATAAAAGGACAGAACAATTTAAAAATGGGCAAAAGACCTGAATAGACATTTCTTCAAAGAATATATACAAATGACAAACAAGCACGAGAAGATGCTCAACATCATTAATCATCAGGAAAATGCAAATCAAAATCACAATGAGATACCACTTCACATCCACTAGGATGACTATAATCAAAAAGTCAGATAATAACAAGTGTAAGTGAGGATGGGGAGAAATTAGTACCCTCATACACTACTGGTGGGGTTGTAAAATGGTCAGCCACTTTGGGAAACGGTCTGACAGTTCCTCAAAAAGTTAAACACAGAGTTACCATTTAACTCAGCAATTCTACATCTAGATATATACCCAGCAGAAATGAAAACATATGCCCACACGAAAACATGTACACGAATGCTCATAGCAGCATTATATACAATAGCCAAAAGGCGGAAACAACCCAAACATCCATCAATTGATGAATGATTAAACAAAATATAGTATATCCATATAATGCATTATTATTTGGCCATATAAAAGACTGAAGTACTGATACCTGCTACAACATGGATGAATCTTGAAAACATTATGTTAAGTGAAAGAAATCAATCACAGAATACCACATTATATGATTCCATTTATATGAAATGTCAAGAATAGTCAAACCTATAGATATAAAGTAGATTAGTGGTTGCCTAGAGCTGGGAAAAGTAGGGTGTTGAGGGTGATAGCTAAAGGGTACAGGGATTCTTTCTGAGGTGATGAAAATGTTCTATAATCGATTGTGGTAATGGTTACACAACTCAATGAATATACTAAAAACAATTGAATTGTACAATTTAAATGAGTGAATTGTATAGTATGTGAATTATATCTCAATAAATTTATCACAAAAAGCATTCCATTTTAAAATATATGTTGAGGTCTTACATAATATTTATTTAATTTTAAACAGGGCTCCATGACTTGTTCCTTCATCCAGGAAGACTTTACTGAGCACCTACAATGTACAGAACCTTGGGCTGGCACAGGAGTCAGAGAGCATGGGGTTCAGAGATGAGTTTAGTAAAGCACCTGCCCCTGGAGCAGGTCAGATGAGGGGTGGACAGCATCCAGTTAAACTCCAGCCTGTCAAAATACTGAGCACCTTGCCAGGTGGGTGTATTCTTCCTGCTAGCATTTATTGAGTGCTTACTGAGTACCAGGCACCGTGCTAAACACATTCCACGCGTGACTTCACTGAATCCTCCCAGCCCTGTTTCAGTGCTCACATAGCCTCATTTTACAGATGATGAAGCTGATGATGGAGCCTCTGTCCTCCCACTTCTTGCAAAAGCAGAGGAAGTCTGGGCTTGCAGGCGTCCTGGACAGAATTGGTTTGTGATGGAGCCTAAAGAAGGCCTCAACCAGCTCTAGGGAGAAACTGAGTCTCCCCAGATAGGCCATGGAGGCAGGGGTCTCAGTGTGGAATGGCAAAGATGCTCATGCAGGCAAAGAGTCTCAAGACCAGAGTTCTCATACAAGTTCTGCCCACTCCTCAGCACTTCACTGCTCCAACACTGTGTTTCTTCAACTGTAGAATCGGCTAATATGCCTACTTTTACCACACAGTTAAGAGCCCTGCATGAGATAAGACAAGTAGAAGAACCAGGGTTAGCACTGTGCTGAAAAGCCTGACGTACTGAGGCCAAGGACCCTGTGCCCCCAGTTGCGGAGGCCCAGCCCTGTCTGGAGAGGGCAGTGCACACACTCACAAACACATACCCCTTCTCCATCCCCTGCCTCTGATTCACCATCCTTGCCTTCGGATACTGTCACACGGTGTGAGACACTGCCACTCTTTGCCCATCAATCTTGACAGTCCCACTCAAGCCCTCTTTCTCCTGGAAGCTTTCCCAGACTGCCAGCCCAGGGGGAGAGAGCCTCCTCAGAGAACCAGACACTTGCTGGTATCTGAGGGCTACCTGCTTGCCTGGGTTACAATCCCAGCCCCTCCACTGACTAGCTCTGTGAGCCTGGGCAAGTGCCTTACTCACTCAAAACACCCAGTGCAACATCTGTAAAATGAGGCTATAAGAGCATTTAGTACATAGGGTAATTGTGAGGATTCAATGAAATAAGGCTTGGAAAGCACTTAGCCTGTCTCCTCCTTGTTATTGTTACTGGCTGACAAGTCAGCCCCGGACTCATGGTGACCCCATGCGCAATGGGATCAGACTTCTGTGATTTATAGGGTTTTTATTGGCTGATTTTCAGAAGTACATCAGGAGGCCTTTCTTCCTAGTCCATCTTAGTCTGGAAGCTCTTTTGAAACCTGTTCAGCCTCATAGCAACATGTAAGCCTCCACTGACAGACGGATGGTGGCTGCCCATGAGTTGCATTGGCCAGGAATCAAACCCAGGTCTCCTGCATGGAAGGCAAGAATTCTAACACTGAACCACCACTGCCTTCTTATCTCCTCCTTAAATATGGCTAATTCCTGTTGTGCCCACTTCACAGGCTACAGGTAGGAGATTCTGATGTGTTGTGAACCATTGTGTGGGCAGGCACTGACAGCCTGTGCTGGGGACTTGGCTGCGGAGAACACATGGGCTGCTGAGTAGCTGGGTCACAGCCAGATCCTGAGCTATGTGCCCTCATCCTATGCAAAGAAGCCCCAGGGGAGGGCCCTCACCCTCTGCTGAGAGCTCCCCAAGCAACGGTCCCTTGCTTACTGCATACAGAGAGGGGCAGGCAGGGCCCCCTGGGGCATGGAATCTAGAGGACAGCCACCAGCAGGTCAGCTCCCACTATCCCGGGCTCTGGTGGGCTTCTCTCGTGCAGGGGTTGGGCTAGGCCCTGATCCCAGTGCCGGCGAATCACCTGGGGTCTCTCCAAATGCAGGTCTGGGGTGTAGCCTGAGAGCTGGTGCTTCTAACAAGCTTCCAGGGGTTGCTGATGCAGCTTTCCCTGAGCCATACTTTAAGTAGTGAGGACCTAAAGCACGGTACGGCCCTTTCTGAGAAGACAGTTTGGGAATGTGATGGGTCTCCCATGGGTCCTGGAAGGCCCCAGCCCCACCCAACCACTCCCTTAGCTTCCAACATCTGGAGGGTAACACTACATAGATTTTCAGAGTTTCCAGGACTCCATTATAGAAAATAAAATAAGTATCATATTATGAAAAACTTGCAAGATATGAAAATATAACAGGAAGAAAATCATTGACAATCTCATTACCATATTAGGACAACTGTTACCCTTTCTCCCAGGATTCCAAAGCCATGTCTGCTAGTGGGGGGGGAGGGGGTCCTCCCATGAGTGGGATCTGCCCCAGTACTCTGGCCTGGCACAGGGAAGCATTGAGTAAGATCCTGGGGCTGCCCCAACACCCTTCATCTCCTGGCCCCCTTCCCACCCGAGGAGTGATACCCAGCCCACAGTGTCTGAGGCCCTCAACCAGACCTCTCCTGGGCACAAAGTTGAGGGCAGGGCCCCCTGCCCTCCTCCCTCACAGGCCACAGAGGAGGGAACTGCTGCTATAGAGGAGGCAGAGGTGGGGTCTGGGGGAGGGGGAACACATCTGGATTCCTGGCCCCAAGCCCACATTCCTTCCCTGTGAGTGTGAGGAGATGGGGCCTCGGGGGAGCAGTGAGAATGCTGCTGGCCCCCATCCTGCTGCTGGAACAGGACCCAAACAGGCAGGAAGATTGCTGGGACTTGAAGAGCTAGAACATCATTTGGGGGTCCAGAACCCCCCACCCAGATTGTTGGCTCACCAGCATGGGCCCGGGCTGGGCCTCTGTCCTGTCCACACCAGCCAGTCTTGCCTCAGAAATACCCAAGGGGACAAGAAGATGGAGACCAGAAAGCCATGAGCCCGTTCACTTGAGGAAGGGCCTGGGTGGGGAGGTCGTCACTCTACCTGCCATACCCACAGAAGCCGGTGTACAGCTCACACGGGAACCCAACAGCCCTGCCTGGCTGGGGCTGTCTTACCTGGGGGCAGTCCTTGATGTAGTGTCCTTTGTTGAAGCAGAGGTGGCACAGGTAGTTGGGCGGGGGCCGCTTGCTCGGCTTGCGGGCCTCAGAGGTGAGGGTCAGGTCAGAGAAGTGCTCAGTGAGGGAGTTGAGTCCCTCAGCGATGTTGTTGATGGAGCCGTAGGGTGAGGCGTTCTTGTACACGCTGCTGCTCAGCGCCTGGGGGGACAGAGGCCGTGAGGTCTCCAGAAGCCTAGGCATCTCCATGGGCCCATATACACACACATGAAATCATGGTGAACCTTCAGCTGCCCGTGGGCTCTGCCTCCAAGGGCCTGAGTTCAAATCTTAACTCTAGCTATGTATCCATGAGCAAGCCCTGGGCTTGCGAGCCCCATCTATGAAACAAGAATAATGACAGCCACCCACAGGGTTTCTATAAGGTCTTGGGTATAAAGCACTTTATCTTGTGCTTGGTGGTGATGATGATGATGATAATGATGGTGACTATTGTTATTATGATCATTAGTTCTTGTTTACACAGCCACAAAGTAGGAAGTACCAGGAGAAAGCAATCTGCTAGGCTCTGGCTCTGCCCCTTACTGGTGGTGTGATTTTAAGCAAGTCACTCATCTCTGGCTGACTCAGTTTCACTGTCTTGCAAGGAAGAGGAGTATCACTTGCAGCATTGTTTCTATTTTTCAGGAGAAAAAACTGAGTGTAGCCTTAGCCTGTTCCCTGGGAGGCTCAGCAGCTCTCCTGTGGTATGAGGTCCATGCAGTGTGTCCAGAGAACCCACAGCCCAGCCCAGGCCACCTCTCTGGGAGCCTGCAGAGGGAAGCAGCCCACCTCTCCCTCCTCCAGATGACAGGAACCAGACCTCTCACCTGGCTTCAAAGCAGACAAGGCCCAGGCCCCCTCCTGGTGTAAACAGCCTCTACAGGAGTCACGGGCTCTGGGCGACTGGGCATGCTGGAATTTAGTGAAGGTGGGGCCTGCAGTGAGGCTGGCAGGGGCCAAGGCCAAGGCTGGAAAGAGGCACCTCCCCTGGGGTCATCCCCTGGCCCAGCCCAGGGGCCCCAGAACTCTAGGAGTGAGCTACAGGCCATGGGGAGCCTTGGGTCTGATAGCAGAGACAAGGCCATGTTCTGGGAGTCCCCAGGCTGGTAGGTAGCAAGGACCCTGCAAGGGAGGGCCTCAGGCTCCCTTAAAAACATGCGGCAGATGGGGGCCCAGGTGGTCCTTCTGTGGCCCCTCATTGTGGGGAGGGGAGGGACAGAGGAAGGCAGGCTGGCCCCAGGGCATCAGACACCCCTTCCAGACAGAGCCTACCACTCAGACATGTATCCCAGCCTCCCTGCTCGTCCCTGTGTGGGGTGTGGCACTCTCCTTCTACAGAACGACAAAGCCCTCATTGCCAGGTTTTACCACTGTGTTTGCACCCTGGACACCCTGCTGCTGTGTGACCCTGGGCCAGCCCTTTCCCTCTCTGGGCCTCTGTTCCCTTCTGTGTACAGGGGAAGATTTGCCCCAGAGTTTGGGATCTGACAGGAAAGACAGACACCACATACAGGCAGCCCAGGCCCAAAACACAGATGGCCTATAGTGACTGGGGGATGGAACTCCCAATGACTATCTCTGCTCTCGCACTGCCCCACCCTTTTTAGGATATTAACCCCCCAAAAAAACCAAACTCGTTGCCGTCTAGTCAATTCCAACTCATAGCGACCCTATAGGACAGAGTAGAACTGCCCCATAGAATTTCCAAGGATTTGGACTGCCGACCTTTTGGTTAGCAGCCATAGCTCTTAACCACTGTACCACCAGGGTTTCCTTTTAGGATATTAGGATCCATTAAACACAGGACCAGTGGAAGAGACCATGCAAACCTGCATTCAGTCTCCAGCTCTCAGCGGAGCCCTAGATGGAGTGGTCTGTCCTGAGAGGCAAAGGATCCCCCATCTTTGGAGGGTCCGAGCCAGTGACAGGGGCCCACAAGGGCTGGGGAGGGTTCAGATAGAAACTGGATTAGATACTAACATATACTGAGCACATGCTACGCCCAGGCACTGGGAACTTTATGGGTACTAAGATAGCTGAGTCATGGTCCCCATTTTACAGATTCAATAAGTATATACAAAATTGCTTTGAATGATGTGGGAAATTTTTAACAAATCGTTTTCTAGGCCCCACCTCAGACCCACCAAAGCAGTGCCGGGGACCAAGGACCAGAGTCTGCATTTAGAACTCTCCTCAGCAGTTCAGACCCAGCCAGCCCAGCCCACCCAGCCTTGGGAACCCCGGCACTTTCCAGCTGGTAAGGTCTCTCCTGATCTTGCCACAAGGACTCTCGCCAAACCAGGAGGCCCCAACCTCCACTGAAACTGGCTGAAGGGAGGGCAGCATCACCCAGCCTCCCAGAGAAAAGTTCATCCAAACAAGAAACTTCAGGCTGCAAATGCCGTGTGTGACTCACCCTCATGGCTGGGAAATGCAATTTCACAAATAACAACTCTTTTTCATTTTTTTCTGGATAAGATTTAAGCAAGTCCACAGGAATCAGGACTGTTTTGGCAGCAAATTGTCAAGAGGAAGGGGAAGTTTGGTGGGTGCCAGAAAGTGCCCTAATTACACCCTGAAAAGCCTCTCCCCCCATCTTGCAGCCACTCTCCCCTGCCCATGGACGGCCCTGCAGGCATCCCTGGGCAGCGGGGATCTCGGAGCAGGCTGCCCTCTCCCTGCAGCTCAACACCCCCACCCTCCCAACCACGTCACAAGGGGCACAGCCTTGCCCTGTCCTACTGGTAGCTCTGTGGACACAGGGCTTCCACCCCCACTGCCTCCCCACCTCCAGTGCCCCCAGCCTGCCCCTAATGGCTGCTCTCCGTCCCTTCCCCCACCACCAATTCAAGACGAACACCACCTTAGAGCTGAAAGGGCAGAGAGCGGTCAGCTGACCCAACCTCATTAGATGATACACATGGGGAAACTGAGGCACTGGACACAGAGCCCAGGCACGCATCCAGGCCTAAGGACCATGAGTCCTGCTGGCCCGGCCTGTGCAGAGCTGGTGGGGCCGCAAGCTGTTTCCTCTTCCAAGGCCCAGAGAAGCTCGGGCCATGGAGGTGAAAGGCGAGTGGGGACTGGACAGGGCAGAGGCCAGCACACAAGAGCTCCCTCTCCTCCAGCCCCAGAGCTGGGGCCTGGCCTCTTGGCTCTCCTCTCTTTAAAACGGAGGGGAGGAAGAAGGCAAACTCAATGATGCCCCTAGCCCTGCTTTCTTAGGGTCCAGACACCCAGGTACACCCGGCATGCAGAGGGTGCTTAATAAATGTGGGCACCATCTGTGAAAGTCCTTCCATCTGTAACTGGTGGGCAAGGGGCATGGGCTTCCCTTCACTGGTCAGCTCTGACATGGCCACAGCCCAGCCGCTGCTCCAGACATCCTCACGCGGAAGCTCCGCGCTTGTCTCCCTGTGCTCAGCGCTTGCTGTCCCACCTCTTAAAATGCCCTTCTCTCTGTCCACACAAGCCCCCTTCAGGACCTGCATCTAGATCTGCCTCTAACTCCAGTTGTGTGGCCTTGGACACACCCCCTCCCCTTCCTCAAGGCCGCAGGCTCCAAGGAATAGTGAGAACAGCACCGATTCAGGTGTTCTCTGAGGCCCCACTGCCCCAAAAGGCTCCAGCCTTCTCCAGGGTCCTTCCTTACCTGTGTGGCCCTAACCAGGAGCGGGGAACACCACGGGACCCCTCCTGCCTTGGCCTAAGGGGCCCTGAAGTCTCTGCTGAACCTGTTTGCGAGGGTGATGCCTCCTCATCTCTCCTACAAAACTGGACGACCAGGAAGGCAAAGATTCAGCAAACCTCCAGAGCCCAGACTATTTGTGCTGCTCCTCATGTCCGCTCCTGCCCTGGTGCGGGTAATCACAGGCAGGAGAGGCTGGAGTGCCGTCTGACAGATGGGGGTAGTGATGCCTAATACCTTGAAGGATTCATTTGGGCCTCAGTGTTCCATGGACTAAGAGAGAGGTGCTCCCACCCCAGATGAAGTTCCTCTGGGTGGTGGTCGAGGGCAGCACCACTCGCGTGGCAGGTGGGCATCCCCAGGCCATCCATAGGCCCAATCACCAGCCTCAGGGAAGAGATCACCCCTCCTTCCTCCCTGGGTCAGTGATTGCAGCAGCTCGCAAGAACCATGGGATGCTCACACCACATCTGGGGGAATTAGTGAGTGTCAGGCTTATGCCCATTGCTGGAACTTCTCGCTTGGCTCTCAGTTGACAGTTAGATGGAAGCCACTAAAGCTTCTCATTCTACTATGTGTCATCTGCTTTACTAGAGCCTTTCCCCTCCTTAGTTCCCTAGCACCTGGCAAGAACACTACTTAGATGGGCATTATAGACCCATTTAATAGAGCTGGAAACTGAAGCTCAGCGGGTTTGAGTAACTTGCCCAAGGTAACACAGTCAGTGTGTGTTACCATGAGATTCACACCAGGTCTATTAGCTTGTTATATTTCAGCCCCTACACGGCCTCCAAGGCTTGGCTTCCCCTCCAGGAAGGGGAGCCAGAGGAAAATGCCAGGTGTGGACCACTCTCCTTGGCACAGGGCCCCTCAGCCTGCCAAGATGAGATGTCAGCTTCTCTGGACTGCCTGAGGGGTGGGGCACTGGGGTTGGGGGTTCTGCTGAGGAATTTGAGATGCAGAGGTAAAAATTTCCAGGGCTAACTCCAGATGTCCCAAAGCAAGCCATGCTCCTCCCCTCCACCCCTTTTCCTTGCCCCAGGACAGTGAGGGGGGCAGGCAGGAATCAAGGGAGGTGGCAGGAGCTTTGGAGGGCAGCCCAGAGGGAGAAAAGACTGGCGGGGGGAAGAGGCAGAGGCACCTGCAGGTGAAGGTCATGGCTGTGGGTGAGGCAATGGAGACGGCAGGCAGCCCCCACTGTGCAGGGGCCACCCTGAGGAGGCCTGGCAGAAGCAATGCCAAGTCCTGCTCCCCAGGTGCTGAGATGGCCCTGGAGAAGGAACTCTCTAAATCTAGTCCCCGGGGGGGTGGGGGGTGGGGGGGTGTTGTCATCACCTAAACAACTGCTTTCTTATTCCAAAAGGCCACCCTATATTCCCCATGGAGCCCCTGGGTGGCGCAGATGGTTAAGCATTTGGCTGCTAACCAAAAGGTTGGAGGTTCCAATCCACCCAGAGGCACCTTGGAAGCAAGGCCTGGTGATCTACTTCTGAAAAATCAGCCACTGAAAACACTGTGGAACACAGTTCTACGCTGACACACATGGGGTTACCATGAGTTGGAATCGACTCACGAGCAACTGGTTTTTATACTTTCCATACAAACACGCGTGCCCCCACCCTCCTCTCTTTGGGACAAGAAACCATTCATCCTGCAGATGACTCTATCATTTCTCCTGCAGGGATCTGCCCTTCTTCCACTCCTAGGGTCTACCTGGGCTTCTGCCCCCTAGAGTCAAACACATGCATACCCTCTACACGCAAACAAAGGCAGGTGTGGGCTGAGAGGAGACAATCGGTGGACAGGCAAGAAGCTGGACAATGGAAAATGAAGCCACACCTGACTGTGGTCACCCCAGGCCCTACGCCTGTTTCCGAGGCTCAAAGCTGCCCTGTGGCCCAGGGAGGTGGCAGGGCTGGCCATGACTGAGGCGGCACTCCTTCACCCCAGAACCTCCAAGGGCAGTCGTGGCCTTTGGAAGCATGGAAAATGCAGCTCCTTTGTGTACACAGCCAGTGCTCAGTAAAAGCTAGTGGATTTTAACTTAAATAAGAAGCCCACATTCTTTTTGGTGGGAGGAATGGGCAGACAGAAAACTGGAAAGGACCAGGTGATAGGGGAGCAGACAGTGACAGCAGGACAAAGCAGAGAAGACTCAGGGGAGACCTCTGGCCTCCTCCTGCCCCCCTCAGTTCCTCCGGCTCCCTTCTGGGCCACCACTCACCTGATACGTACATGCTCCTGCTTCACAGCTCTATGCCCTCTGCCCAGCTACAATGTAAGCACTAGGGCTGGGTGCCTCGCACTTCCAGGATATTTTTGTTGGATGAAAACAGAAAGCACGAATCTGCGAATCCCAGGACTAGAAGAGACCTAATATTTAGCCAGTCTGGGCTACCACTGAAGTTTGCAACCTCCATAGCTGGTGGCCTTGACATGAGGTCTGTTGCTGATGCGAGGGTCCATGATCTCCCAGACATGCCATGCTAATGTTGTACGTGTGTGCACATGTGCTTGCTCTGAGCATTTTTCAGGGGAGAAGAGCTCTAGCTGTCTTCAGAGTCTCAAAGAGGTCCATAAACAAGAAAGATCAAGAACCATCAGCACACCTATGGGTCTGCTCAGACACCTCTATAAATAGAAGGTTCACCGTATCTCAAGTTAGCTCATTCTAATTAATCAAGCAATCAGTAAGAATTTCTTCTGCAAGATAAAACAAATGGCTAAGAGACTGAGGACAGCATTCTTATAGCCCCAAGTATAGAGACTGAAGAGAGAAGGAGCAATTCCAATTCACGTCATCCATCCATCCTCCATCCACCCAACTATCCATCCAGCAAGTGTCAACTGAGCACCTAGTATGTTCTAGGCACTGACTAAGCATTGGATGCTAGGACTGCTCAGTGGAAAAAGTAAGATTCCTACTCTCAGAGCACTTACAATTTAGCTATCACAATGGACATATATGCTGCAAATTATCAGCAAAAGCAATGGTTGTGACATGCTTTACCAGAAGTATATAAACTGGTCAGTCACAGGGACACGGAAGCTGGAGGAAGTTTGCTCCCCTTGGCAGTCTGGTAAAGCTTTATGATCCAGCAGAGTCACAGAGAAGTAAGTTGGAATCTGTCAAGGGCAGGGAATGGCATTTTGGGTAGAAGCAGGAGCAAATACAAAAGCACCCACACCCACACACTAGATGAAAAATCCTGAGACCTAGACTAGAGCCCGAGCTCTGCCACTGATTCACTGAATACATCATCTTCCTCTTGAAGTGACTTACTTTCCCCATCTGGAAAATGGGGATGCTGCGCACAGGTTATGGTATGTGTACAAAAGCACTAGAAAGTGCTCAGCATCTGTCTGCCTCTCCTAAGCCAGGCCAGCCTTGGAACCATGTCCCATGGAGCCCATGCTGGGCTTCCAGGGAGTGGCTGGAGCAGGGACATGGGAGCAAACCCAGTACCCATGACCAATGCCCACCACTCCTTGAAGGGTTTGGGATCAGGACCAAAACATCAGAGACACTGAGGCTTGACAGAATGCCCCAGTTACTGCCTGCCCTGCACTGTGGCCCAGGGAATGATCCAGGTGAGAGCCAACCTGGGGACCAGCTGCAGGATGGGCCACAGTGAGAATTGGTAGCTGGACACAGAAGCATTCTAGATCTAGTTCTGCCACTAACTTGCTGGGAGACTTGCCAGGCCTCTGTTTTCTGTAAAATGGGAGCTATGAAGAAAGATATGCCAAGAATCGAGTGCCACCCAAGAGTAACGGACTGCTACTGCAAGGGCCATCTTCTCTGCGGGGCCCATCCTCTTGGTGCCAACAGTGCCTGGCTCTCTCTTGCTACAAATCATGAATGACTAATGCAGCCTGCTTTCCTCCCTCCACTTGACTCAGAGGAACCATGAGGTATGGTCTCCGCTCCTCTAAGTCCTGGGCCCACCCAGTCAACTGAATTTGAGAGGGAGTGCCGGGCCACCACCACCAACAGGCTCTCATATGAGGGTCCTCCTTGCCTGAGTCACAGCTCAGCTTCCCAAGGGTGGCCAAGGGGGATGGTGCATCCTCCAAACTCCTGGCTGGGTTAGAATACCCATTCCTCCCGGGACCTACCACACACAGATCACAACAGCAAAGAGCAATGGCAACCAGCTTCAGCTCCTGAACCCTATTTTGGGCCCCAGGGAGGCAAACCCCCAGGCTCAGACAGAAATGGGGTTTCCTTCTACACATCCTCACTGGTCAGGCAGCCTCCTGTCACGGGCACAGGTGACACACTAAACCCTCAGAAAATGGTCAAGACCCGGAGACTTGTTAGAGCAGGACCCACAACCTCTCCCCTGTGAGTTCCAGTAGCCATGTCTGTGAGGAAGGGCTCAAGGCTCTGGTAAGCCTTATGACACCCTTGCTGCTCTTCTCCAATCCCCAAGGGGCTGAGCAGAGCAGGGAAGAGGAGGGGTCTTCGGTGCTGCAGAAGATAGTGCTAGAGCCCTGGGAGGGCACCTGAGCTCCCAGCTCTAGGAAGAGCTTCCTAAGGGTTGGAACTGGCCAAGAAGGGAGAGGTATGCCTCTGGGGGAGCAGCTCCTAGGCCGGGAGATGTTCCAACGACACTAGCATTCTCTAGTCAAAGAGGTATGGGAAATGTTTTGTACTTTAGGACTCCTCAGAGCCTTGACTGTGCTAGTGGGCATTGTGTGTCTCCAAGAGAACACCATGCTGTGCTTCCCAAACTTATTTGACTGCAATACCCTTTCCTCACCCCCACAAAGCATCACTTGATAGTAGGGTCACATCTTCAGGCCACATCTGTTCCTGGAGGAAAAGGGAAAGGAAACAGCTGCAGTAGGGCTGACCTGAATGAAGTGGGGCAGCCACAGCTCCCCTTGAAGGGGTACAGGGACTACCCAGGAGGGGGTCTGGGCACCCCTCCCAGGGGCCCAAAAGCTAGTGCTCCTCAAGAGAGTAGCTCTACTTTTCCCAAGGAGGAATCCCATAGCCCCACACTGCTGTGAATTTAAATTCCAAACAAAACTTGGCAGGGAAGATCTCCATCTGGCCCAATCTCCACTCCCTCTAACAACTGCCTTCCTTGGGTATCTGCAGAGGGAGGGGGGCTCACCCAAGGGCCTCAGAAGTCTCTCTCCAAAGACCTATAGTTGTTGCCAGAGGATCAGGATTTTGAATCTGGGATTCATAGCCAGTCTGAAATTGTGTGCAAAATTGCATATGCATGAACATGTTTCTTGAGGAAGGCTACAACTTTTGACAGCTTCTCAGAGGATTTGGGACCCAAGTGTTGAGATCGGTGCCAAGGACCTTGGCAGGATATCTAGGGGTGGGGGTGGGGTCTGTGAAGCACAGGGCCCAGTTTCCAGGCCCAGAGGGCTTTCAAGATCACCCTTATCAACCCCATGCCTCTGGTAAGAGTTCAAGTCACCTTCTGGTGCTTGTTCCTGCACACGCATATAAACCTTGCCATCTCTCTTTTCTCCGCTCCCAGGGCCAGTGTTCTACTCAGAACTCTTGGCTTATCTTCAGCCTCCAGAGTGAGGTTCCAGGGGCACAATGGGCTTCTGTGCCCCCATGTCCTCACCCCCACCTCTCATATCCCAGCTGCATTCATGGTGTTTTGCTATTGTGGTGGGAGAAGCCTAGGGGTGGTACAGGAGGGGGTGGGCTCTTGGCACAGGGGCTGGCACAGACAGGCCACGGTCAGCAGTCAGCATGCAAGTCACATCCACAGGCACTGCCACCAGGCCTGCCAGGCCTTGCACAGAATGGTGACGCTCCTAGGCCTCCTGGATCCCTTGTAGAGTCCCCTCCAGCCCACACACGACTCGTTTCTTCAACAAGCCCCTTGGCGACATTGAGGTGGGAGGTATTTTTTCTTGCCTTCTCAGCCAATTGCTATTTTGGGGCCATATTAGGTCACCAGCTAAGCCCTGGATGCAGGAAAGGCCTGTCCCTAGGAGCACAGCTGGGGCTCCAAGAGGGTTTAGGAGGCGAAGCAGGTGGGGGGTGAGGGTGAGTGAGTCTGAAGCCAAGAGAGCCTTCCGGAAGTCAGCAGTCATAGTCCTCCAGCCCCTCCAAGGAAGCTGCTGGCCTGTGAGCCTAAGAGAAGCCCCTCTTGCCCCCGCTAATCCAGCCTGTCTGCAGGCAGATCCTCTCCTGTTTATACAACTCTCAAAGCCCATACGTACCACTCTGGGGGACAGCAGACGCTAAATTTAAAATACGAGTAAACTGAGGCCCAGAGAGAGAGGGAGTTCCTAGAGTCAGGTCACGAGAGACTTCCCCCATCATTGCTCTAGGTAATCTTCACCAGCACCTTCTACGCCAGCCACAGAAAAGGAATTATCTCCCTTTCTGGGGAAACTGAGGGAAGCAGCAATGAAGTGACAGACAATTTTCACTGAGACCCAGCTGAGACCCTGGATGCCAGAAATTTCCAAGAGGCACAACATCCTACTCTCACAGGGGATTCTTGATGGTCAAAACTCCCAGGCCTCTCAGCAGGGACACACACTCAGGGAACAAGGCCATCCTAGGGTGGGAGCAGATGGAGGCCAAGGGAGACTGATTAGGGACCCCCACTTGACCTGTGGGCCGTGGTCACCCTCCTCCCTGGATGAAGAGCCCCCTTGTGGCTCCCATGGCACCCCATCTAATCACTCACCATTCACACTGTATCATCTTGTCTACTTCTCTGTGGTCCCCATCAGCCTATGACCCTGAATCCCCTGGGGCCCACAGTGAACTCAACAAATATTTGGTAAGAGAATAAACAACCAAAAAGACCTCAGCCCTGAAGAAGCACCCCACAAACTTTCCTCCAAAGTTACTGGTCACCTGAAACCAGTTCCCTAACGAGGCAAAGTCTCTTATAATTAAGAGAGATTCCCAGTCAAGAACAATTCCTCACATGGAGAGGACACTTTACAGTTTACAAACAGCTTTGGCTACAAAGGCTTTCACCTGATACCAGAGGATACCTTTCCAGACAACTCTCCCTCAACTCCCCCCCTCACACACTATCTCTATCCATCCACACAGGTCATCACCCACTCCTTCCCTCGGCTTGGCTAGTGCTTGCTCACCTCTGGGTCTCAGGCCAGTGTTGTATATGCCCATGTCTCCCCCAGACAGGGACTGTCTGGAAGGCACCCCCCAGTCCCAGGCCTGGCACACAGTAGGAGATTAATAAATAATGGCAGAGTTGAACACACAAGGCTAGAAAAGGCCACACCCTGCCTCCCCCTCTCATCCCCAGCACACCCCATGCACACCCAGGCCTTCTCATCCAAATCACTCCAGGCTGTAGCTCTCCTAAAACTGACCATGGGCCTAGGTCTAGTAGGGAAGTGACTCCCGCACGTGCATCCTCCCCACCCCCCACTTTGCAGAGAGCTGCCAGAAGGGGAGAGTGGAGTGAAGGGCACAAAGGGTGTCCGCAATGAAGTCCCAAAGAAGGCAGGCCGGGGTAAGCTGGGTGGGGAGGAGGAGGGGTGCAGCTGAAAGGAGAGAGGAGTGGTATCTGGGAAGGTTCTGGAGAAGACCCCTCAAAAGGGGCTGGGATTTGCGTATTTGTCTGGCCAAGCAAGATGCACTGCCCCATCGACTTTGTAACTGAATCCACCGAACAGGCGGACTTTGTAAAGCAGCCCGCCCAGGTTTCTGGAGAAGGCGCTGGGCAACTGGAAGGTCTTCCCCTATCTCGTCCCCCTTCCAAAAGCTCAAGAGGATTTCCCTTTCATTTCATTCCAGGCTGGGAGGGCGGGGGACAGCGCAGTCTGCGGGGTCAAGCCCTCAAAAACCACTTCCTACGTGGTTGGGGGAGGGCAGTGGCTGGAGGATGTGTCTGGGGGTCCCCGTGTGAAAACAGCAGGAAAAGCCCTGTGCGAGAGTCACTGCTCTCCACGGAGCCCTCCGGGTCGGGAACCGCAGAGGTCGGAAGAGAAAACAGATTTTAGGTGTCTCCGGAGGACCTCCGAGCAGAATCCGCACTCTTGGTCCCAGCCAGCAGCAGCCAGGAGGGGGATGGGGTTGGACGTGGGAAGGACACTTGGAAGGGGCTCCCCGCCCTAGCTGTGCCCGGGCTGTCTGGAGAGTAGCCGGAGCCCTCTGCTCCGTTGGTCCCCTGCAGCCCCCTTCGGGCAGGGCGTCCGGGCTGGGAGAAGAGGCGGGAGGGCCCCGCCCGGGCCTGGGCAGCGCCGGGTTCAGGGCTTAGCGGGGAGGTGAAGTGCTCCCGGCGCCTCGGGGACTTCGGGCGGCGAGTTTGGCAGAGCTGAGCAAAGCCAAGCCAAGCCGGGCCGGGCAATGCGGAGCCCAGCCAGCCCAGGAAGAGCTGGCAGAACGGAAACGGCCTGGCGCAGTGGGGTGGAGGACGGGGGCGCGCGGAGGCACCCACCTCTCCGCGCTGCAGCTGAAAGAAGCTGTTGAGATAGCTGGAGTGCAGGGGCGAGCCCAGCTGCTCAGGGCGGCCCTTGCTGAAGGCCAGCTCCGGGGGCGCGGTGCCGGCTGGCGGCTCGGGCCGGAAGGCATCGAAGGCACTCGCCTGGTGCGTGTCCTGCAGCGACAGGTAGACCCAGTTGAGCAGCTGGGCCGGCTGGTACACCGAGGCGGCGCTCGTGTCGATGGCCGACAGCAGGCTCATCTTGCGGCGACG
>NW_004444042.1:279011-317062 GCF_000243295.1 Trichechus manatus latirostris | reverse complement strand
GCGCCCTGCGCCTCTCGCGCTGCCCGCAGCCGCCGTCGCCGCCGCCTCCCCCCGACTGCAGCCCCGGCGCGCGCGGGCGGAGGAAGGAGACAGCGAAAGTTGGGAAGGAAACTTTTGGTCCCGCCCCTCTCCGCCCCGCCCCGCCCCGCCCGGCGATCCGCTATCTGCCTCGCTGCTGACCCCTCCGGCTGCCCCACCCCTCCTGGCCCTGTCCTCGCCCTCCATTGGCTGTCTCATTAAATATGGAATAGTGGGGCGGGATCGGAAGGGAAACGGCACTCATCTGCATATGAGCGTCTGCGAGCAGGTCTGTGGGCGACCAGCCCCGCCTCCGCCCCGCCCCCGCCCCGCCCCAGCCCGGCCCATCTCCGGGAGCCTGTGGAGAGCTCCGCACCGCCCTGACCAAATCCGTCTGGTCTCGCTCTGTTATCTGCTCTTTTCTGTCCTTTCTTTCCACATCCTCTCCAGTTGTTTCATTTTTCACTCTCTCCTTTCTTCTTTCCTGTTTTCTTTCCTTTCCCATACTCTCTCCTCTCTCTTAGAGTGACATCTCCCTGTGTCCCTCGTCTGTGGGTCGTGACGTCTTTTCTCTGTGGCTCTGTCTCTCTCCCTCTCGTCTTTTGCCTATTTCCGTCTAGTCTGATGAGGCTTAATCTGTCTCTCTCCTCCTATTCCAGGCACGCACACACACGCACGCACACACACACACACGCACACACACACACGCACACGCACGCACACTTCTTCCGCTCTCCCTCCCTTCCCTCGCTATCACCGTAGGACCCTCCCCCTCCCACTTAATTCCTTCCATCTGCAGAATCGCTTTGCGGGCCGGCTCGCCGAGGGGGGCCCGCGTTCCTGCCCCTGGAAGGACTCCGCGCCCCCTTCCTTCGCCTTCCCCCTCCCCCTCTCCCTTCTCCTATTTCTGTTCTGGGCTGGCCTCGCCTCCCGCCCCAGCCCACTGCCCCGGCCTCGGCCCCAGCCCGCCCCTCGCCCGGTGCCCAGTGCCTCGGCGGGTCGCCAGGAACCCAGACGGGGCCCCAGGGACGCGGGAAGGCGGCTGTCACCCGCCTCCGGACGGCCCAGCTGGTCCCTGTCTGCCTGGGGGGAACCCCTGCCCCCTGCCTCCGCCAGACACACCCCTAAGCCCCGAGTGGTTCATCCTCTCAGTCTCTAGTCAGCGGACGCCTGTGCTGTGTCAGTCCCGGCAACCCAGGGGCGAGGCGCAGCCACGCGGTGCCCACCCCGCGGAACTGACCCCTTGGCCAGGACCTGACTCACCTTTCCCACCTCAAACCTGGCTCTGGAGCAGTTTCGCCTGCCGTCCAAGTGCCAGCTCGGCCGTCTTCCAGCTGACTGACCTCGGCTTGGCACCTGACCTGTGCGAGCGAGCTTGTTTTCTCCTCTGTGAAATGGGGGCGGTCACCGTCCTACCTCCAGGGATGTTTGTGATTTACCAGCTTGAGCCTGGTAATTAAAAGGTAAAAGTCAGCTCCCCGCCCCCCACGAAGATTTCCCTCTTTACCTTCTAGACGCAGGGCACTGAGGGCACATCTCCAGACGCTTGGACCAAAAGAAACCTCAGTACCGTTTCCCACCAGGTCACCAATCAAGAACCCCTTCGATTTTATTCTGCCCAGATCTCCATGTCTTCAAAGATTTTGTCTATCAATTTACAATTATTCATGCGAACAATTGTATCTTAATATGTTTATTCATCAAAGACACAGCTATGCACAGTACCAAACAAATCAAAGCCAAACCCGACTTACAGCGACCCTATAAGAGAGTGGAGCTGCCCCATGGGGTTTCCAAGGAGTGCCTGGTGGATTCGAACTGCAGATCTTTCAGTTAGCAGCCACAGTGCTTAACCACTGCCACCAGGGTAACCACCCTTTATATTTAAAAACAGGATTAAACCTATCTGCTTAAAGAGAAATACATGTTTGTGGGGAATAAATGTGAGACCCATTTCACTCTTGGCAATATTTGATGTCATCTCTAGGACTCTGCCTGTGAGAGTTGGATTTGGAACCACTGATCTTGGCTTTCCCTGGGTTTTATAAAGAAAACTGCTGTTCACAGATGGGACATCTTCCGATTGCACAAGCAGGTAGTTGGGGAGCCCAGACGAGACCCTGAGGTATGGCACCCCAGCCCCAGGCCAGAGCTTTCTGTCTCCCACCCCCGCTTCTACATGAAGGTTAAGCCCTGTTATTCTGAAGTGCTGACATTTTCCCTAGTATGGGCTGCATATGTAAATTCTTTAGGGATCAGGCAGGTAATCACCAGGTGTAAGCAACAGGAGAACTAATGTGCCAGCCAAACAAAATGCCTCTAGCATGGTTCTGAGCCTGAGATCACCAAAGTGACACCTGCTTAGAAAGGCACTGTCTCCGGGGTGACTTGATGCTGGGAGGGTGCTTGTCAGACCTGGTGACTACACTGATGGCCTTTGCCCCCTTCTTTCCTCTCCCCTCTCTCTGTAGTTCCTACACAGGGCCTGGTGCATAGTAGATATTCCAAAAATGTTTGCCAGGTAGATAGATGGATGGCCAGATTATGGTCCCCTTTAAGACCTGAATAAAGTCCCTGGGTGACACAAATGGTTTGTGCTTGATTGTTAACCTAAAGGTTGGTGGTTTGAACTCACCCAGTGGCACTGCAGAGGAAAGACCTGGTGATCTGTTTCCATAAAGATTACAGCCAAGAAAACCTTACGGAGCAATTCTACTCTGTACTTGACGGCAACAGGTTTGGGTTTTTTGGTTTTTAAGGCCTGAATGGCTCCTTCCATTTTGTCCTGTTCTCCCTCCACTTGCCGACAGCACACCTGCCCAGCACATGGGCTCTGTACCCAGTAGGTGATCAATACTTATGAGCAACTGACCAGCAGTTTGCCTGGATAGCGGCTGACTGACTGGAGTGCCTGCCAACTCCTCAGCTAGCCCCAGAGAATGTGCACCCCAGAATTCCCTGAGGCAGCACCTCCTGTGTGATGGGGGTGGTGGGAGTGAGTGACCAATAGGCTTCAGAGGTCCAGATACTAGGCTCAGAAGACTGGGCCAGACCCGAACTCCGTGCCTCCCTGCTCACCATCATGTACACAGTAAGAAGCCCTGCATTTAAAATATCAGACGTCCCAGGCCAAGTCCTGTGCTTACGGAGGAGAAGGCACCAAGTCCCAGAGAAGAGAAGGGGCTTGCCCACGGGTGCCCAGTAAATCTGATGGCTAAGCCTCTGCTCCTGATCTGCTGCCACATCCTAGCTCTACCTCCACTGGTCCTGGTATGGCAGCTCTGACCCCATACACTGTCCTCAGAACTGCAGGTAGAAGGGAACTCCCAGGTGAGACCCCTGCTCCCTTCCCTGTATGGTGATTCCATCCACCCATGGTCTCCAGAATGGGACAATGGAGAGAACATAGGATTTGGAGGAAAAATTCTGGCTAAGCGAACATGGGCAGGTCTCTGCCCTCCCTGTGAACCTCTATTTTCTCAACTATCAAGTGGGAATGTTGATCCCATCCCTACCAAATTCTAGTGATTGATGGGGATAAATGGGGATGTGAACGTGGAGATGCTTTGCCAGCTGTGAATAAGCAGTCATAGGGGGAGGGGGGAGTTAATAATGTTAATAATAACAATATTGGTTCAATTTATCTGCAGTGGAGTGGAGGGGATGGGGGGCAAGTAAGGATGTATCCCACCCCTGAAGTTGCCCAGGCAACAGTTCTGATACACATTTGGTGGAGTTTCAAACCAAGAGCTTTGAGCTCAGAGAAGCAGGAGAAACTTGGGAATGAGGAGCAAGCAGGGGGTTCTTCATGGGGGAGTCAGCCTTCAATGTGGACCTGAAGGCAGGCAGAGGTGGGCAGGGGAAGAACATGGAGCTTCACAATCCTGTGCAAATTAATTGCTGCTTAGGTCCCCGGGTGGCACAAAGTTGTTTGCACTCAACTACTAACCTAAAGGTTGGAAGTTTGAACCCACCCAAAAGTACCATGGAAGAAAAGGCTTGCTTCCCTTAAGACTACAGCCAAGAAAACGCTGTGAAGCAGCTGTACTGTATAACACATAGGGTCACCATGAGTTGGAATTGACTCTAGGGCAACTAGCAACAACAATATTTCCTAAAAGATCCCTCAAGGTGATTTATAATGCAAAGGAATCCCCAACCCTCTTGAGCCCTGCTACGCTCCGTGCCTCAGGAGTAAACAGCAAAGAACATTCTGGGAAGGCTGGGATTGACTTCTCTTCTGGGCCAGGGCTGGGCACTGGGTTCCTTTGGACTATGTGTTGACTCAGAAGGTGTCAGTTTACAGCAGAGATGACAAAATGGCAAATAGTGTCCCTGCAGGCACCACTGCCCCATCCCCCACCAGGGCAGAGATCCCTGATTGCAGAACTCTTTCCCAGATATGACTTCAGATTCCTTCTCAACACAGCGTTCCAGGCAGCACTCTGTTGCCGCTAACCATTAGCTAGGATTGGCGCAGAAGATGAAAACTATTTTCCATCCAGCCCTATGTCCACGCTCCCAGGACACTCTAGCCTATATAGTGACTTTGTGTGTAATTAAAAAGAGGTTATCTCCAAACTCAGTGGGCTCAAGTCTTGGTTAACAAGTGTCTTTGTGTAAGAAAAATAAAGGGAGGAGGTACCGCCTCCCCCCATGGATGCAGCCCTTTGGCAAGGCATAGATTTCAGCCTCTACTAACCCACATGTCTTTGTGCAGAGGACAGATGGTAAAACCATAGGGCTCACTGGACCCCTCCAGACCCCACCACAGCCACTTGCCCAACCCCTAATACAACTCCAAAGGGGGGTACATTCATGAACCTAAGCTCAGCCTATCACCCCATGCAGGTTCTGAGCTGTGGAAAGCTCAGGGGCTTTTGGAATCATCCCCACCTCACTGTAGCTGAGCATCCTCCCTGAGCCTGTTTCCTTGGGTATGAAATGGTCCCACTGTTGCTGAATCCCAGGGTGCAGAGAGGAGTCAACACTCTGATGGCCGTGGTCTATGGTAAACGCTCAGCAAGTGCCTGATTGGCTTTAAGGCTGGAGTGTGAGGCGGGCATGAGGGTGCGCAGGCCCAGATGCCACGGGTGCGGAGTTCTCAGCCCAGTCCTTCATGCATGGCTTTGGGCAAGGTGGCAAACTTCTGATTCCTAGAAGTCACAGTAGCAGGCCTAGGAGGCCCCCTGCTCCATGAGAGACAGCCCCCATCAGAGTGGGGTGGAGATGGGCCCTTCTGCACACAGGAGCCATGGGAACAACGACTTTCCTCTCCTCCTCCCAATTTCACATCCACTTGCCTTAAAAAAACAGACAAGCCATAAACGTTTTACCAATAGCCTCTTAGCAGACCTCAGCCTGTGGAGAAGCCCGAGGCTTCTAGGGCTGGAAGGGAGATGGCTGTCACTCAGGACTAGCAATCAAAATGTGAACATGTCCTCTCATGGGGACAAGAGGGGACAGCTCTGGAATCCTATGTATTTGGGATTGGGGGGATTTGAAGATGGGAGTTAGGACCCTCACCCTAAAGTTGTGCTCTCTACATTATCTTGAGAAAAGTTTTGTCCACATAAAGAATGGGAGGGAGCCTGGCTAATGGAAATGTAAGGAGGGACTGAAACCATCTTTCAGTGCCCCTTGGGCCTTCCTTGCCTGCTTAGAATCTTTCCATGGCTGCCTACTGGATAAAGTCATCACACCTACTGAGCACGGCATTCATGGCCCTTTAGTCATCTGACTCCTGCTACTCCCAACTCATACACTACATGTGCACGCCACCCTCCAGCTAAACTGAATGGCTGGCCTGTCCCCACTCATGCAAGGCCTTCCTTGCCTCTGTGCCTTTACACATACGCTTTCCCTGCCAGGAAGAGCCTCCTCCTTTAGGCTTGCTGGTAGACATCTCCCACCTTTCAAGACCCAGCTGAAGAAATAACTTCCTGAAAGAGAAGCCTTTTGTGATCACAACCCCTCACCACACACACACACACACACACACACACACACAATATTCTCTCTTTTCTTCTTGACTATAGGATGTTTGTGTGATATTACGGTATTTGTAAAATGGTCAGTCCTGCAATCCCCACCCAGCACCACCCCTGGCCTATGAGCTCCTTGGACAGGAGTGATCCACTTTGCCTAACCCAAGGCTGGAACAGAGCAGGCCCTCTATTTACTTAAGGAATGAATGAATAAACCCAGAAAAACATTTGTGGTTTGTAGACTCAGAGACAGGCGGCTGTCGAGTCTGGTCTGGAACAACTCAGAGACTCAAAGGATTATTGAAGCGGGGGTGGGGGGCGGGTCTGGCAAGGAGAGCGGACGCTGGCCGAGGATCCATGCGCTTCCCTCATTTCCCAGCCTCTCTCAAAATGGGGCTGGAGCCATGAGACCAGTTCTTGACAAAAGGAACGTAAGTAGGAGCAAGGTGTCTCTCATGAGGCAGGTCTGAGTGTCCTAGGGCTGCATTGCCGTAACAAACACCACAAAGCCGGTGGCTTTCAAGAACAGAAATGTATTTCCTCAAAGTTCTGGAGTCCAAATGCAGGGTATCAGCCTTGTAGAGTCCTTCTGAGGGCTTTGAGAGAGGAACTGTGCTTCTCTCCTAATTTCTGGGGGCTTCCGGAAGTCTTTGGCGTTCCACTGCTGTTTGTAGATGGATTCTTAGACACTGTCTTTCTCCTGAGTGTGACTCTGTTTCTGTGTCTGTTCTTCCCTTTTATAAGACACCACTCAGAAGGGATTAGGATTAGGACCCCACTCTACTCTGGTATGACCTCGTTAGATTTAACTGATAACAAAAGAAAACCCCTATTTCCCCAGACAAAGTCATATAGGTACAGGGGTTAGGACTTGTACATATCTTTTAGGGGGCACAATTCAATCTATAACAAGTAGTTAAGAATGGGTGCAGACTCTCCATGTTTTTTCTCTCCCATCTTTGAGGCTGGAAGTGAAGGACTCCAAGACAGAAGAGGCCAGGCCCCTAGATCAGCGATGGAGGGAGCTGATGAGGAGGACCTCCCAGACTGTGATGTGAGGTGGAAATAAACCTTTGGTCTCCAACTACTGAATGGGGTGAGAGGGGGCGGTTATTTGTTACTGCAGTAGAGCCTGGCCTATTTCAGCCAATAAATGGCTCCAAGGTGATCTGGTTCAAAAATCTCATTTTACTGCTATGAAAATGGAAGCCTGGAGGGGAATTACACAGCTTCTGATTCTGTGTTTGAGTTGTACTCCTGAAAACTAGCTGGTGGTAGCAGGCAAGTCTTCTGATTGCCACTGCCCAGCTTCCCCCTCTCCCCCAGCCCAGAGGCACAGAAAGGCATTGACCATAATCCTTGGTTCATAATATCATTTTTTATTTGTTTGTTTATTAATGTAATAAGCCCTTGCAAACAAGACAGCGAACATAAAAACTTGAACCTTGACAATAACTTATCTAGCTATGAGGTCTACCCCTAGCCAGTCCGCCAGCCTCCCCCAACCTGAAATAGTCACCATCTGGAAATCATTCCCTTTCTTTCATGTTTATATAATGTTATCTCATCTACGTGTATTCCAAAAATATATTTTTTTAAATTTGTTGTTTAACTCTATTATTTCATGCTGTATGAAATCTTTGTGACTTACTTATTTCACTTAATATTATGCTGCTAAAGTTTAGTCAAGGAGTCCCTGGGTGGCGCAAATGATTAAGCGTTTGATTACTAGCTGAAAGATTGGCGGTTTGAACCCACCCAGAGGCACCTCAGAAGACCACAGTCTTGAATACCCTATAGAGCAGTCCTACTCTGCAGATATGGGGTCACCATGAGTCGGAATTGACTCGACAGCAACTAACAACAACAACAAAAATTTTTAGTCATATTGCATTCTGTTGCTATAATTCATTGGTTTAGATTACTGTTTGACAACGGGTTTGGTTTTTGGCTTCTTATTCCATTGTCACAATACCATGGTTTATTCAGCCACTCTTAGTTGTGTTTTTTGCCACTGTAGACAGTGCTGCTACGAACCTTCCCGATGTACATGTGCAAGAATATCACCTGAGTACGTGGAAGGATACACGAATGTTATCTTTGAGTTCCTGACCAGTGTTTTCCATAAGCAACCTTGTGGGGCTACACCCTCTCCAACAACGGATACTGCCACACTTTTAGATTTTGTCAAATGTGTATGCAGTTCTCTGACACTATACAGACCTCAGTTTCCAAATCTGCAGAAGAAGGTGATACCCTCAGCGCCTACACAGCTCCGGAAGTGAAAAGGGCTCCGACAGTGAGTGGTGCCCATGCCGGGTATGCCGCTCCAAGGAGCAGGATGGTGGTCTTTTTTCTGCCCGGGACTCCACCGGGAGGGCAGGCAGCCGCTCACTCTGAATGCTCCAGGACCACGCAGGTTTCAGAGAAGAAGAAACGAAACTCCGAGCTAGGCAATCAGCAATGTGGAATGTGGAAGCAGAAGCAGGCAGACCGTGAGAGAGCAGAGCTGTGAAAGGATTCCAGGCTCCTCCAGACTGGTCAAGTCGCCGGAGACCCACAGTTGGGGGGTTTTCCTGTCAGCTCATGCGGTGATACCAAGTCAAGGGCATTGTTTTCCCTGGTCTCTGCCATTGATAAAACAGAGAAAAACAGCTGCCATGATAACACTAATGCTGCAGACCTTCCTGCCGCTCGCCTTTCTGGTTGGAGTCGGTCTCCACCTGCGCTCCTTCCTCTTTCTCCTTCTGGACTGCGAGCCAGGCTGAGACGCCCGCCAGCCCTGTGGGACAGCGGAGTCGGGTGTGAGCTTTCCACCTGCAGTTGCCTTGGTGGGCTCATAGCTCCTCTGATTTGACTTCCATCCTGTCAGGCCCAGCAGGGGTGTGCTGGAGCCAGCTCATACTGACTCATTAGAGCCAATTGCTAAAGTTCTAGGAATTTTGTTAGCCATTTATTAAATACAGTCATTACTAAAAATTAAATTACACAAGCTTACACTTAGATAAAATGTATTAAAAACAAAAGTGAAGTTTGGGGTGATGAAAACATCTTGGAAATAGATAATGGTAGTGGCTGTACAACATGGTGAATGTATATGGTCACTGAAATGTACACTTAAAAATGGCTAAAATGACAAATTTTTTATATATATATTTACCACATAAAATTTTAAAAAGTTAATAAATACTCAAAACTCAACACATCCTGATTATTTTACTACATTTTACAATGACTGCTGCTCTTGAGGTGATGTATGTCTCCAGTTCTTGTATGGTGGAAATCCGATATAATGGTGTGCTGGTGCCCGTCTCTGCCCCATCTGTGTTTGTCATGTAGGTAGCGAGTGTTTACACCACAGAAGTCAGCAAACATTACGAATCAAGGCTATTTTGGAGAAGGGAGCTGGCTGTTAACCACTGCTAGTAGGTGCCTTCTCTGAGGTCCAGAGAGGGCTTGAGGTTTGCCTAGGGCCACACAGTGAGTCACAGGTAGCACTGGGATGAGAGTCCAAGTCTTCTGAGGCCTCCCCTGCAATACGCACCCCACTCGTCCTGCCACTGTACTTTCCTGCCTGTGTATGTATCATGTATGTTCCAGATTTGCAGGACATTTGTCTCATTTTTTCCCTATTTTTAAAAGAAATTATTTTACAGTGGCTATATATTATCAGTGTCAAAAATTTTAACCACCTGTAACCCCACCAGCCAGTGATAACCAGTGTTAAATTTGTGATATATACCATTATACTCTTGTATCTATGCATAGATACATACATGGATTTTTACCAGAAAAGCAGGTGATAAACTGCATGTACTGCTTATGATCTGAATCTCGCTTTCGTTTTTCAACTTTGCAATGTAATGTGGAGTTCCCCAGTCAAGATACACTTTCTCCCGTGCCAACTTTACTAGCTACATTGAGCACCTCTTTCCCTGACAGAGCTGTATGATGGATTTGCAATCAGACAGACCTGGTTCAAATCTCAGCTCTGGCACTTAATGGCTGTGTGACCGGGGACAAGGAAAGTAACCTTTCTGTGCCTCTTCTGTGAAATGCAGCTAATAATAGCACCTATTTCATAGGATCACCCTGAGAATTAAATGAATGTGTGCAGTGCTCTTACCACAGTGCCTGCCACAAGGTAAGCCCCAACTAGGTGTTACCTAAGTTTTTACACTGGCCTTGACTTATTTCACTGGAGGTTGCTTTCTAGCTGTTGTGTGCCTTCTCTCCAGCTGACTCTAAACTCCCTGAGCCTCAAGCAGGTACAGGTAAGATTGGTGCCATTGCACTGGAACTGACATGGCCAAACAGAACTCTTGATTACCTGCAGATCTGCTCATCCTCGAGGCTCGCCCACGTTAGTAATCAGCACCTCTGTTCCCAGCAACCCAGGTCCACAGCTAAGTCATAACTAATTCCGCCCTCTCTCTCCTTACATGAGTAAGTCCTGTCTGTGCTGCCTTTAAAATATATCTCATACCTGCCTGCCTGCCTCAGTCTCCACTGCCAGCATCCTAGTCCAATCCATATCCTCTTGTGCCTTGATTTGTGCAATATCTTCCTCGCTGGTCTTTCTGCTTCTCCTCTTGCCCACCTCCCCTCAATCTATTTTACACAGTAGCCAGGGTAATATTTTAAAAGTCGTGCAAACTATAGGTTACAACCCATTAGTAGGTAGTGAAATTAATTTAATGGATCATGACCTGATTTATTTTAATGAAACAGAAGAATTGAGACTATCAGAACACATTGCATAAAGTATTTATTGTTTTGTGATATTTTGTTTCATTTGTGAAAAACATCCACATGTATACATAAGTGAAGTATCATGATCTAACTATCATATTTCTTACTTCTTACTATTGGGGACAATCTGAAAGTTTGAGGCCACTATTTTAAAATCATTTATTAGACGCTATTACTCCCTTGCTCAGAAATCCTCCAATAGTTTCCACAGCACTCTAAGAAAGTCCAGAGTCTTTACCTTGCCCCTGAGGTCCCTGGGTGGTGCAAATGGTTTGCAGTCAGCTATTAACAGAAAGGTTGGTAGTTTAAATCCACCCAGCGGCCCCACGGAAGAAAGGCTTGGTGATCTATTTCTATAAGACTGTTGTTGTTGTTGGCTGCCATCAAGTCGATTCTGACTGATGGTGACCCATGTGTTACAGAGTAGAACTGTTCCATAGGGTTTTCTTGGCTGTAATCCTTTTTTTTTTTTTTTTTTAAATTGTGCATTAGGTTAAAGTTTACAGAGCAAATTAGTTTCCCATTCTATAGTTTGTACATGAAGTGTTTCATAACATTGGTTTCACTCCCCACAATTTGTCGGCACTCTTCCCATTTCTGCTCTAGTTTCCCCATTTCTTTTTGTCCTGATTTTCTATGACTTCCTGCCTTCTCGTCTTTGCTTTTGGGCAAATGTCGTCCTTATGATCTCCCATAACTGATTGTTCTAAGGAGCACCTTCCTCTCGGGTGTTATTGTTTATTTTATGGGCCTGTCCATCATTTGGCGGAAAGGTGGTCTCTGGGAATGGCTTCAGTTCCAGTTCAGAAAGGTGTCTTAGGGCCATAGTCTTGGGAGTTCCTCCAGTCTCTGTCAGACCAGTAAGTCTGGTCTTTTTTGTGAATTTGGTTTTTTGTTCTACAATTTTTTCTCCCACTCTGTCTGGGACCTTCTGCTGAAATCCCAGTCAGAGCAGTCGGTGGTGGTAGCTGGGCACCCTCTAGTTCTTCTGGTCTAAAGGTCATGTAGGCTGTGATTTATGTGGTCCATTAGTCCTTTGGACTAATTGCTCCCTTGATCTTTGGTTTTCTTCACTCTCCTTTGCTCTGGAAAATAAGAGACCAATAGATGTATCTTAGATGGACTTGGCTGTAATCTTTATGCAAGCAGATCACCAGGCCTTTCTTCCATGGCTTCACTGAGTGAGTTTGAACTGCCAGCCTTTAGATTAGCAGGCCAGTACAAACTGCCACTGAAAACTCTGGAGTGAAGTTCTACTCTGACACACATGGGGTTAACATGACTCAGAATTGACTCCACAGCAATGTTTCTCTTTTTGTTTACCCCACCTCCAGGGCCCTGTGGGATCTGCCTCCTCCTCTGACCTCATGTCACCCACTCTCTTTCTAGGCCCTGGCCTTCTTTTTGTTCTTCTAAGACCCTCAGACTTGTTCACCCCTAGGGTCTTTCCACTAGCTGTTCCCACTGCCTGGACCACTCAGGCCCCAATATTTGCCTATTGCAGGGATCAGGCCTCAACTCAAATGTTTCCTCCCCAGGGAGACCTTTCCTGGCCATCCGGTCACTCCTCGCAACACAACTCTTTTATTTCTTGCCTGGCCCTTTGCACTGCCTGAAATCACCCTGCTCATTTATTTGCTCACTTATAGGGACCTTGTCTCTTTCGTTCTGCACACAGCATGCTCCCTGGTACACAGCACTGAACCTAGCACCTGGGAGGCAAGCACTTGTTGTCTCCTGACAACTGGAAGCTGGCTTGAAGATCTCCTAGCAGCCCTCTACAGAACCAGGCTGGGGACTGCACCACTGTCTCGTCGCCCCCGCTCTCCGGCAGAGGACGGTGAGGCCCGAGAGGATAAGAGATGCTGAAAGGCACAGAGCGAGTGGATGGCAGAGTGAGGTGTGCCGCCCTGGCGGCCTGAAGTCACTGTCCCCTGCTGCCCCTGGCCCTCCCCTGTGTGTAGCCAAGGGCTTTGTCATTGAGCCTGCTTGGCCCCAGCTTGGGAGGTCCTGGCTCTCCTGCACCTGTATCAGATGGTCTGCTACCTTTATTCCTTTTTTTGCTATTTTATTTTACTTTAGTGTATTTTTATTTTGCTGTATTTAATTTAATTTCATTATTTTACAGTAACAGTCCATCCAGCTTTTTGTGTTCCGGCAAAGGTAATGATTTACTACCTGACTCTGAGCTTTGGTCATTTCTCTTCTCCCTGCCTTTCCCTCCCATTCCTCTAATGATGACTCTGTCAGGCTACTGCCCTCCCCCTGGGCCCCATCCCCCTTACTGGGAGGAAGGCCAGCCTTGCTCACCCTGTGCCAGGGCACAGCCTTAGCACCATGCTCACCAGGGCCTGGGGGTGCATTCCAGGGTTGCCATGGTTCCCTCCCCACTCCACATGAGCACCTGAGACCCATTCCTTTGTCAACCCTGACTCCAGAACCCCAGCGAAACCTCCCCGAACCTCTGCTTCCTCATCCACGCTCTGGACGTAGGCATCTGTGCTGTGCCTCCTTCCCAGGGCTGGGGGAGGATCCCATTAAAATAACAGAGGTGAACACCCTCTGTGGGCTCCAAGGCTCTGTATGCTACCACATGAGTACGCAGGATTATGAGCAGCAAGACAATCTTATGCACGACAGTCTTCCTGTCCACAGCTGATTCTGCCGGTCTCTCTGCCTTCCACAATAGACACGTTTTGAGCCCCTCTGCAGACTGGCCACCCTCGCCCAGATGATGTCCCTTTCCCAGCCATGCTCAGCCTGACCCTGCCCTCTGACCCTCCTGGGCCCCTAACAAGGCCCTCTGATTCACACAACCACTCTGGCCTCCTCTTCTTTCTTCTGTATAGGGTTGTCAGATTTAACAAAACAAAACAAAAAAGCACAACAACAACAAACAACTAGATGCCCCGTGAAATTTGAATTTCAGATAAGCAACACAAAACTTTTTAGTATAAGTATGTCCCATGCAATTTCTGAGACATAAACTCACTACTAACCCATTGCTGTTGAGTCAATTCTGACTCATAGCGACCCTATAGGACAGAGCAAAATTGCCCCATAGGGTTATCAAGGGGTGGCTGGTGGATTCGAACTGCCAACCTTTTGGTTAGCAGCCAAGCTCTTAACCACTGCACCTATACTAAAAAATGATAGATGGTTTATCTGAAATTCAAATTTAACTAAGCATCCTCTATTTTATCTGGCAGCCCTACTTCAGGAGCTTCCTCAATTTGCAGCCTCTGGTCAATCTCCTAAACCACACTTGAACTTGGTTTCACTTTCTGAATATGGGAAGCAGAGTAGGTAACTCTCAAGAGAGTCAGGAGGTGGGCCCTCTTCCTCCCCACCCAGGTTCCTCCACCTTCTTGACATCGGCCACACCACCTTCTTCAACCCTGCACTCACCCACTGCACTCCCCGTCACCAGGTAGTTCCGCACCAGGGCCCTATCTTCTCCAACCCTCTGAGGCCTGCCATCAGCCCCAGTGGTCATCAGCATTAGGATGACCATGTCTCGGTTTGCTCAGGACAGTCCAGGCTCATGCTGCTATTCCAGGGTGGATGATAAATTTATAAATCCTCCTTTAACTTTCAAAAGTGTACAGTAAATTATATGATGACCCATTCACCACCCTGCCCTCTCAGTTCCTTGACCGTCTCATCTCTAGGTACGTTACATCCACTGCACTCTACCCCTTGCACTTTCTCTGGCCATGTCACTCAGAACCATCCACCTCTGACACTGGAAATGTAACCATCTCCTGTTTTTTTTTTTTTAGGAATTGATCGAAGTTTATTTATTATATGATTTGCAAATTGGGGTAACATTTTTTTTTTGATTGTTTTTATTGTACTTTAGATGAAGGTTTACAGAACAAGCTAGCTTCTCATTAAACAGTTAGTACACATATTGTTTTATGACATTGGTTAACAACCCCACGACATGTCAACACTCTCCCTTCTTGACCTTGGGTTCCCTATTACCGGCTTTCTTGTTCCCTCCTGGCTTCTAGTCCTTACCCCTGGGTTGGTGTGCCCCATTAGTTTTCATTTTGTTTTATGCGCCTGTCTAATCTTTGGCTGAAGGGCGAACCTCAGGAGTGACTTCATTACTAAGCTAAAAGGATGTCCAGGGGTCATACTCTCAGGGTTTCTCAGTCTCTGTCAGACCAGTGAGTCTGGTCTTTTCTTTTTGTTTTTTTTGTGAGTTAGAATTTTGTTCTACATTTTTCTCCCACTCTGTCCAGGACCCTCTATTGTGATCCTGGTCAGAGCAGTCAGTGGTGGTAGCCGGGCACCATCTAGTTGTACTGGACTTAGTCTGGTAGAGGCTGTGGTAGTTGTGGTCCATTAGGCCTTTGGATTAATCTTTCCCTTGTGTCTTTGGTTTTCTTCATTCTCCCTTGCACAATCATCTCTCTTTGACCATAACTACTCTCTTTCCAACTGTCTCACCCAGCTTCTCTTCTTTCCCCATCAATCTTTTATGCCCTGATACATCTTGCCAATCACTCTCTTGTCAGCATCCCACTAGTCCTCTTGGCATGGCATCCTACCTGCCTAGAAAATTCCAGTATAGCCTCATCCATCATCAGCCTTCTCTGGACCAGGCCTGAGATTCCAAAGATGCTGGGGACCCTTGCACAATCACGTAGGCTGGCACCGCTAAATTCTTGACCACCAAGAATTCAACTGGCCCTCAATAGAGTTCATGCTTCTCAAAGGCTATTTAAAATCTTCTTCACTTTTTTTTGTCTCCTTCTATCCCACCATCTTTTCCTCCATCCAGACAGGTAAATTCGTCTTTCATATCAGGGACTAAACAGAAGCCATTGGATGAATGGTCCTGCAACATCCAGCTACCAAACTCACAGACTTACCTGCTCTGGATCCATTTATTTCCACTGTTCTTTGTGACCATGGAAGGGATGGCCCTTCTCTGGTACTTGGAAACCCTTCCCTTCTTTCTGCAACCAGCCGGTATCTTCAGTCTCTCCTGTCTCCTTCTCGTCAGCATTTGAGCATCCTCAAGTCTCTACCATGCAAAGAAAATCCTTCCGCTTTCTCTTAAAAAACAAAAAACCAGTTGCTGTTGAGTGGACACTGACTCATGGTGACCCCATGTGTGCCAGAGTAGAACTGTGCTCCATAGGGTTCTTATTGGCTGATTTTTCAGAAGTAAGACCACCAAGCTTCTTTCAGAGGTACGTCTGTGTGGACTTGAACCTCCAACCTTTCAGTTAGCAGCCTAGTGTGTTAACTGTTCACACTACCTCAGGACTTCACTGCTTTCTCTAGCTACTCTCTTTCCATCACTTCACAACCAAACTGGCACGAGTGTTCTACATTTGCTATTTCCTCATCTCAGTTGCTCACTCACTGCCCCAAATCCTCTGTCACTTCACTCCTATCCCTACCACTTCACTGAAAATGATCTGGTGAAAGTCAGAAGTGTTCTCCTTGATGTTAATGGCTCGATCCTCTGGCCACATCTTATCTCTGACCTGAGCAGCATTTGACACTGTTGCTCACCCCACCTGGTAATCGCCTTGGTTCTCCTCCTTTCTGGCCACTGTCCAGCAAGCTCCACTGCAGACTCTGCTCTGCCAGCCTTAAGCGTTGCTTCATCAGGAGGCTGAACTCTCCCTGGGGAACTTTATCCACTCTCATTGTTTCCATCACCTTCTTTGTGTTGATGAGTCCTGTATTAGATTCCTGCAGCTGCCCTAGCAAATTACCACAAACCAGGTGGTTTAAAACAACAGAAATGTATTTTCTCACAGTTCTGGAGTCCAGGAGTCCAAGTCCAAGGTGTTGGCAGGGCTGCACTCCCTCTGAGGTTCTAGGGAGCACCCTTCCTTGCCTCTTTAGCTTCTGGCTGCTGTCGGTATTCCTTGACTTGTGGCCTTGTGGCTAATCACTCTAGTCTCTGCCTCTGTAGTTACATCACCTCCTTCTCTGTGTGTCTGCTCTCCTCCATGCATCTCTTATAAGGACACTTGTCATTGGACTCAGGGCCCACCCAGATAATCCAGGATGATCTCATCTCAAGATCCTTAACTTAATTACATCTGCAAAGATCCTTTCTCTAAACACGGCCACATTCAAATTCCAGGCATTTAACATGACATATTCTGGAGGGGTATTACTCAGTCTAAAGTAAGTCCTCTGCCAATTAAAATAGGCCCATTTGCATATATCAGAAAACCCCAAACTGGTAGTATCTTAAACAATATACAAGTTCATTTCTCCTCTGCATAAAATAGCCTGGAGATAGGCTTCTAGGGCCGGTGTGGAGTTCCTTGTGTCATCAAAGGCCCAGGTTTTAGCTTTCTGTTTCATACCCTTTATGCTGACTTCCACCCTCAAAATCACCACATGGTCCAAGATAGCTGCTGGAGCTCCAGCCATTATGTCCATGATAAGTTGGAAGCCATAACTTAGTCACATGGCCATACCCATCTGCAAGAGAGGCTGGGAGACGTGGACTTTTATTCCAGGCTGTAATATGCTTATCTAACCACTAGGGCTCTTATTCTAATAAGGAAGGAGAGAATGCATGTTAAGATAGATAATTTGCTCTTGAGATTGCTCCTGAGTTCTAAATCTGTGCCCTTAATTGTTACCTTGTGTTGTCTCTCCTATTGGAGTGCCACAGGCACCTCAAATATGTTTAAACTGAATTCCTTCTCCCCCTACCCAACTATCTCACCTTCTGTGTTTCCCACTGAGTGAATGGACCATGATCCACTTAGCTGGCTTAGGAGGGGCCCCTGTCACCTCACTATCCAATGCCTCAGGGCCAAGTTTCAGCCAGTGTAGCACCCATCTGGCCAGTCTGCACTCCAGACATCATCCCACCCACGAGTGCAGTCATAGAGTGAGTTCTCACCAGCCCTCAGCTCCCCACCTCCCTGCAATACTGTCTTCCCAGCAAGATTTCCTGGGTTTAATCATCTGAGCTGCGGCTACTAGGGAGAAGCACTGATGAATGGAGGACCCTCTAGCTCTGCAGTTCACCACTCTCTGAATGTGGATCACTGTAAAGATTTTGGTTTTTATTGGGAGTGAGATGGAGAGGCATGGGAGCGTTCTGAGTGGAGGGACATGATCCAGCTTATACTATAAGTAGGCAAGGGCAGAAGTATGGACAATAGTGGGAAGCCACTGTCCCAATCCAGGCAAGAGTTGATGGTGGCTGGGATCAGTTGTTAGCTTGTGAGGTCGTGAGGAGTGGTTGGATACTGCATGTATTCTGACAATAGAGCCAACAGATCTCCTGACAGATTTCTCATGCAGTGTGAGAGATGATGCCAAGGTTTTTTGTTTTGTCTTGTTTGTTTGTTTTTTTTATCTAAGCAACTGGAAGGATGGAGTTGCCCTTACCTGAGATGGGGCAGATGGACTGTAGGAGGGCAGGTGTGGGGGAAAGATTAGGAGCTCGATTTAGGGTACATTTCATTTGAGATGTCTGTTAGACATTCTGATGGAGATGTCAAGTAGGTAGTTGGATATTTCAGCTTAGGAGAGAGGCCTGGACTAGAACTAGGAATCATCAACATGCAGGTGACATTTACATCCATGGGATAGGATGAGGTCACCAGTGTAGTAAGTATAGGTAGAAACTAGGAGTGGAGAAGTGAGCTCCAGGGAACTCCAACATTTAGAAACTAGGAGATGAGGGTGAGATAGCAAAAGAGAAGTAGCAGCCTGAGAGTTAGGAGAGATATAAAGCCAAGAATGTGTTCTGGACATAAGAGAAGGAAGTAACTCCAGGCCGAGGGAGTGACCCACTATGTCAAATGCTGCTGAAGGGTTAGGCAAGAGGAGGACTAGAACTGACTGCTGGATTTAGCAACTTGGAGGTCATTGGTGACCTTGATGAGAGCAGTTAGTGGAAGTGGTGGAGGTAAAAGCTTTAGTGGAGTTGGTACAGAAGAGATTTGCAGGACAGCACCGAGGAGGGACTATATGGTGTCACAGTGCCCTGGGACACTCTGAAGGGGACCTGCACACAGCATGGCCATAGGGACAGAGAGGGGAGGATGGAATCAGGAGATATTGAGGAAGGTTTGGGGTGTCTGGAAGAGAAAAGCTCTAGGATGACACCCAGCCTTCTGGCTCCAGTGGCTGCTGGATGTTGAGGCCTTACTGAGTCTGGAACCACAGGAAGAGAAGCAAGTGTCCAGTGGCAGATGAGGAGTTCAGCATGGGAGGGCTGAGTTTGGGGTGATCTGAGACTGCAGGTGAACGTGTCTGGAACTGATTGAATATTCAAGTCTTTAGGTAAGAGATGTGGGCTGGAGGTATTGATCTAGGAAGTTAAAAAAGAGACAAAAGCATGATTAGTATGAAAGTTGGCTTTGCAGTTAATGATAACAGTATCTTCCATTTATCAAGCCCATTTATCAGGGGGATGTTGCATTAGACACTTATGTACCTTACCTCATTTGGCTCTCACAGCTACCCTGTGAGACTGGTAATGTCACTTTCCAAGATGTAGGAGAGACATGAGCCTTGCTGGCACAGTGGTTAAATGCTGGGCTGCTAACAGAAAGGTCAGCGGTTGGAACCCGCAAGCTGCTACATGGGAGAAAGATGTGGCAGTCTGCTTCCATAAAGATTCTAGCCTTGGAAACCCTATGGGGCAGTTCTACTCTGTCCTATAGGGCTGCTGTGAATTGGAATCGACTGTACCTCAGTGGGTTTAGGAGACATTCAGAGGTGTTAGGTGACTCGCCCAGAATCACACCTGGATTAAGTTGTAACCCAACATACAAATGGTCCTGACATCAATGCCCATGCTCTTTCCACAGCCTCTGATTTTAGCAGGGACACTGGACTCAAGAACCAATCCATCCACCACCAGGGTGCCCAGCCTGGTGCTGAGGCCCAGGACAGAGGGCACTGTGGGCCCAACACAGGCATGCAGTGGGAACTCTTTACCAAACCTGTTGCCATCAAGTCAATTCTGACTCATAGCGACCCTGCAGGACAGAGTAGAACCACCCCATAGAGTTTCCAAGGAGTGGCTGGTGGATTCCAACTACAGACCTAAAGATTAGCAGCCAAGCTCTTAACCACTACGCTACCAGGGCTCCTGGAGCTCTTTAAATGATGACAAATGAGAATGTGCTAGTGAGCTCAGCCAAAGCTGTGGGTGGGGGCCACCTAGACTCTGGGGCTTTTCAACTGTGGTCCTGCCCACTGGCAGAGGATGTGCCTGGTTCAGGGCTAGCTTGCCCTGGCAGGGCCTGGGAAGAGTCACAGAGACCAGCCTCTTCATGGGGGTCAGCTCCAAGTTGGTTGACTACAAGTAGCTACAGTACGCAGAGGGAGTCTCTGGAGGCTTCTGGCCGCCTTGCCTGTGTGACTGCCCTTAGCCATAGCTGACAGTGCCAGGGATCTGATCCTGCCCAGCCTACACAGTTTTTCTTTTGGAATGGGAAAAGTGGTGCCAACTCCCAGCCCCCATTATTGTCCCAGCACAAACTGCTGCCCATGGTTGGGTGGAAAGCCAGGCTGGGTAGAAATTCATGCTACTGGTGGTCATGCACCAAGCAGGGTGGCCTGTTCTCCTCTACCATCTCCATTGTGTTCAAAGGTCCCCCCTTTCTCTGGGGTCTTCACTTCAAAGTCCTCCTCAGGACCTGAAAAAGGGAGATGGATTTGTTCTGTAATATGAGGTTAGACCCAAGGGAGGACTTACTGACCCCTTGGTCATTATCACCACCATCATTAAAAGCTTTAATTAATTGCACAGTGTGGGCTTGTTATTTAGAGCTGGTTGTGGCCCCTGAGGGAGTTTGTAATCTGAGACAGATAGATTTGTTGGAAATGTGAGTAGTCAAAAATACATTTGCAAACATCAGGCAGAATCCAGAACTCCACAAGTGAAAAGAATCTGAATTGAAGGTAAAAGTCTTGACATGACACCAAAAGCACAAACAGCAAAAGAAAAAGTAGACAAATAGGACTTCATCAAAGTTAAAAATGTTTGTGTTTCAAAGGACATCATCAAGAAGTGAAAAGACAAGCCAAAGAATGGGAGAAAATATTTGCAAATCATGTATCTGATAAGGGACTACTATCCAGAATATGAGGAGCCCTGGTAGTATAATAGTTAAGTGCTCAGCTGCTAACCAAAAGGTTGGCAGTTCAAACCCACCCAGTGATCTGCTCCCATAAACATTTCAGTGTAGAAAACCCTCTGGGGCAGTTCTACTCTGTAACACATGGGGTTGCCATGAGCCAGAATTGACTCAGGGAAACCTAACAACAACAACAACATCCAGGATACATAAAGAATTCTTTCAATTCAATAATAAAAAACAAATTACTCAAATTAAAAATGGGCAAAGTCATCTAAAGTACAATAAATAAAACTAAAAAAAAAAAATGGGCAAAGGATTGAATAAATATTTCTCCAAAGAAGATATACAAATGGCCAATAAGCACATGAAAAGATGCTCAATACCATTGACATTGGGGAAATGGAAATCAAAACCACTGAGATGCCACTTCACATCCACTAGGTGGCTACAAAAAAGATGAGCATTAACAAGTGTCTGGGAAGATGTGGAGAAACTGGAACCCCCATACATAAAATGGTGCAGCTGCTATGGAAAACAGTTTGATGGTTCCTCAAAAAGTTAAATGTATAATTACCATATCACCCAGCAATTCCACTTCTAGGTATATACCCAAGAGACTTTAAAGCAGGAACTAAAACAGATACTTGTATGCTGATATTCACTGCAACACTATACAAAATAGCCAAAAAGTGGAAAAACCCAAGTGTCCATCAAGAGATGGATGAATAAACAAGATGTGGGATATACACACAATGGATAAAAAGCCATAAGAAAAAAATGAAATAGTACTGATGCATGCTACAACATAGATGAGCTTTGAAAACATTGTGCTAAATGAAAGAAGCCAGACACAAAAGCCCACATGTTGTATGATTCCCTTTCTATGAAATTCATAGTAACAGAAAGCAGTTTAGTGGTTGCCCAGGGCTGGGGGCAGGAGGAATGGAGCATGACCACTAACAGGTAGAGGTTTATTTTGAGGTGACAGAAATATTCTGAAACTACATGGTTGATGGTTGCATAACTCTGTGAATACACTAAAAATCACCAAATTGTACACCATAAAAATATGTGAATTAGAGACTTTTGGGCAACATGGCGCTATAGTCAGAAGCACCACGCCGTCCCTCTGCAGCAAAGATCGGAAAAACTAAATCAAACAGTCACACGTCAATCCTGAAACCTAAGCATCAAATGAAGAGATAAAGAACTCAGCCAAGCACCGAATGGAATAAAAAACTGACAGAGAACAGAGAGCGAGGAGAGATACATGCAGAGGTCCCCTATCAGCATGGATCTGCCATCTTGGACTCTTATCAGAGATCAGCAAACAGGAGGTACGAGAAAGCAGCTTCATGGAACTTCCAGCAGGAGACAGAACAACCAGTTACCCAAGATATAGGCTTTCCCACCCCCCAACCTTCTTCACCCCCACTTAGCCTCCTCTGCCTCCTGCAGCCACAGTCTATTGGCCGGTAAGCACCAGAGCTTCCCCCCAGTGCTGCTTGGATTCCACCCGCCCGCTCTGGCCAGCTCCCTGAGTGCCATTTGTTGGCTGCTGGTGTTGCTTTTTTCCACTTCTTTAGATTTCTTCCTTACTTCTCACCACCTCCCTCTCCTTTCTCTCAAATCCTTGGCTCCGTGCACCATCTTTGCTTCTTCCTGAAAGGCTGTGAAACACCGCTGGACTGTGAAACTGCTTCCTGGCCCATGCCACCACACTGGTGGGACCCCCAGGACTTTTTTGTTTGTTTGTTTGCTCTGATTTGTTCATTTGTTTTCTTTTTCTTTTCTTGGCTTGGGAACCCCTTCTAGCCAGGCAGTACCACGTGCCTTGGAAGACAGTCCCTTACTCTGCGCAGACACACAGGGACATCCCTGGGGGCATTTCTTTTTTCTTGTTCTGTTTTTTGTTTGTTTTGTTTTGTTTTGTTTTTTCATTTCTTTGTTTAGTTTTCTTCTCTCTCTTATTGCCTTTTTGTCTTTCTTAATTTCCAGTTTCTTGATTATTCAGTTTTTTCTTTTTGTTTTTCCCCATTTCTCAGCCTCTCATCTCTCCACTCCAATAGCAAGCTTGCTTAGCACTCTTTTTTGTTTGTGTGTACGTTTTTGTTTCCTGTTCCTCTCTCCTGTCTCTCATCTTTCCCATACCCATCTTAGCTCCACACATCACAATCTACCCCCTCCTGCCTGCCTACCTGCACCATGCACTGAACATCACACTCCCAAGCAGCACAGGCACGGCCTACTGGAAACTGCCCTGCACTGATATCCGGTCTGCACTGTCAGCCTTGGTACGTGCCACAAAAACCTATCCCAGCAACTCCCCTTCAGCTGGACCTGCCCTGCTGTACCATACCTGAGTAACTGACCCTGCCCTTTGGAGAAGGAGGTGAAAAGTATCGTGTCCACAGACAAGCAAACAACAAAGAACTCACAGCCCGCCTGCTCAGACATAACCAAATAAAACAAAAAAGCAGGATTAAACAAACAAATCTACAATCAATAAATGAGGAAAATAACCACCAAATGCCCCAAAGACAGCAGACAATATCAAAACATTTACAAAAACAGGCCGCAACGGTTCCAGAAAGAGTCCAAAATAAAACACCAGATGACCTTCCAGTAGAAGAAAAGGCACTAGACCTAACTGATAGGGAATGCAAATATCTAATATTCAGAATTATCCAAGAATTGAAGCAAAAAACAGACAAAAATGGGCAAAAAATAGACAGATTCATGGAAAAGGCAGACAAATTCATGCAAAATGCAGACAAAAAATGGAAGAATTCAAGAAAATAATACAGGAACAAAATGCTAAAATAAATTCACAACTAGAAATCATTTAAAAACAACAATTAGAAATTCAAAAGATAAACAACAAGATTTCAGAAATGGACAGTGTCATAGAAGGGCTAAGGAGCAGGTTTGAAACGATGGAAGATAGGATCAGCGAAATTGAAGACAAATACTTGGATACAACTCTGTTTCAGGAAAACTCAGAAAAAAGAATGAAGACAAATGAAGAAACCCTGAGAATTATGTGGGATACAATCAAAATCAAAAATCTGTGAGTGACTGGAGTTCCAGAAGAGGGGGAGAAAACAGAAAACACAGAGAGGATCATTGAAGAATTGATGACAGAAAACTTCCCCAGTATCATGAAAGATGAAAAGCTGACCATCCAAGAAGGTCAATGAACCCCATATAGGATAGACCCCAAAAGAAAATCACCAAGGCATATCATAATCACACTCACTAAAGCCAAAGACAAACAAAGAATCCTGAGAGCAGCTCGAGAAAAACAAAAAGTCATCTACATAGGAGAAACAATAAGACTAAGCTCACATTATTCGATAGAAACCATGCAGGCAAGAAGGCAATGGGATGACATATGTAAAACCTTGAAATAAAAAAATTTCCAGCCAAGAATAATATATCCTGCAAAACTCTCTCATTCAAATATGATGGTGAAATTAGGTCATTTCCACATAAACAAAAATTAAGGGACTATGTAAAAACCAAACCAAACTTACAAGACTTATTAAAGGAAGTCCTCTGATCTGAGAACAAACAATATCAGACTACAGGCTGAATATAAGATGCAGAATTGTACTAGCCAGATACCAATCTAGGAAATGAACTCTTAAGGACTATGCAAAACCAAAAGAATTACAAAAGGGAACAAGAGAGGTTAATCTGTAAATGACAACAGCATCAGAACAATAAAAGAGGGAATAAACAGTGTAGGTATAGAACCTGCTAATGGAGAGGAAGTCAAGCAATACCAAGTAATAATAGACTGGTTCAAATCTAGGAAGATAAGGATAAATTTCAAGGTAACCACAAAGAAAGTTAACAAACCTACTCATCAAAATAAAGAAGAAAAACATGAAGTCTCAGTAAAAACAAAACCTACAAAAACAAAAGAAATAAAAAAAAAATCCACAAACAAAAGGAACTCAGCACAGAAAAGTAAGAGGAACAAAGAAAACATCAGCACCACCAAAAAAAGCACTACAAAATGCAATTCCACTCTGATGAATATATCCTAGAGAAATAAGAGCCAACACACGAATAGACATATGCACACCCATATTCACTGAAGCACTGTTCATGATAGCAAAAACATGGAAACAACCTAGATGCCCATCAACAGATGAATGGATAAACAAACTATGGTACATACACACAATGGAATATTATGCAAAGATAAAGAACAATGATGAATCTGTGAAGCATTTCATAACATGGATGAAACTGGAGGACATTATGCTGAGTGAAATAAGTCAATCGCAAAAGGGCAAACGTTGTATGATACCTCTACTGCAAAAACTCATGTAAAAGTTTACACACAAAAAGAAACAATTTTTGTTGGTTACGAGGAATGGGAGAGGTGGTGGTGGGGAACTAAATAGATAAGTGGTAACTTTGGTGAAGAGTAAGACAGTACACATTACTGGGGAAGGAAGTACAACTTGTACAAGGAAAGGTCATGGAAGCTCCATAGACACTTCCAAACTCCCTGAGGGACTGAATTGCTGGGCCGAGGGCTGTGGGGACCATGGTCTCAGGGAACATCTAGCTCAATTGGCATAACACAGTTTATAAAGACAATGTTCTACATTCTACCTTGGTGAGTAGCGTCTGGGGTCTTAAAAGCCTGTGAGCTGCCATCTAAGATACTCCACTGGTCTCATCCCTTCGGGAGCAAGGGAGAATGAAGAGAACAGGATACAAGGAAAAGATTAGTCCAAAGGACTAATGGACCACAGCTACTATGGCCTCCACCAGACTGAGTCCAGTACAGCTAGATGGTGCCTGGCTACCACCACGGACTGCTCTGACCGGGATCACAATAGAGGGTCCTGGACAGAGCTGGAAAAGGATGTAGAACAGAATTCAAACTCACACACAAAAAAAGAGACCAGATTTACTGGTCTGACAGACTGGAGAAACCCTGAGAGTATGGCCCTGGACACCCTTTTAGCTCAGTGGTGAAGCCCCTCCTGAAGCTCACTGTTCAGCCAGGGATTGGACAGCCTCATAAAACAAAACAGGACTAATGAGGCACAGCAGTCCAGGGACAAGGACTAGAAGGCAGGAGGGAATAGGAAAGCCGGTGATAGGGAATCCAAGGTTGAGAAGGGACAATGTTGACATGTCATGGGGTTGTTAACCACTGTTATAGGGCAATATGTGTACTAACTGTTTAATGAGAAACTATTTGTTCTGCAAACCTTCATCCAAGGTACAAAAATAAAAAAGAATTATCTATGTGAGATCAAATTGACAACAGCAACTCAAAAGGTTTGATGGGAAGACTAGGGGACAGTGAGTTAAAGATAATGGTGATGGAACAATTTGGAAAAGGATAGTGAGAATAGCAGCACAACTGGAAGAATGTAATCAATGTCACTGAATTGTACATGTAGAAACTTTTGAAATGGTGTAAATTTAGCTATGTATATTTTCACCAAAAAAGGTCCTCCAAGGTGGAGAAGGGAGAGTGTTGACCTGTCGTGGGGTTGTTAACCAATGTTGTAAAACAGTATGTGTACTGACTGTCTAATGAGAAACTATATGTTCTGTAATCCTTCATCCAAAGTACAATAAAATTTTTTTAAAAAAAATATGTGAATTATATCTCAACTGAAAAAAAAAAAAAAAAAAAAAGACTGAATTTAACCCCTCAGGTGATGTAAGAACCTATTCTCTAGAGCCCCCTATGGGTGATCACGAACTCTTGTTTGTTGTCTCCTGTCTTGGTCTGTGTTTAAGGAAAGCAATAGCTGGGGACATGAAACAGGAGCCCTCCCAAAGTATATTAAATAAAAAGGAAGACTTACTGGACTGATGCAGAAATACCTCATGGTGCCTGAGGGCAGTCAGTGCAGGGCTAGCGACGGAGGGAATTAGAAAGGGCAAGCCCTTCTCCTAGCCTCCCTCTAGCCTCTGCTCCATCCTTGTCAGGCTCTGGGAGCAGTGCCTGTCTCTGCTTTCATCAGGCTCCTCATGCTGCCCTTGAAGCCTCAGTCTGCTAGCCTCATGAGATCAACACTGGCAAATACCTGTCCCTGCACTCTATGCTCCAATCCAAATTCCCGGGACAGAGCAAGTAATTGGGCCAGTCCAGCCTCTAGATTGATTCCTCCTGGATCAGATTCTACCCTCAGTCCAGTCAGCCTGACCTCAGAAGAGGCTAGGGAGAAAGAGACTTGTTCCTATTGTATCCTAAAGATGGTTTGTGCCTCCAAGGTGTGTGACACACCTGGCTGAAGATGTCCTGAACCAGGGACTCAAACACTCTCTGAGTCTCTCGCCTTTCTCTCTGAGCGTTTGCATTTTTCTTCCCTCACTGCCAACTGGCTTTTCCACATGGCTACCAGCATGGCTGCCAGCCGCTCCAGGTCTGTACACCCTGGACAATGAAGGATTTTTTCACTTTCAATGGAGAATCTAAGAGAAGAACTCTGCCTGACCCAGTTTAGGTCACGGGAGGGAGGTCCATCCCTGTGGGGTGGGGATTGTTCCCAAGAAGAGGGAGGGGAAGACAGAACTACAGACGTCATCCTCTTCAGGGCCCATGAAGTGGGGGTTGGAAGATTGGGGAAAAGATAGCCGATCTGACCAATATGCGAGGGTCTGTGGGAGGAAGGCAGGATTTCGGGAGTTTCCGTGATAGGAGAGTTACAATTTACCCATCACGTGGTGCCTTCACAGTTGCAGAATTGCTGGAACATGGAATTAGTAACCTTCTCAACAAAGTCATAATCAGGAGCACCCCAAGTGAAGCCCTCACTGCAAACTGGCTTTCAAAGCACCGTAGTGTATGCCCCTGTTAAGAACCTAGTGTTGCTCAATTCTCTCACGTTCCCATTGCACCTCGCTCCTTTCGCCATTTTTCAGATAAGGTAAACTGAGGCTCTGAGAGGCCAAGCCGCCCCTCCCAGCAGAGCCAGGATTCAGTGGGAACATCAGACTCAGCTTGGACCCTTCCATTCTCTTGTACTATCTCATCCCTTTCAGACCTCTGAGGTGCTGGGGTTAGGGCTGGGGACAGGTGGGAGCAGCCTAGACCCCAGGAACTAAGGCCAGAGGGCATGTGGCCATCTGCAGGCACTCAGAGCTTCTCCTGTCCTGTGGCCTGATAGGGTGGGAGGCGAGCAGTGGGTTTGTATGGCTGGGAGGTTCACCATCCTTCAAACAAACACATCCATGAGAGGACTGGCCTCCTCCCTACGAATGAGGCCATTTGTTTCTGAGCAGTGAACTGTCACTGACCTGGAGACTGGCCAGTGCTTCTTGGGAAGGGAGTATCTGATGTCCCCACCAGCTCCCAGATGCCTGCCCCCAGGGCCTCCCCAGCCCCCACTCCAGATGTTGGGGCCCTTCTGTGACCACTATCTCTAAGGCAACCGGGCTGGGAGTGATCCGACTTTGTTCCAGAGAAGACTTGGGGAAATGCAATCACTGTTTACATATCCTTGTAGGTCTCAGATTTAGGGCCGACTAAGCAGATGTGTTCTGGAAACTCCAGAGGGCAGGGCTGGGCCCAATGAGAGAAGATGTAGGAAGAAGATTCCAACCCAATATGAGAAGAAACTTCTGGCAGTTAGAGCTGTCTCTAGATCAAATATGGGTTACTCTGCTTGTTACTGAGCTCCCCATCATGGGAGGTGTACAAGCCGAAACTGAATGTCACCTTGGACAGATGAGGAGGGAATTGCAGCAGGGACTGGGCTACATGATGTTCAAAGTCCTGTCCCAGCCCTGAGCTTTCAGGTCTCATTACTCCTCCTCTTCCAAGGTTTAATTCCATTCCATTCCATTCCATTTTGTTTTGCAAGGGCAGTAGAGGTTCCGTGGTAGAATTCTCACTTTCCATGTGGGAGACCCGAGTTCGATTCCTGGCCAATGCACCTCAAGTGCAGCCACCACCCATCTGTCAGTGGAGGCTTGTGTGTTGCTATGATGCTGAATAGGTTTCAGCGGAATTTCCAGACTAAGACAGACTAGGAAGAAAGGTCTGGTGATCTACTTCCGAAAATCAGCCAATAAAAACCCTATGGGTCACAATGGTCAGATCCTGTTGTGTCAACAACCACCACCATCTTTTGTTTTAGAGAATACATACGTGATAAACATTGCCGTTTGCTTCCCAGAATCCTTCCCCCATCCCAGTGTTCACGAACAGCTGTCATGAAGTTCTGGTGGGACTGGCCCCACCCCAGCATTAGGGGGAGGCCCTGGTTCAATAACATTTGAAAAGTAGCTAGCATATAGCAAGTGATAAATAGTATACCAGTTGCCATCAAATCAACTCTGACTCATTAGGACCCCATGTGTCTCTGCCAATCAGCATGATCCCATCTCTGGCCACAATGACTGGTTGCTGGGTGGGCAGTAACTCAAGACTAAGGCAGCCTTCGGTTCAGGTGTGACGTGAGACCACAGCAGGACAAACCCGAGTGAAGGCCAGGACTGTTGTTATGGTTGTGGGAAGGACGGCCTCCTCTCCCAGGGGCACGGCTGAGGAGGCACACACCTGGTGTGCAGGTGCTCTTGGTGCCCTGCCCATAGCCCGACCCATGTCCAATTGCCAGCTCTTGCTTTCTTTTTTGCTGGAGGCTTTTTCTGGATGCACCTGAGCCAGCCCCCCAGCCCCTTGTGAGGTCACTCTTGTACAAGGTTCTATACTATTTCCCCAAATTCCTCAGTAGGATTGCACTTTAGTTTTCCAGAGTTTGGTGTAAAGGACATAGCTTTACCCTAAGTAAGGTGGCTTTTGTCCTTGGCTCCAGTGAAATAATCCTTGAAGTAACTGGGGTGCCTTGATCTGGGACTTCCAGGCTACACCTGAAGATTTGTGCTGGCTAGTAGGGGCTGGCCAGACCAGAAAAGACTTACCTAGGGGACCAATATCAACTAGCATTGTGAGGCATAATTTAGCTTATTATGCAGGACTGGCCAATAAAAGGCCGGAACCCTAAGGCTCGTAGAACTTCCTGGCTGATAAAAGGAGGGTGACGTTCCCTCTCGGAGACATGGCAGCTCCACATGGGAACCTTCCCAGACCTCGCCTGTGCATCTCTTCCTTCTAATGATCCTGATTTATGTCCTTTACTGTAAAAAAACAGTAGTCATAGCTATAATACCTTCTGTGAGTTCTGGAGTTGTTCCAGTGAATTAACGAGCCCAAGGATAGTGTCATCTTAACACGTAAGGTCTGACCTAGCCCTGGGTGGCTGGAGTATGACAGAGCATGCTGTGTGGGCGGCTGGTGTTAGAAATGATGGATAAGTGGGAATACGGGGGTATGATTGATCTCCACCTTCCGGGAATCAGCTTTAGGCTGGTTCTCATCCATGAAGCTATGGTCATACAGAGCTCATTTCTAGATAACCTTTATGGGCTGTGTCCCTTCCATATCTCAGTTTCCCATTGCTCATACCAGTGTTTCCCAGGATCACCTCCTAAATAAAATACTTACTCTGAAATTCTTGTCTCAGGATTTGGCTCCAGTGGGGGCCAGCCTAGGGATGAGGCCAAGCCCTGGGAGAAGGCAGGGCAGAGAGAACAGCAGAAAGTGGGTCTTTGGGGACACTGATGAGCTGCAGGATCCACCTGTGCTTGAAGGCAGCCTCACTTCTGGGCATTTCATCTCTGTAAACAACAAATTCCCTTTCGAGCTTAAGCTGGTTTGAGCTGAGTTTTCTATTACTTGAAATCTAAAGTATCTTAAGTGATAAAATTCATAACATGGAGAGTTACAAGCATGGTTTTGCAGGCTGGGGTGGTGGACAGTGTTTGATGATAAGACAGGGAGAGACAGCTTGCTGTGTAGGACAGAGTCAGACAGACATTAAACTTCTAGCTGTTACTTACCAGTTAAGGGCTTGAGTCCCTTACTATTCCTCCAAAGAGCCTAGTTATGCTACTAGCCTATCGGGTTATTATGAGGATTAAAAAATAATATTTGAAAACTAGCTAGCACGCAGCAAATGATAAATAGTATACCAGTTTCTGTCAAATCAACCCTGCCTCATTATGACCCCAGGTGTGTCAGAATAGAACTGTGCTCCATAGGGTTTTCAGTGGCTGATCTTTTGTAATGGACTGCCAGGCCTTTCTTCTGAGGAACCTCTAGGTGGACTTGAACCTCCAACCTTTAGGTTAGCAGCCGAATGTGTTAACTGTTTGTACTACCCAGCGACTCTCTGGTGGTGTAGAAGTTAAGAGCTCGGCTGCTAAACAAAAGGTCAGCAGTTTGAACCCACCAACTGCTTCTTGGAAACCCTATGGGGCAGTTTTACTCTGTTCTAGAGGGTTGTTATGAGTCAGAATTGACTTGATGGCAATGGTTTGTTTTTTTTTTTTTATTATCATTAATAGAAGAAGGAAAAGAAGGAGAAAGAGGCAAAGGAGAAGGAGGTGAAGGATTTAATCTGTGTCCTTGAAGACTCTAGTAAACAGAAGTTCAGAGTAGGAGAGGGGAACAAGAAATGGTCCAGTCTGGTTGGAGAAGGGGGCCTACCTTGGGAAGTGAGGGAGGTAATGATAGTAGTATACATCTACAGACACTTTCTGAATACCAGGTGCTGTTCTGAGCCTGTTTCATGAATTAACTCATTTAATCTTTACAAAAACTCTATGAGGCACATGTTATTATCACCATCTCCACTTTACAGAAGAAACTGAGGCATAGAGACGTTAAGTAATTTGCCCAAGTTCTCACAGCAAGTGGCAGAGTTAGAGTAGAACCAAGGTGGTCTGGCTGCAGAGCCCACATTCTTAATCTCTGTGCTGATCCAGGAGCCCTGGTGGCACAATGGTTAAGCCCTCGGCTGCTAACTGAGAGGTCAGCAGCTCAAACTCATCAGTGGCTCCGCGGGAGAAAGATGTGGCAGTCTGCTTCCGTAAAGATTTACGGCCTTGGAAACCCTATGGGGCAGTTCTACTCTGTCCTACACGGTTGCTGTGAGTCGGAATCAACTTGACAGCAGTGGATTTTTGGTTTATGCTGAACTGACTCTTTCCTATCTCAAGATACAGTTAATGCCGCGGATGTTGAGTGGATTTTGTTAGAGGGCGAGGCCTTTGGCACTATCCCACCAGCAGTAAAGGATTATTGGCACAGGGCTGGGGACAGGGAGAACATTCCATAACCCCCTGGTAATTGGTTGAATGCCTATGGAGTCATCCTGGGAAGCAGTTTCATTCTATCCTGTCCATGGGAACAAAACCTCCAGTACATCTTCCAAGGGGGAAACCAGAACTCGTCAGAGAGCTGGGAAGCCGTTCTTAACCCCAGTGTGCGATGAGTTAGTGAAGTAGGAGGAAGAATAAAGGTTAAAACAAACTCTGAGGAAAACTTCTGAGTGGTTGTTAGACCAGAAACTGTGCTCTGGTAGGAGGTTGGGAACTTCTTTCTCTAAAGAATGCCACGTTTACTTGTCAGAAAGTCATTCACAGGCTGAAGGAATGCACGAGGCCCTTCAGAAATGAACCCAGGAAAGGGAGGTACGTGCTGTGATGGTTAATTTCATGTGTCAACTTGGCTAGGCTGTGGGGCCCAGTCGTTTGGTCAAACACTAGTCCAAATGTTGCTGTGAAGTCATCTTGTTGATGTGATTAACATTTACAATCAGTCGAGCCTAACTAAAGCATATTACTTCCATAATGTAGGTGGGCCTCATCCACTCCATTGCAGGCCTTAAGAGCACAAACTGAGGTGTTCCATGGGAGAAGGAATTTCTGCCTCAAGACTGTCATACAGATATCCTGCCAAGAGTTTCCAGTTGGCCTGGCCTATGGATTTTTGATTTGCCAGCCCCTACAAGCACATGAACCACGAACCAATTCCTTAAAATCTCTCTCACTCTCTTTGTCTCCATATATATGCACACCAAAAACCAGTTCCTGTTAAGTGGATTTTGACTCTTGGCAATCCCGTGTGTGTCAGCTTAGAACTCTGTCCATAGAGTTTTCAATGACTGATTTTTTGGAAGCAGATCACCAGGCCTTTCTTCCAAGGATCTTTTGGGTGGATTCAACCCTCCAACCTTTCAGCTGGCAGCTGAGCGCATTAGCTGTTTGCACTACTCTCTCTCTCTGTAGAGATATATACAGACAGACAGACAGAGATCTCCTATTAATTCTGGTTTCTAGAGAATGCTGACTAATACACGTTTTTCCAGTTTCAAGTTACATAGCTGTCTCACCCTCCACAAAAATCTTAAATATTAAAGATATATATATATATTATTGTACTTTAGATAAAGGTTTACAGCACAAACTAGCTTCTGATTAAATAGTTAGTACACGTATTGTTTTATGACACTGGTTAACAACCTCATGACATGTCAACACTGTCCCTTCTCTACCTCGGGTTCCCTATTATCAGCTTTCCTGTCCACTCCTGCCTTCTAGTACTTGTCCTTGGACCATTGTGCCCCATTAGGCTCGTTTTGTTTTATGGGGCTGTCCAATCTTTGGCTGAATGGTGAACCTTGGGAGTGACTTCATTACTGAGCTAAAAGGGTGTCTGAGGGCCATACTCTCGGGGATTCTCCAGTCTCTGTCAGGCCAGTAAGTCTGGTCTCTTTTTGTGAGTTAGAATTTTGTTCTACATTTTTCTCCAGCTCTGGCCGGGACCTTCTGTTGTGATCCCTGTCAGAGCAGTCAGTGGTGGTAGCCAGGCACCATCTAGTTGTACTGGACTCAGTCTGGTGGAGGCCATGGTAGTTGTGGTTCATTAGTCCTTTGGACTAATCTCTCCCTTGTATCTTTAGTTTTCTTCATTCTCCCTTGCTCTCAAAGGGGTGAGACCAGTGGAGTATCTTAGATGGCTGCTCACAGGCGTTTAACCCCAGACGCTACTCACCAAGGTAGAATATAGAACATTGTCTTTATAAACTGTGTTATGCCAGTTGAGCTAGATGTTCTCTGAGACCATGATCTCCACAGCCCTCTGCCCAGCAATTCAGTCCCTCAGGGAGTTTGGATGTGTCTGTGGAGCTTCCATGACCTTTCCTTGTACAAGTTGTGCTGGCTTACCCAGTAATGTGTACTGTCTTACTCTTCACCAAAGTTACCACTTATCTATTTAGCTCCCCCCGCCACCTCTCCCATCCCTTGTAACCAACAAAGATTGTTTCTTTTTATGTGTAAACTTTTACATGAGTTATACAGTAGAGGTCTCATACAATATTTGTCCTTTTGTGATTGACTTATTTCACTCAGCATAATGTCCTCCAGTTTCACCCATGTTATGAAATGCTTCACAGATTCATCATTGTTCTTTATCTTTGTATAATATTCCACTGTGAGTATGTACCATAGTTTGTTTATCCATTCATCTGTTGATGGGCATCTAGGTTGTTTACATCTTTTTGCTATTGTGAGCAATGCTGCAATGAACGTGGGTGTGCATCTGTCTATTCATGTGACAGTTCTTATTTCTCTAGGATACATTCCTAGGAGTGGGATTCCTGGATCGTATGGTATTTCTATTTCTAGCTTTCTAAGGAAGTGCCACATCATTTCCAAAATGGTTGTATCATTTTGTATTCCCACCAACAGTGCATAAGAGTTCTGATCTCCCCACAGCCTCTCCAAAATTTGTTATTTCCAGTTTTTTTGATTCATGCCAGTAATGCCAGGGTGAGATGGTATCTCACTGTAGTTTTAATTTCCACATCTCTAATGGCTAGTGATCGCAAACATTTCCTCATGTGTCTGTTGGCCGCTTGAATGTTTTCTTTGGTGAAGTGTTTGTTCATTTCCTTTGCCCATTTATTTCTATTTTTTATTGTTATAGTTTAAATGAAGTTTACATTTCAAGTTAGTCTTTCATACAAAAATTTATACATATGTTGTTATGTGACCCTAATTGCTCTCCCCATACTGTGACAGCACACTCCTCCTTTCCACCTCTGATTTCCCATGTCCATTCAACCAGCTCATAACCCTCTCTGCCTTCCCATCTCACCTCCAGACAGAAGCTGGCCATTTAGTTTCTTGTATCTACCCGGGCTAACAGGCACACTCCTCACAAGTATCACTTTATGTCCCACAGTTCAGTCCAATCCCTGTCTGAAGAGTTGGCCTCGGAAATTGTTTTAGTTCTGAGCTGATAGAGAATCTGGGGGCCATGCTTTCTGGGGTTCCTCCAGTCTCAGTTAGACCGTTAAGTCTGGTCTTCTAATGAGAATTTGAGTTCTGCGCTCCACCTTTCTCCTGCTCCATCAGGGACTCTCTGTTGTGTTTCCCTGTCAGGGCAGTCATTGGTGGTAGCCAGGCACCATCTAGTTCTTCTGGTCTCAGGCTGATGACGTCTCTGGTTATGTGGCCCTTTCTGTCTCTTGGGCTAATACTTTCCTTGTGTCTTTGGTATTCTTCATTCTCCTTTACTCCAGGTGTTTGGGACCAATTAATGCATCTTAGATGGCCGCTTCCAAGCTTTTAAGACTGAAGACGCCACTCACCAAAGTAGGATGCAGAACATTTTCTTAATAAGCTTTGTTATGCCAATTGACCTAGATGTCCCCTGAAAGCGTGGTCCCCAGACCTCTACACCTGCTACTCTGTCTCTCAAACTATTTGATTGAATTCAGAAAAGTTCTTAGCTTTGGTTTAGTCCAGTTGTGCTGACTTCCCCTGTAGTGTGTGCTGTCCTTCCCTTCACCCGAGAAGATTCTTATCTACTATCTAGTTAGTGAATAACCTTCACCTTCCTTCCCCACTCCCGTAACCATCAAAGACTGTTTACTTCTGTGTTTAAACCTTTTCTTGAGTTCTTATAATAGCGGTCTTATACAGTATTTGTCCTTCTGTAACTGACTAAATTCACTCAGCATAATAAGTTCCAGTTTCCACCAAGTTATTCGACATTTCACAGCTTCATCATTGTTCTTTATTATTGCATAATATTCCATTGTGTGGATATACCATAATTTATTTATCCATTCTTCCATTGATGGGCACCTAGGTTGTTTCCATCTTTTTGCTATAGTGAACAGTGGTGCAATGAACTTGGGTGTGCATATATCTATTTGTGTGATGGCTCTTATTTCTCTAGGATATATTCCAAGGAGCGGGATAGCTGGATCATATGCTACTTCTATTTCTAGCTTTTTAAGGAAGCGTCAAATCGATTTCCAAAGTGGTTGTAGCATTTTACATTCTCACCAAGAGTGTATAAGTGTTCCAGTCTCTCCACAGCCTCTCTGTTTTTTGTATTAAGGCTAGCCTTGTTGGGGTGAGATGATACCTTATTGAAGTTTTGATCTGCATTTCTCTGATGGCTGATGATCGTGAACATTTCTTCATGTGTCTGTTAGCCGCCTGAATATCTTGTTTGGTGAAGTCTCTGTTCATATCCTTGCTCATTTTTTAATTGGGTTATTTGTTTTTTTGTTGTTGAGGTTTTGCAGTATCTTGTAGATTTTAGAGATTGGATGCTGATCTGATTTGTTGTAGCCAAAAAACTTTTCCATCTGTAGGTGGTCTTTTTACTGTTTTGGTGAAGTCTTTCGATGAGTGTGTTTGATTTTTAGGAGCTCCCATTTATCTAGTCTCTCTTCTGGTGCTTGCACATTGTTACTTATGGTTCATGTTGTGTTTATGCCATGTGTTAGGGCTCCTAGCATTGTCCCTATTTTTTCTTCCATGATCTTTATCGTTTTCAATTTTATATTCAAGTCTTTGATACATTTTGAGCTAGTTTTTGTACATGGTGTGAGGTATGGGTCTTATTTCAGTTTTTTGCAGATGGATATCCAGTTATGCCAGCACCATTTGTTAAAGAGACTGTTGTTTCCCCAATTAATGGACTTTGGGCCTTTGTCAAATATTAGCTACTCATAGGTGGATAAGCTTATATCTGGATTCTCAACTCTGTTCCTTAGGTCTATGTATCTGCTGCTGTACCAGTACCAGGCTGTTTTGACTACCTTGGGGGTATAACAGGTCCTAAAATCAGGTAGTATAAGGCCTCCCACTTTGTTCTTCTTCTTGAGTAATGCTGTATTTATTCAGGGCCTCTTCCCTTTCCATATGAAGTCGGTGATTTGTTTCTCCATCTCATTGAAAAATGCTAGTGGAATTTGGATTGGGATTGCATTGTACCTGTAGATTGCTTTGGGTAGAGTTGACATTTTCACAATGTTGAGTCTACCTATCCATGAGCAAGATATATTTTTCTACTTATTCAGGTCTCTTTTAGTTTCTTGCAGTAGTGCCTTGTAGTTTTCTCTGTATAGATCTTTTACATCTCTGGTTAGATTAGGAATCTAAGTATTTTCTCTTCTTGGGGGCTATTGTAAATGGTATTGATTTGGTAATTTCCTCTTCGAGGTTCTCTTTGTTGGTGTAAAGGAATCCAACTGATTTTTGTATGGTTCTCTTGTATCCTGAAACTTTGCTGAAAACTTCTATTAGTTCCAGTAGTTTTCTTGTGGATTCTTTGGGGTTTTCTGAGTATTTCTGCAAATAGAGACACTTTGACTTCTTCCCTACCAATTTGGATGCGCTTTATTTATTTTTTTAGCCTAATTGCTCCGGTTAGGACCTCCAGCACAATGTTGAATAAGAGTGTTGATAGAGGGCATCCTTGTCTGGTTCCCATTCTCAGGACGAATGCTTTCAAAGTCTCTCCATTTAGGATGATGTTGGCTGTTGGCTTTGTATAAATGCCCTTAATTATATTGAGTAATTTCCCTTCTATTCCTATTTTGCTGTGAGTTTTTCTCATGAATGGGTGTTGGACTTTGTCGAATGCTTTTTCTGCATCGATTGATAAGATCATGTGGTTCTTGTCTTTTGTTTTATCTATGTGATGGATTACATTGATTGTTTTTCTAATGTTGAACCATCACTGCATACCTGGTATAAATCCCACTTGGTCATGGTAAATTATTTTTTTGATATGTTGCTGAATTTTACTGGCCAGAATTTTGTTGAGGATTTTTGCGTCAATGTTCATGAGGGATAATGGTCTCTAATTTTCTTTTTTTGTGGTGTCTTTACCTGGTTTCGGTATCAGGGTTATGGTGGCTTCATAGATTGAGTTTGGGACTATTCCATCCTTTTCTATGCTCTGAAATACCTTTAGTAGTAGTGGTGTTAACTCTTCTCTGAAAATTTGGTAGAATTCTCCAGTGAAACCATCTAGGCCAGGGCTGTTTTTTTGTTG
>NW_004444042.1:275924-277971 GCF_000243295.1 Trichechus manatus latirostris | reverse complement strand
CTTTAATCATTATATAGTGTCCTTCCTTATCCTTTGTGGTGGATTTTACTTTAAAGTCTATTTTGTCAGAGATTAATATTGACACTCCTGCTCTTTTTTGAGTGTTGTTTGCTTGATATATATTTTTTTCCATCCTTTGAGTTTTAGCCTGTTTGTGTCTTTAAGTCTAAGATGTGTCTCTTGTAGGCAGCGTATAGACGGATCATGCTTTTTTTTATCCAATCTGCTACTCTCTGTCTCTTTATTGGTGCATTAAGTCTGTTTACATTCAGCGTAATTATTGATAGGTATGAGTTTAGTGCTGTCATCTTGATGTCTCTTTTTGTGTGTTGTTCACAGTTTCTTTGTTCTCCTTAATTTTCCGTGCTGAGTCATTTTTCTTTAAGTATTTTTTTTTCATCTTTTCATTGTTGTAGATTTTGTGTCTGCTGGGTCTTTGTGTTTTTCTACTTTTTAATTTTGATTTGTAGGATTATTAAATTCCTTTGTGGTTACCTTAATATTTGCCCGTATTTTTCTAAGTTTTTACCAGTCTTTTATTACTTTATATCGCCTTGACTTCCCTTGCATATGAAAAATCAATGTCTACATTTTTTAAGTCCTACTTTTTTGTTTTAATGTCCTTTTTTACATATTGATATCTCTGTTTCCCTGTTTTCAATATTTTAGCTTTGATGTATTTTTAACCTCCCTATCTGAGTCAATATCTGGTTGCTCTGTCCTGTGTTCTAGTCTTGTGGTGTTATCTGATGTTATTAATTATCTAACCGTAGGACTCCCTTTAGTATTTCTTGTAATTTTGGTTTGGTTTTTGCAAATTCCCTAAACTTCAGTTTATCTGGAAATGCCCCAATTTCGCCATCATATTTGAGAGACAGTTTTGCTGGATCTATAATTCTTGGCTGGCAGTTGTTTTCTTTCAAGGTTTTATATATGTCATCCCATTGCCTACTTGCCTGCATGGTTTCTGCTGAGTAGTACAAGCTTATTCTAACTGACTCCCCTTTGTAGATGACTTTTTTTTATCCCTAGCCACTCTTAAAATTCTCTCTTTATCTTTGGTTTAGGTGAGTTTGATTATAATATGTCTTGGTGACTTTCTTTTGGGATCTACCTTATGTGGGGTTTGATGAGCATCTTCAATAGATATCTTCTCATCTTTCATGATACCAGAGAAGTTTTCTGCTAACAAATCTTCAGCAATTTTCTCTATATTTTCTGTTATCCCCCCCGTTCTGGTACTCCAATCACTCGTAGGTTATTTCTCTTGATAGAGTCCCACGTAACTCTTAGAGCTTCTTCATTCTTTTTTATTCTTTTATCAGACTTTTTTTTATTCTTTTATTCTTTTATCAGACTAGTCAGTCCTATCTTCTTGTTTTGTTCTGATATGCCCCAACAGGCTGCTTGTGTGCGCTCGTTTGATTATTGGCGTCTTTGAAGCTCTAACCTCCCGTCACCACGTAGTTAGTTCTGTAACTAAGTATGTGCACACAGGAGTCCGTTAAATTTTCCTATATGGGTTCAGCTCAGGAGTCCAGGCAGTCAGTCACCAAGTGTGTGGTGCAGGCTCTCACCTACAGTCTTAGAGAGGCATGGGTGATTAGTGTAGGCACTGGTATGTGGCTGCAGTAGGAGGTCACACACTGAGCCAGGCAGGGGGCTGACAGCTGCCCCTGAGAGTCTGAAAGGAAAGTGTGTCCCTATTCCCTAGGGTGAGTAGGTAGGTGAGTTTTGTAGCCGGACTATAAGCACCCCACTCTGTGGGCTGTAAAGACTCAAGGGCACCACTTTTTCTTGGACTCCTGTAGCAGGCGACTAGGTGGTGTAGGTGACGCCACCAGTCCTCAAGCCCCTGGTGCGGATTGGTAAATGTGCCTGCTTAAGGGGCAGGGCTGTGACAAGGGTCACAAATCTGCCACTTCACAGCTGAAACAGTTGAAGTTAGACTTCAGATGTTTACCCTGTTGTACTGTGGTAGTGAGGGCTAAAGCTGTTGAGATGGGTCCCCACAAGTCTATACAGGGGTGTAAGGCACTCAAAGTCT
>NW_004444042.1:241444-273872 GCF_000243295.1 Trichechus manatus latirostris | reverse complement strand
AAATAGGCTGCTCGTATGAGCTAGTTTGATTATTGGCATCTTTGAAGCTCTAATGTCCTGTCACCAGGTGGTTAGATCTGTTACTAGGTATGTGAGCTCAGGAGTCCGCCCACTCCTCCTGTATGGATTCAGCTCAGGTGCCTAGGTAGATAGCCACCAAGTGTGTGGTGTAGGCTCTCACTTACAATCCTAGACAGGCATGAGTGATTGGTGTAGGCACAGGCATCTGGCTGCCACAGGGGGACACACTCTGAGCAAGGCAGGGGGCTGATGGCTGCCCCTGAGTGTCCAGGAGGAAGGCGTGTCCCTGTTCCTTAGAGCACATAGGTGGGTGGGTTTTGCTGCTACACTATGAGCACCCAATGCTGTTGGCTGTAAGGACTGGGGGGCATCTCTTATTCATGGGCCCCTAACGCAGGTCACTGGGTGGCATGGGCCACCAGTCCTCAGGCCCCTGATGTGGGTAGGTGAAGACCCTGCTTAATGGGCAGAGCAATGTCAAATGTCAAGAACCTGCCACTTCACAGCTGAAACAGTTGAAGTTAGACTTCCGGTATATACCCTGTTGTACTGCTGTAATGAGGGCCTACACTGTTGAAATAGGCCCACACAGGTCTATTCAGGGGGAAAGGTACTCAAAGTCCATGGATCCCTTATGCCTGTGCCTAGGCAAAGGAGCTGTGCCTACCCTGGGTTCCTGGCTTAGGGGAGCCGGCAGTTTATTATTTCCCCTGTTTGTTAATTTGTCCACCCTCCAAGGCAGGGAGAATGGCACCAGGTGTGTGACTGATCCTACTTCCGGCCCAGGGGACTCGGCAATTGCTGAAGCCAGTCTGGGACCGAGTGCAGAGCAGGGAGCGGGGAGGTAAATAGGAGAGAGATTTTTCCCTAAGGTGGGTGTTTTTGATCCATGCTGTAGGCCGTATGCAAGTACTTATCTTTTGCCAATGGAGGGCTGCTTCTTACTGGTTCTGGGTGGCTGCATAGACTCTCTGCCACTGGGTCTCTTCCAGTGCCGAAAATGCACCTCCCGGGCACTACTGCTTGCCTGTCTCACCACTCACCCATGAGCTGATCTGGCCTGAAGGACTCAGGCTCTCGCCAGGTCAAGTCTGGCAACTCCTCACTGCTTCTGAACCATCTCTCCCTCCCCCTGCCACTCAGTCCGGTTCTTCAACTCTGCCTTTGGTGTTCACGGCTCCCAGATTGCCATATGTAATCTATTCACTTGTTTTTTTGGGTCTTTGTTGTAAGAGGGTCCACTGGAAGTGTTTGACTATTCTGCTATCTTGGCCCCATATCCTTTCCCCATTTTTTAATTGGATTATTTGTCTTTTTTGTTGTAGAGTTGTTCGATTTTCTTGTAGATTTTAGAGATTTGTCTGACTTGCAATGTCCAAAATTTTTTTCCCAGTCTGTAGGTTCTCTTTTTACTCTTTTGGTGAAGTCTTTTGAAGAGCATAGGTGTTTGATTTTTAGAAGATATAGCTTATCTTCTGGAGTTTGTGTGTTTTTAGTTATGGTTTGTATTCTGTTAATGCCATGTATCGGGATCTCTAGCATTGATCCTGTTTTTTCTTCTATGAACTTTGAAGTTTTTGGCTTTGTGTTTAGGTCTCTGATCCATTTTGAATTAGTTTTTGTATATGGTGTGAGGTATGGGTCTTGTTTCATTGTTTTGCAGTTGGACATCCAGTTTTGCCAGCACCATTTGTTAAAAAGACTGTCTGTTCCCCATTTGATGGACTTTGGGCCCTTGTTGAAGATCAGGTGACCGTAGGTGGAAAGATTTACATCTGAGTTCTCAGTTCTGTTCCATTGGTCAATATAACTGTCATTGTACCAGTACCAGGCTGTTTTGACTACCATAGCTGTATAGTAGTTCTGAGGTCAGGTAGTGCAAGTCTTCCGACTTTATTCTTCTTCTTCAGTAGTGCTTTACTTATTCAGGGCTTCTTCCCTTTCCATATAAAGTTAATGATTTGTTTTTCAATCTCTTTAAAGAATGTTGTTGGTGTTTGGATCGAGATTGCATTGTATTTGTAAATGGCTTTGGGTAGAATTGTCATTTTCACAATGTTGAGTCTACCTATCCATGAGCATGGTATGTTTTTCCATTTATGTAGATTTCTTTTGGTTTCTTGCAGTAGTGTTTTATAGTTTTCTTTGTATAGGTGTTTTACATCCCTGGTTAGATTTATTCCTAGGTATTTTATTTTTTAAGAGGCTATTATAAATGGTATTGTTTTCCTGCTTTCTTTTTCTTCATTCTCTTTATTGGTGTATAGGAATCGAACTGATTTTTCCATGTTTATCTTGTATCCTGCTACTCTGCTGAATCTTTCTATTAGTTCCAGCAGTTTTCTAGTGGAGTCTTTTGGGTTGTCTATGTACAGTGTCATATCATCTGCAAACAGGGACACTTGAACTTCTTCATCAACAATTTGGATGCCATTTATTTCTTTTTCTTGCCTTATTGCTCTAGCTAGGACTTGCAGCACAATGTTACATAGGAGTGGTGATGAAGGGCGTCCTTGTCTTGTTCCTGTTCTCAGGGGGAATGTTTTCAGCCTCTCACCATTAAGAATGATGCTGGCCATTGGTTTTTCATAGATGCCCTTTATTATGTTGAGAAATTTCCCTTCTATACCTATTTTATTGAGAGCTTTTATCAGGAATGCGTGTTGGACTTTGTCAAATGCATTTTCTGCGTCAGTTGAGACGATCATGTGTTTCTTTTTTTTCCTTTTATTTATGTGGTGGATTACATTGATTGATTTTCTAATGTTGAACCATCCTTGCATACCTGGTATGAATCCTACTTGCTCGTGGTGTATTATTTTTTTTTTTGATATGATGCCGAATTCTATTGGCTAGAATTTTGTTCAGAATTTTTGCATCTATATTCATGAGAGATATTGATCTGTAATGTTTAAAGATATTTTTAAGCTACCAAATAAATACTAACAGTTACCAAAGCCAAGAGAAGGATATATAAATGAACCAGAAACTTTATAGAATCTTTAAGAAACCTAAAACAGATGGGATCTGATCTGAAGAGGGAGACTATTTTAGTTGTCTAGTGCCACTATAACAGAAAAACCACAAGTGGATGGCTTAAACAAACAGAAATTTATTTTTTCACAGTTTAGGAGGCTAGAAGTCTGAATTCAGGGTGTTGGCTCTAGGGGAAGGCTTTCTTTCTCTGTTGGCTCTGTAGGAAGGTCCTTGTCTGTTCAGCTTCTGTTTCCTGGTTCCTTGGAGATCTTCATGTGTCTTGGTATCTATCTTTCCCTATCTCTGCTTTGCTTGTTTAATCTCTTTTATATCTCAGAAGAGATTGACTCAAGATACATCCTACAATAATGCTGCCTCATTAACATAACAAAGACAACCATTCGTAAATGGGATTGTAAACAAAGGTCTAGAGGTTAGGATTTACAACACATATTTCTGGGGGACACAATTCAATCCATAACAGAGACCATGGCGGAGAATGCATGTGGTTGTTGTGTTTGTGATTGCTTCAGTGAAAACCATGTGTACACAGCTAGAGACAATTCCTTGGAATTCACAAAGGGGACTTTGGTTGGAGATATAATTTGAGGAGTCCTTAAGATATAGGCTACAACTGAAGGCACTGAGTGGATGAAATCACCCAAGGAGAAGAAACTCTGGTACATAGAATGAAAGAGATAAGGGCACAGGATATTGGGGGTGGACACAGGGAGGTAATTCCATTCAATGGGCATTCATTTAATTTCTTGACGCTAACCCTAAACTTGGAGTCCCTGGGTGGTACAAATGGTTAATGCACTTGGCTGCTAACTGAAAGGTTGGAGGTTCAAGTTCACCCAGAGGTTCCTCAGAAGAAAGGCCTGGTGATCTACTTCCAAAAAATCAACTATTGAAAATCCTATGGCACTGAATGTGGGTAAAATTTGCACAGCTTGACTAATGTAATTGATGTCAATAAGCTGAACACAAGAAAAAGGACGAATCGGCAAGTGCTATGGTACAATTAAGGAACCATGGTGGAACACAGGAGCCTCGGTGGTGCAGTGGATAAGCGTTTGACTGCTAACCAAAAGGTCAGCAGTTCGAATCCACCAGCGGCTCCTTGGAAACCCTACGGGGCAGTCTACTCTGTCTGATAGGGTCACTATGAGTTGGAATCAACTCCATGGCAATGGGTTTGGTTTTGGTTCTTTGGTTTAGTGACACAGTAGTTAAGCACTTGGCTGCTAACGGAAAGGTTAATGGAAAGTTCTAACCCACCAGCCACTCCATGGGAGAAAGATGTGGCAGTCTGCTTCTGTAAAGATTTACAGCATTGGAAACCCTATCGGGCAGTTCAACTCTGTCCTACAGGATTGCTATGAGTTGGAATCGACTCAATGGCAACAGGTTTTTTTTTTTTTTAATGTTATATGTAATTTTGCAACAATAATGACAGCCAAACAAAAAAGGAGGCTACAGTTGTTAATACTAATTAGACATAACCAATCACCTAGTGGGATCAGTTCTCTCAGTTTGAAGGCTTAGGGTCATGGTCTCATGAGATAATCCAGTCAATTGGCATAATATAGTTCTTAAAGTTTATGTTCTACCTTCCCGTATGGTGATTAGTTCCTGGAGTCTTAAGAGCTTATGAGCAGCCATCTAAGATACAACTATTGGTCTCTATTCATCTGGAACAAAAGAGAAAGAAGGAAACCCAAGAGTCAGAGAAGGAACTGGACTATAGGACTAATTGAGTATTGCACTCTTCTACAAAACTATCTACGTAAGACCCAGAAAGATGTTTACCTGCATTTTATTGACTATGCAAAGGCCTTCTGTTGTGTGGATCATAACAAATTACGGATAACATTGAGAAGAACGGGAATTCCAGAACACTTAATTGTGCTCCTGCCGAAACTGTACATAGACCAAGAGGCAGTCATTTAAACAGAACAAGGGGATACTTCGTGGTTTAAAATCAGGAAAGGTGCGTGTCAGGGTTGTATCCTTTCACCATACTTATTCAATTTGTATGCTGAGCAAATAATCCGAGAAATTGGACTATATGAAAAAGAATGCGACATCAGGTTTGGAGGAAGATTCATTAACAGCATGTGATATGCAGATGACACAACCTTGCTTGCTGAAAGCAAAGAAGACTTGAAGCACTTACTGATGAAGATCAAAAACTACAGCCTTCAGTATGGATTACACCTCAACATAAAAAAAAAAAAAATCTCTGAGCGTATGGCCCCCGGACACCCTTTTAACTCAGTACTGAAGTCACTCCTAAGGTTCACCCTTCAGCCAAAGGTTAGACAGGTATATAGGGCAAACAATAGCACATGTGAAGAATGTGCTTCGTAGTTCAGTTATGTATACAAGACTAAATGGGCACACCAGCCCAAAAGCAAAGATGAGAAGGCAAGAAGGGACAGGCACACTGGAAGAATGGAAACAGGGAAGAGTGTTGAAACATTGTAGCATTTGCAACTAATGTCACAAAACAATCTGTGTATTAATTATTTAATGAGAAACTAATTTGCTCTGCAAACGTCCACCTAAAGCACAATTTAAAAAGAAAGAAAACAAAAGTCCTCACAACTGGACCAATAGGCAATATCATGATAAAATGGAGAAAAGATCGAAGTTGTCAAGGATTTCATTTTACTTGGATCCACAATCAACACCCATGGAAGCAGCAGTCAAGAAATAAAACAACATATTGCGTTGGGCAAATCTGCTGCAAAAGACCTCTTGCAAGTGTTAAAATGCAAAGATGTCACTTTGAGGACTAAGGTGTACCTGACCCAAGCCATGGTATTTTCAATCGCCTCATATGCATGTATCTTAAGCCAGGTTCTCTAGAGAAGCAAAACCAGCAAAGCATATAAATATATATATAGAGAGATTTATATCAAGGAAATGGCTCACACGATTGTAGAGGCTGGAGCATCCCAAGTCTGTGGATCAGGATAGAGGCTTCTTTCAATTCACATAGCTGCTGGGGCTGGTGAACTCAAGATCAGCAAGTTGGAAAGCAGGGCTCTTGCTCACAGGCTGTGAAGGTTGACCAATTCCAGGATTGGCAGGCAAGACCACAAGGCTTCTCCTGATTCGTGTAGCTGCAGGGGCTGATGAACCCAAGATCAGCAGTTTGGAGAGCAGGGCTCCTGCTCACAAGCTGTGAAAATCAATGAATCCCAAAATCCGCAGATAAGCTCAAGTGCCAAGAACCTGAGGTCAGATGAACAGGAGGCAGCTGCAGGATTCAGAGTAAGCAAAAAGCCAGAATGTCTGCTTATATTCAGATGCAGGCCACATGCCCAAGGAAACCCTTTCAACTGATTGGCTACTCACAGCAGATTCCATCATGGGAGTGATCACATATAAACACTGAAAATCATGGCCCAGGCAAGCTGACACACAATCTTAACCATCATAGCATGCAAAAGCTGGACAATGAATAAGGAAGACTGAAGAAGAATTGATGCCTTTGAATTATGATGTTGGCAAAGAATATTGGCTATACCATGGACTACCAGAAGAATGAACAAATCTGTCTTGGAAGAAGTACAGCCAGAATGCTCTTTAGAGGGGAGAATGGCAAGACTTTGTCTTACTCACTTGGACTTGTTATCTGGAGGGATCAGTCCCTAGAGAAGGACATGCTGCTTGGTAAAGTAGACGGTCACTGAAAGAGAGGAAGACCCTCAACGAGATGGACTGACACAGTGGCTGCAACAATGGGCTCAAATATAGCAGCAATTGTGAGGATGGCATAGGACCGGGCAGTGTTTCATTCTGTTGCACACAGGGTCGCTATGAGTCAGAACCAACTCAATGGCACCTAACAACAATAACATATAAGACCAAATGGACAACTATTCTAAAGCATAGAACAGAAGGTTGTTGGGCAGGAAGTTTAAGTCAATGGGAGTGAAACAACTAGAACAGAAATAATGAGAATGTTGCCACAATGTGAAGAATGTAACCAATGTCACTGATGATTATGTCTAGAAACCATTGAATGAGAGTTTTGTGGTGTACAATTTCACCAAAAATAAAATAAAATATTATTAAAAAGAAAGAAAGAAAACTCAACAGAGTACAGTTCTACTCTGACACACATGTGGTTGTCATGAATTGAAGTCGACTCGATGGCAACTGGTTTTGGTAGTCCTAAACTTAACTACCTCTGTTACTTCCCCCAGTAAGTTTGCTACAGAACACTGTTTGTTAGGAAAAGGAGAGTGGATTTGACAAACAGGGACTAGAAAAACACTTAGTCTCTTAAGTTTATTCATGGGGTTCATCCTCTCTTTGCCCCCTGCCTCTTGCTCCTCCATTGGTGTCACCTCCCCAGGCTGAGCCATATCCAGACTGACTTGCCCTGAGGCCTCTGGCTAAGAATGTTGAACCAATCCACCTCCCTTCTCAATAGGTTTGGGCCTTCAAAGCCCAAAGGATCATCAGGAGCAAAGGGTTGGGACTCAGGCCCTGAATGGGACATGCTGTGGTAGAGAGATTTGGAGGCAGAAGTTCTTCTCACATGACAGGAGTCACAGTGGCCATGACTTTACTAATGCTAGCTTTACCTACCCTACCCCAGGGAGACCAAAGATCAGCCTCTAAACAAGGAAAGGAGAATACTTGTAGTTAAATATATGCAAATTTAAAAAAATCATTTAGGAGGTTGGTGGGGGAGGGTGTCCCAGGATGGGATGACAAAACAATTTAACTATCACAAATGTACAAAACAACCCTATGAGGGGAAGGTGCTGACATCGTAACTTTGGAAATAAGTGGAGTCTGTAAGACTAAAGGCAAAAGAAACTATATGTAAGAACTGAACTCTAGCTGATAAAACTGCTTCCTATAGGGGTACAGGTTAACCATTCTGACACCACTGTATGTGGATGCTAACCCATTGCCATTGATGTGAGTCGATTCTGACTCGTAGCCACCCTGTAGGACAGAGTAGAATTGCCTCATGGGGTTTCCAAGGCTGTAATCTTTATGGAAGCAGACTGCCACATCTTTCTCCTGAGGAGTGGCTGGTGGGTTAGAACCAACAACCTTTCAGTTAGCAGCCAAGCACTTAACCACTGTGCCACCAGGGCTTCTTACACGTATACTGGAATTGAGCAATTCATGTGGTCCAACACCTGACTAATAGGAGTACCAGAACAGAGAGCAGAATGTTAAGGAGGAAATCCTCAATTTAAGAAATGTTCATAGAATTGAAGGATATGAGTTCCCAGATCTAAACATCTCAGTGAGTGCCCTGCACAATGGATAAAATAGATTCACGTCAAGAAGATAACATGATAAAATGATAGAATACTTGGAGTAAACAGATGCAAGATTACAGAGGTAAAAATCAGGTTTTGTTCTAAGAATCAGTAATCAGAATGGCATTAGACTTTACCACAAGCACGCAGTCAGCTAGAAGGCAGTGCAGGAATTCCTTCAAAATTTTGAGGGAAAATTATTTCCAAACTCCCAGTCGACTGTGAAGGTAGTTTAAGAGCATTTGCAGACAATTGCCTCATATGCTCCCTTCTTCAGGAAGCTACTAGAGGATGTGCTTCACCAAAATGAGTGTGTAAACCAAGAAAGAGAAAGATTTGAGATCCAGCAAACAGGAGATCCAACACGAGAGAGAGACAGGGATGAATGTGAAAGGAGATCCCTGTTGACAGCTGTGCCATGAGCCCAGAGAGCAACCAGCCAGCCAGGAGCAGGTCATAAGGGCCCGGTAGGAGTTTCTTCAAGAAGACGAAAATGATAGGTTACTGAATATGATCAAACACACTGAGAGGGGATATACACAGTGGAGTTAGTGTGTTAGTGGATAAAATAAAGTGCGTGCAACGTTTTAAAAAACAATGGGACAAAAAGATAATTATTAACTCCAGGAGAAAAATACTGTTCAGAAGAGGAAACATAATCGTGGTATACCTCATGGTTCAGCTGTGGATAGTGTTTACATAATCATAATGTGAATCCTGAAAATGGCTGCAACCAAAATTATGATACAACCATCATGGGAGGGTGGGGGCCAGCACAGAAAGAATGTGTGTGGGGGTGGGGTGTGAGGGTGGGAAGAGCGTATGTCAAAAAGACCAGACCCTCAGAAGTCAATCGATAAGGCTTAAAATGGAAAATTCAAGAAGTAACACTATAAGCAAGTTGTTTTGAAATATAGAGGTAAATACCAAAGAATTATTTAAAAGAGTTAAAAGTGGTTGCCTCTGGGGAAAAAGAAATAGTGGCAACAGGGTGGAAAGCTGGTTTTTGTTGCAGTAAAAGAACTATTTGACCTTTAATTATATCACTGGATAACCTTGCTAACATGAAAACAACAATCAAGAAAAAGAGGAAATAAGACTCACACATATGCTGAGCATATGCTCTGAGCCAGCACTGTTCCAGGCACCTCCTCGTATTTTGTCTCATTTAGTCCCCACCACTCTGAGGCATGTGTCACCACCCCTATTATCTGGATGAGGGGAGCAGTAGTTGTTCAGTGGTAGAATTCACTTCCTGGTCAATGCACCTCAAGCACAGCCACCACCCATCCACCAGTGGAGGGTTGTGTGCTGCTAGGGTGTTGAACAGGTTTCAGCAGAGCTTCCAGACTAAGACAGAGTAGGAAGAAAGGCCTGGCAATCTACTTCTGAAAAATCAGCCAATGAAAACCTTCTCGATCACTAATGGTCCCGTCTCATTGTGCATGGGGCCCTGTGAGTCCGGGGCTGACTGGACGGCAGCTAACAACAACAGCAACATTACCCAGATGAGAACACAAAGGCCACAGACGCTGAGAATCCATCTGTGGACACACATCTAGCAAGAGCCATTCAATCCCGTCCATCTCCCTGCTGCTACCTCTTTGGGTGGCTCTTCCCAGCACATTATTTTTCTTCGGGGTTAATTCCTCTAAGGAAGAAAGGCTGGTTGCTTCCCCAAAGCCTCCCTCCAGCCCCTGCTGACTCGGGACATAACTCTGTCAGTGGTTTAATTCAATCCAGATGGAAGGCTCCACTTGGCTCTCAAAGCGTGACTTTGGGAGTGCTGAGATTTGTAGATAAGCCTTGGGGGTGAAGAAGGAGGAGGACAAGGAAATAGGAGGGTGAGAGAACAGAAGGTTGGGTAGGGAAGCCAGTTAGGGATGAGTTTGAACTCGGTGGGGCAGCCTCCCCCTCAGCTGTCAGGCCTGTTGCCAGTGTTTGGGGCCTCAGGCCACCAGCCCAGAATCTTAGAGTCAGAGAGACATGGACTCCTCCCATTCACAAATTCCCCAAACACTATGAATGCCCACCTAATGGCAGGCATTAAGGTAGAAGCTGCCTTGAGGGGTTCACAGTCTAGCAAATGAGAGAGCAAGATAGACAGACCTATGGGTAGCCAGCTCTTTATGACCCAATGGGATCATAAATAAACATTACAGTAGAAGCAGGTACGAAGGACAGAGAGAAGACAAAAGAGAGAGTCATAGTTATGTAACAAGTGACACTGGGGTGGGATCATGGAAAATAACAGGTACACGCCAGGGAAAGAAGTCAGGAGTGGCCCAGCAGACAGAAAAGAGAGCACTTGCAAAGCACAGTAGCTTGAATGGCTGTGGAATCAGAAGTGGAATGAGAAGAAGCCCTCAGGGTTATTTGAAGAGCCCCATACAGTTCAAAGGGGCTGGCAACAGGAGAGATGGTGTCCATCCCTAGTCCCTCCTTTTCTGAGCTCTGTGACCCCGGGAAAGCCACTTCACCTCTCTAAGCCTCAGTTTCTTTATCTATTTAATGGGCTAAGACAGCTTTTTTTAAATAAAAAAAGCCACATGAAAATAATTCACTGTATTTTTTAAAACGAAATACTACTTACATGTTTGTGCTGAAAAACAAGTTTCTTGGTCCAACCTTTCCTACACCTGTCTCACTTCCCAGAGGCAACCTCTTTTAGCCATTTGTATGTTTGTTTATTTGGGTGGTTAGCCTCTATAACTCTAAATAAAATGTTTATGGGCCCATTTCTTGGTTTATTGACTTTAGGTGATATCTATTGACTCCAAAAAAATGAGGATTTAGTTCACATAAATTCCCTCTTTCTTCTCTGTTTTTATCTATCTATCTATCTTCCTACCTATGTCTTTTATTGGTTACATTTGAGCATTTAAATAATGTACTTATACATCTATTATTTTATCAACTCTGTTTAATATCCCAACAACCCTGTATGAGGATTAGGCTATTAACTATTCCACTTTTTCCTCCAATTCCCCCCTCTAACTTCAGTATTCCAACAGCTATGTATTTTTGAAAATTTTTATTGTGGTTAAAATATACACACCAAAACATTCCCCAATACAACAATTTCTACATTTACAGTGCAATGACATTGATTACATTCTTAATGTTGTGCAGCCATTCTTGCTTTCTTTTTCCAAAGTATTCCACCATCATTAACAAAGTCAATACCTCCCAAGCAAAAACTCCTCTGTTCCCCCTCCCTCCCACCCCTGGTAACTATTAATGATCTTTGGTTTCTATATATTTGCTTATTTCATGTAAGCAAGATCATACAGTGTTTGTCCTTTTTGTCCTTATCACTCAGCATGTTTTCAAGGTTCATCAGTGTTGTATACACTTATTTTTATATTGTCAAGATTGTTAATATTTACGTTCTGTCCTTTAATTAACGTTAAGTTTCTATGCTTTATCTACAGGTTGATTCTAAAAATTAAAAACAGTGTTTACTTTCGTATGACTATATCAACATTGTTTACTATGCAATCAATAGTATGCTAAGATTACATTGCCTTGTTTTTCTTGCCCCTCTTTTTTTCTTGGAGTTTATGATTGCCTTTTTTTTTTGTATTTATATTGTCTTATTTTACCCTGCCCGTAAGTTCTTCCAATGTCTCAAGGATAATATAAAATCTACGGAATCTCTAGATTGTGAGCTCCACAAAGGCAAGGATGTTTGTTTGTTTTGTTCACTACTGTGTGTCTTCAACCTGCCATGTTGAATTGGAAGTCAGAATAAATCTTTTCATTTTATTGTTGTACTTTAAGTGAAAGTTTACAATTCAAGTTAGTCTTTCATACAAAAATTTACACATACATTGTTATGTGACTCTATTTGCTCTCCCTGTACTCTGATGGCACACTCCTCCTGTCCACCCCAGATTTCCCGTGTCCATTCAACCAGCTCCTGACCCTCTCTGCCTTCTCGTCTCACCTCCGGACACGAGCTGCCCATTTAGTCTCATGTATCTCCTTGAGCTAAGAAGCACACTCTTCATGAGTATCATTTTATGTCCCATAGTCCAGTGTAATCTTTGTCTGAAGAGTTGGCCTCGGGAATTGTTTTAGTTCTGGGTTGACAGAGAGTCCTGGGGTCATGCTTTCTGGGGTTCCTACAGTCTCAGTCAGACCATTAATTCTGGTCTTTTTACCAGAATTTGAGTTCTCCACCCCAGTTTTCTCCTGCTCCATCAGGGACTCTCTGTTGTGTTCCCTGTCAGGGTGGTCATTGGTGGTAGCTGGGCACCACCTAGTTCTTCTGGTCTCAGGCTAGAATAAATCTTTATTTACCTCTCAATGCTGTTTTGAAACACAGTTATACCAAAGGAACTTGTTACATGTAAAGTATTATAAACATAAAATCATTTTTTCATTATTTGTATTTAAATGTAATAATCCTCTCCACCACCTCCCAGACTAATGACTGTCCAACCTCTATTTTCATACATCCAGTGATGAGAAGCTCGCTTTCTATATTTAGGCATCTCTGATTCCTAGAACTTCTTTCCTCTATTAAGCGTAAATTTTTAACTTCTCTCTACTGGTTCTAGCCCTTCTTTTTAGGGTCTCAGAGTGTCAGAAAGCATACTGCTTCCAGGGCCAGTCCTTCAAGCTACGAAGGCCATGTCATAACCTTCGCAGGGCTCATCTTCTGGAGAGGGCATTTCTGGCCCCTGCTCTCATACCCTCCATCATTCAGCTTCCCACTCTCCACCATCATGACCATGCTGCCCAAAAGGCAGTGCCTACAACTGCACAGACTCTAGATCCATCCCGTTCTTCATGGTAGACATTATGTGTGAAGCTTAAGATGATATTTCTTTCTTAAATTTTCTTAACCTCTCAATCCTTGCACCTCAAGCGAGGCCACCACACATCTGTCAGTGGAGGCTTGTATGCTGCTATGATGCTGAACAGGTTTCAGCAGAGCTTCCAGACTAAGAGTAGAAAGAAAGGCTTGATAATCTACGAAAAATGAACAGTGAAAGCTCAGGATCACAATAGCCCAGTCCCATAGTGCATGGGGTCACCATGAGCCTGGAGCTGACTTGCCAGCAGCTAGCTACAACAATAATCCTTGGAATAGCACGGAGACCAAGTATAGGAAATAATTGCAATAACATCTCCCTTTCATTTAAAATATCAGGTCTGGATATTACATGAAATATGTACTAAAAATCCAGTATTGACACTTGGCCTTGGTATTATATTCACAACACAGCCCCCAGCATGGAGCTACGCTCAGAGCAGGTGCTCAGTATCAGCTTGCTTCCCAAGCCCCAGCCCATGCACACAAGCTAGATTGTGGTTAAGTTTTCACTGGTTTACACAAAATAGAAAAATGAGGACAACATAGTGAGTTTCCATGAAGTTAAATTCATTGATTTAGGGGCTCTCCTTTATTCTGAGATTCAATTCCTTTTATTTGTTTTGGTATTAAAATAACAATATTGATGTTAGAATTTGTATTTAAATTATTTTATAAAACAATAGGTAATTCACATTCAAAGGCTCCAGGAACCACACCTTGGGAAAACCAAAGTGTAGATTAGATGACACGTTAATGAGATTCTCGGCAAAATAAATAGTTGGGAATCCTACTTTGGCCCTCCATATCAGGGGAGTTGCTTCCAGGCCCTTGAAATCCCAAAGTCTGGGAAACCCTGGGCAGAATGGACAGAGAATGGAAATCCAGATGGTCTCTGACTTCAGCTGTGATCGCTTTTTGTCTTCTCCAAGCATGTGCAGTTCCCTTTGCTCTGGAACTCAGCCCATGGCAGTGACCAGTGAGCGAATAGTCTGCATTAGGCAGCACTGAGAGATGGTGAGCTGGGAAGGGTTTAGGGCCGGCTTGCTGGGGCCCAGGCTTTGGACTGCACTTGTAGGGGATCAGAAGGAGACGTGTTGTCTTCCCTGTCTTGGAAATGTTGTCCGTGTCTGTGCCTGTAATTCTCCTCCCATGTGAAAGGAGGGAAGAGGTTTCATTATCCTCAGATGGCTAGCATTGGAGCATCCAGTAGGTGACCAAAAAATGGGATGTAAGGAAGGGTTATTTGAGGCTGGAGCCCAAGAAGCCCCAGGCTGGGTGTATTATAATGATCTGGGAGGACTTCCTGGGAAAGGCAACAAGTCTAGGCCTTCAGGCCTTGGTGAGAGTGAGCGTATGGTATGAAAGTGGCAAACTGCCTGGTGTTTGGGGAACTGTGCAGGGTCATCGGGTCAGGCCTGAAGGAGGTTGGGATAACCTTTCCTAGGTTGTGCTACGTGAGGTGAAGTAGGTGTGAACATGGGAGAAAGGGCTTTCTTGTCAAATAATCTGGAGAAATGCTTGGTTCCACAGAGTCACACAGGCCCCTTTACTCCAGGGCTGTTAACATGGCAGCATGAACTGTGAATCCCCAATAATCAAAAAGGCTACATTTCTCAAAATTACAGACCCTTTACCAGAAACTGCTATGGGGAGCAGGGGAGAAAAGAGTGGAGAGATGTGAGCAGGTCAGATTACAGAAGGCCTTGAATCTGAGGATCTCAGTCTTTCCTGTGTATGAAAGGAACATGGGCTGAGTATTAAGCATACAGATTCCTGGGCCCCATCTCCTGACAAAAGGTCTGGAGCAGGGCCTGAGAATCTGTATATTTAACAAGTTGATTCGCATGCATTTGATTCCCATGCAAGGTCCTGAGGGACCATGCTTTGAGAAATCTGGAGTGCAGATGAGACGGTATCAATGAACAGAGGCCACGAAACCACAGCTTTAGATAGCATTTATGGACTCAAGCCCCTGTGACCTAGGGGGCTGAGCGCTGCCAAGAGCCTAGAGCCAGCTCCTCTTCTTCCTGCTAGAAGGGATTGGGGTGGGGAGGGCTGAGCAGCCCATGTGCTATTTGAGCAGGGGCAGCCCCAGCTAAACCACTTGTCTTCCCCCTGGTGTCTGAAATGAGGTACTGCAGGCAGGGCTTACCGACAGGACCCACAGCTGGTTGGCCAGCAGCTGACCTCCCTCAGAGATGTTAAATGGACAAGGCTCAGCTCAAATCCCGCCTCTTCCCGAAAGGCTCTCTTAACTTCCTCCCCCTCCTCTGTGCTCCTGAAGCTCCCATTTCTGAAACACACTATCACGCTTTACCACACCTTCTCCTCATGTCTCTAAAATGCTCGTTTTAGAGCTTGTGGGACACTGATAGCTTCAGCTCAGAAAGCGGAGAGCCTAGAGGTACTGCTACAACTGAGAGCACATTACAAAGATTAGCAACCAAGGAACAAATACCAGTGATATCTGGATAGGGAGGGAGGGGAGTGAGAAGAAAAACAGTTGCCACCTAGTTGACTCCAACTCATGGTGACCCCATGTGTGTCAGAGTAGAACTGTACTCCACAGGGTTTTCAGTGGCTGAATTTTTGGAAGTAGATTGCCAGGACTTTCTTCTGCAGTGTCTCTGGGTAGACTCGAACCTCCAACCTTTCGATTAGCAGTCGAGTGCATTAACCGTTTATGTCACCCATTGACTCCAGGGGGAGGAAAGGGTAATCTCCCACCTAATATGGCCAAGCGTCGATAAAGCAGATAAATCAAGAGACAAAGAAAAGCTACATGCCAAATGGCTCCATTTCTATGATGTTGCGGAAATGGCAAAATAATAGACAGGAATCAGGTCAGCGGTTGTCAGGGAATAGGACAATTGCTCTCCTAAGAAGGCAAACAGCCTCCTTCTGTAGACCATGTGACAGTAGTAGTAGTGGAGAAAGCTCAGCCTGCCTGGCTAGCACACAGGACTCTCCCCACCCTGCCCTGGCCACTGACTAACGTTTTAGGGAAGTGAGAGGCCCGGGAAGGGACTCTGCTAAGGATTCTGGGAGGGGAGGCTCACAGGATCTTGGGTAGGACTGAGAACAACAACAAGAGCAGCTTGATCAGAGCTTCCCACGTGCCAGGCATGGGGCACGGTACCCTAGGCTTTCCATGCATCACCTTGTTGAATTCTCACAACAATCCTATGGCATTATTATTATCCCTACCTTACATCGATGTCAGGTAATCTGCACTAAGTAACACAGCCAACAAGGGAGAACCACGGGATTTGAATGCAGGCGCATCTGGCTCCAGAGCCCTTTCCCTTGTCCACTGCTGCCCTGTAGTGCTGCACAGGCCATCTCCCATCACCCCAGCAATGGCCCAGTTTCTTCTGTCACCTTCCTGCAGTGTACCCACCTTTCTGTGGCTTGCCACCTCTCTTGACAGATACTCGCTATTTCACTGGGAAGGTCCTGTTTATTGGGACTCAAGGTCAGCTTCCTGATACACTAACCCATAGTCCCAGTTACCCTTTGACCATCAAGCATTTCCAGTCTGCTCCTGGGCATTGGGTGGGATTGCACCTGAAGTCAGGTGTTGCCATGTGACTTCCTTTGGCCAATGAAATGTGAGCAGAAGATTTAAAAGACAGTGTGCAGTTTATCTCTTTCCTGTTCCAAGGCTGCAGTGGTTGGGGGTGCTCATGTCTGCATAAAGCCCCACTTGGCTTGGACCCCTAAGTGACCAGGAGAAGCAGCACCTCCTGTTGGCCTGTGTTGAACATGTGATGTGGCCAAGAAATAAACTGAGATGTGGAGATTTTTCATTATCACAGCAAAATCTAGCCTATCCTGGTTGAATCGGGTCCACGAAACAGTCTGCTCAGGGCCAGCAACAATCAAGCCTCTTCTGAGTCTTCTCTAAGCTAGACAGCCTCCCGATTTTCCAACTGAGCCTCCTATGACTTGGTTTTTTGGCTTCTCATTGGATCCTTTTCTTCTGAATGCATTATAGCATGAGAACTGAAAATAATACCCCAGGAGTAACTTGTAAGGTCTGTTACCTCTTCCCTGCTTCAGCAATTTAGCTAATGACTGCATGGAGCCCTTGGCAGGCAAACAAAGCTAACCCCAGCCCTGGTTTCCATTCTCACCTGCCTACTTCTGATTCTTTGGGCTCCAGATAGAGGGGGTTCCAGATTTAGAGCTAGATCGACCTGGGTTTTTGTCTTGGCTCTACCACTTACTTGCTGAGTCACTGTGGACAAGTTACTTAACCTCTCCAAGCCTGTTTCCTCAAATGAAGGATGGAAATGAGAACAGCAACCTTGAAACAGTTATGAAGCTCAGGTAAAGTGCCCTGGCATCTAGTGGGCCTGTACAGATGTTATTTCCCTTCCATTTCTCCTCATCGCCATCTCCATTAGGCTGACAGGATGGGGGAAAAGGGAGGCATTTCTGGAGTGAGGCCCCAGGCAGCTCCTGTGCTGAAGCTGTATTCTAATCCCTGAATTTTAGGACAGTCAGGGGCCCCTCCCACAGCCTCCTTCCAGGCCACAGCTGTCTACTCTCCCTCCCCTCATCACAGGAGACTGCCCCATGGGGCTGGAGCGAGGGAAGTATACTCCGGGCTGCAGATGTTCAGAGCTCAGAGAAGCCTGCTTAACTAATCCCGGGGCTGCTGGTGAGGCAGGGCCAGGGCCTCAGAAGTAGGCTTCCAAGAGGCCTTCTTGTCCTGCTGGCAGCCTGCGGCTTGGCTTGGTTTCCTGAGGCCCCCAGCCCAGGAACAGCTGCGTGGCTTCCCCTCCCCTGCCTCCGTTCTCTCCTCTCTTCCCCCAACATGTGTCAAATAGATGGCCGAGCAGGGGACTGGATGGATTGATTCCAGAAGTCTCCCAGGCACTCAACCCAGGTCTTTCTGAAGCCTCAGGGAGCTCAGACACAAGGGGTTTCTGGCCTTTCAACTCGCACACACTTCCTGCTGCTCTTTCTTTGGCCGAAGCCCTCAAGCCCAGCTTTGATGTTTGGACTTTTGTCCATTCCTCTGCTCCCTGCCTGACTGGGCTTCCCAGGGCACCTTCCACCCAGCGTGGCCGGGGAACTGGACAGGGCTGGGGGCCTCTTGGCTCAGCAGCAGCCCCATCTGTAAGCCTTCCCAGTATTCTCCTCCCCTAGGTCCCTACCCATCCTTCCAGCTGCCTGCCAGCACACTGGACCTCTGAGGCCCTTCTCCATTTCCCCATCCCTCCTGCCCTGGAGGCGTGCGTGTGTGCGCATGTATGCGCACGTGTTTGCATGTGTGTGCGTGTGCGTGCGCATGTGTGTGCACTTGTGTGCATGTACGCTCACCACTACTTCCTGACAGTTATGTGACATATCACACTCTATGTTACGTACCACACTCTATGAATTTCATCTTATCTTCCAGTATCTCGCTTTTTCTCTTTGACAAATAAGGAACTGGAGGGTCAGCGAGGGTAAGAGACTTAATCTATTTGCAGAAAGACAAAATGGCAAAGCCAGGATTTGAACTATGCTCTTTTCCCTCCCTACCATGCAGCCTGGAAACAACCTGACAGTCACTTGCCCAGAAGCTTGCCGGGTAGTGGCATGGCTGACCCACCTGGACACCTCAGCAAAGCACCACCTGAGTCATGAACTCAGACTGTTTCAGCTGAACACATTGGACCAAGAGTGTGAATAAGAAGGGAGAACAATCTAGCTGGTGCAGGAGATTTAGTTCCTCTCAGGAGGATGTGATCAGGGTGAAGCTTGAGAAGGGGACACCAAGCCTTTGCCCTCTGCTGGTGCCCTTGTTTCTTGCCCTGTGCAAGAGTAGTTCCAGGTTAACAGATAGCTACTTTAATACAAAGTGGTCTCAGGACACATTTGTCTTGAGCCAATGTGGAAGGAACATCTGCCAGGGAGGGGCCAGCCAAGGGGTTGCATGCAGGATCCCACCAAGGCATCTCTTAAGGAATTTTCAAGGCTAATTTTGACTACACAATCTTTGCTTTGTGATTACAAATTAATGCCCAGACATGGGGTAGCGGATTTTCCCCGACTCCCAGGGAGCTCATCTCTAATAGTGGGACTTGAGAACAGGGGAGAAGCTCAGGGACCCGGGGCCTTCCCAGGACCTCAGTCTCATACCACAAGGCCAAGGAGCTCCCTGTCGTGGCCCTCCCTTCTGGGTTCTGGTGCATGAAGACGTGCCTGACTGGGAATGAGATGGGTTCCAAAAGCGGCTCTGCAATGGGACCCTGGGCAAGTCACTTGTACCCCCATGAGCACCAGCTTCCTCCCCTGTCCAATAACACTGTGGGGCAAGCACTCCTGATGAGGTGCTAGCTCAGGACCTTGCCCAGGAGGCAGCCCTGTCTCCAATGTCAGCTGCACGGTGCTCGAGTCCTCTGGAAGCCTCTGCCCATCACTGATGGTTGCCTTCCAGGGACAGAGCCATCACCTCCTTTTATAGGTGAGGAAAACACTTTTGTTGCCTGAGGGCCTGTAAACCCACCCCCTTCCCAACACCTCCATCCTCCCTCCATCCCCTGCCTAGAAGCCCCCAGGTTTGGGCATGGTCCTACCCCAGCCTGCCCTTCTTCAGAAGCCCTAGGCTCAGGTCCCAGCAGGTGGGGGATTTAGCTCCTCTCAGGAGGGTGTGATGGGGTGAAGCTTGAGAAGGGGACACCGAGCCTGTTTCTCTCTGCTGGTCCCCCCCATCTCTCACCCTCCTAGAGGCCCCCAGCCCCAGAAGAACTGGTCATGCTCCGCCTTTTGCCCTCGCTTCAAAAGTCCATGCTTTGTTGAAAGCAAGGACTCAAACAGACACACGTACACACTAGTCACAGTAGCCAAAAGATGGAAACAACTCTAGTGTCCGTCAACAGATGAATGGATAAACAAAATGTGGTATATACACACAATGAAATACTACTCAGTCATAAAGAGAAATGAAGTTCTGATATATGCTACAATATGAATGAACCTTGAAAACATTATGCTGAGTAAAATAAGGCAGACACAAAAGGACACATATTGTATTATCCCACTTAGATGAATTTCTAGAATAGGCAAATGTGTAAAGATAAAAGGAGATTGATCAACAGACTAATCTCTAAAATTAATAGAAAACTTCAACATCTCAACAATAAAAAGACAAACAATCCAATCAAAAAATAGGCAAAGGATACCAACATATACTTCATCAGAGAAGACATTCAGATGGCTAACAAACATATGAAGAAACGCTCGCAATCATTAGCTATTAAAAAAAGGCAAAAACCAAACCCACTGCCGTTAAGTCAATTCCGACTCATAGTGACCCTATAGCTATTAGAAAGATGCAAATCAAAACTACAATGAGATACTATCTCATCCCCATGTTACTGGCACTAATAAAAAAAAAACAGAAAATAACAAATGTTGGCATGTTTGTGAGAAGATTGGAACTCTTACATACTGTTGGTGGGAATGTAAAATGGTATAACCACTTTAGAAAACAGCATGGCTCTTCCTCAAAAAGCTAGAAATAGAAATACCTTATGATCCACCAATCCCACTTCTAGGTATATACGCTAAAGAAATAAGAGCCATGGCACAAATAGACATATGTACACCCATGTTCATTGCAACTCTATTCACAATATAAAAAGAGAAACAACCTAAATGCCCATCAACAGATGAATGGATTAACAAACTGTGCTACATACACACAATGGGTACTACTCAACAGTAAAGAATAATGATGAATCCATGAAACATCTCACCACATGGATAAATTTGTAGGACATTATGCTGAGTGAAATAAGCCAATCACAAAAGGACAAATATTGTATGAGATCACTACTATAACGTAACAACAAAAGGTTTACACACAGCAAAAAAACAAAAAACATTCTTTGATGGTTACCAGGGATGGGAGGAGGAGGGAGGGAAAATTACCAATTAGATAGAAGACACAAGTTAATATTGGTGACGGGAAAGGCAATACATAATACAGGGGAAGTCAGTACAACATGACCTAGGCAAGGGAGGACACTGAGAGGAAAGTAAAAATAAAAAGAACAAAGGGCAACTATGGTAACTACTGTAGTTTAGACAACCCTGCAGCAATAGTATTAACAAACAAGAATTTACGAACGGACAAATAGGTAGAGAGATACGCCAAGAGGCGCGGGAGGGTGTGAGGGAACACATCCACCAGCAAATACGGTTCTGGTGGTGTATATTTTGACATAAATGATTGTAGAGCACACAAGGGATAAAGTCAGGGAAACCTCTTAGACATAATCAAACATCTTGCAGGATGAAATTCCTAGGCTAGAAGACAAAGGATCATAGACTTGGGGACATCTACGTCAATTGGCACAACATAGTACGTAAAGACAAGGTTCTGCATCCTACTTTGGTGAGTAATGTCTGGGGTCTTAAAAGCTGTGAGCAGCCATCTAAGGTGCAATTATTGGTCTCTTCCCATCTGGAGTGAGGGAGAATGAAAGAGACCAAAGACTCAAGGGAGCAATTAGTCCAAAGGACTAATGGACCACCTGAACCACAGCCTACACAACCTGAGAAGAGAAGAACTAGCTGGTGTCCGGTTACCACTGCCAACTGCTATGACCAGGATCACAATAGAGGGTCCTGGACAGAGTGGGAGAAAATTGTAGAACAACAACAACAACAATAAAATCAAATTCACAAAAAAGACCAGGCTTGCTGGTCTAGCGGAGACTGGAGAAACCCCTGAGACAATGGCCCTAAAGCACCCTTCTGACCCGGAAATGAAGCCATTCCCAGAGACCACCTCCCAGCCAAACAATAGACAAGCATATAAGATAAACAATAACACTCAAGAGGAACGCACTCCTTGGAACAATCAGTTATAAGATGAGAAGGCAGGAAGGAGTAGATAGTCAGCACAAAGGAAAATGAGGAAACCAGGGTGGAAATGGGGAGAGTGCTGACACATTGTGGGAGACAAAACGAAAGTCATGAAACACTTTATGTACAAAATATCAAATAGGAAACTAATTTGCTCTGTAGACTTTCACCTAAAGCACCATAAAAAAAAAAAATTTAGTGATTACCATGTGTTGTAGGGAGGGGAGAATGGGGACTTATTACTTAAGGGGTGCTGAGTTTCTTTCTATATGGGGTGATGGCAAACTTTTGGCGATGTTGGCACAACACTGTGGATGTTGTTAACGTCACTGAATTGTACACTTAAAAATGGCTAAAATGGCAAACTTTACGTTATATACATTTTATCACAATAGAATTTAAAATGTTAAAAAAAAAATTCATGAACCCAAACCCACTTTAAAACCAGCTGAGTGACCTCCCTGGTGACTTCGGCTCCCTGAGCCTTAGGTTTCACATTTGGGAAATGGCGGCTGTGATAAAAAAAGTAATAATTTGTTGTTCTTAGTTGCCATGAGTTGAGTCTATTCCAATTCATGATGACCCCGTGTGTGCAGAGTAGAACTGTGCTCCTTAGAGTTTTCAAGGCTGTGAGCTTTCAGAAGCAGATCACCAGGCCTGTCTTCTGAGGTGCCTCTGGGTAGCTTCAAACCACCAACTTTTTGGCTAGTAGTCAAGCATTTAACCATTTGGGCCGCCCACAGACTTCTTAACAGTAATAAAAGCAGGTATCTTGTACTGGGTGCTTCCATGAGCCAGGCTGAAAACCAAGTCTTCACAGCAAGCCAGTGAAATGAGAGCACTTACTTCTCACCTTTACAGATGAGGAATTTGAGGTTCGGAGAGGTTAAGCAATTTGCCTAAGGTCACAGAGTAAGTGGTGGAACCAGGACTGGATAAGTGATTCCAGTTGCAGAGGCTGCTGTTGGGCCACCCTGCTGCACTGCTCTTTGGTACCTTTTTGAGGTGGATGGTAAGAGACTACGTACAAAGGGACTCGGTGAAGGAGTGACAGCTTTCTCTATAATCTTACTGTATCAAAGTGAATCCTGTGCAGTACCTCTTCCTGGCAAGACTGAGCTCTTGGTTCATCTCATATCTTGGAGGGGGGAGCCAAGCCCTGATTCAAGGCCCATATCCCAGAAGGGCCAGGTCTTGCCCCAGGGTCAGGACATTCTCTGGCCACTGTCCAGGCACAAAGTCAACTGAGGGACCTCAGCAGGGTGCAGGCTAGAGGCTGACGGTGATGAGGCCCTGAGGGGGCAGGCCTGGTCCACAGGGCCCTGTGCATAGCAGAAAGCAAGAGCAGTACCAGGTAGTGGGGACAGAGTGGAAGCTTGCACTGGAGCGTCGGGGGCGGGAGCTTTGGAGAATGGCAGGCCTGGTGAGACAGTGCAAGGGGCCTGGCTGGGGGCTGTCCTCCTGCAGGAGAGCTGAAAGGTGTCAGCACTGGTCACCTCACATAGCCTCACCTGTCAAGTGGGGAGAATGTTCCCACCTCACAGGCACTGTGAATGCTCCATGAGGGCCTGGTATGCAGTTGGTGCTCAGTAACTGAAGCCATTGCATTAAATTTAGTGGAGCCCCAGGGAGACTGACTCCGGATGGGGAGGCTTAAGAACTCTTCTTGCATTTAGGGCTGGTCTGGAATGGAAGCAGGGCTGAACTCTGGAGGTCGTGGGAGGAGAGGTGTGGGTGCTCCCAGCAGTGGGAATCTGGAGGCAGAAGAGACTGGGCAGGGCAGGGAGGTGCAAGCATCATAGTGCATTGGCCCCATTTATTGTTGTTGAGATAAAATTCACACAACATAAAATAAACCATTTTAAGGTGTATAATTCAGTGGCATTTAGTGCATTCACACTGCTGTGCAAGTACCACTTCTAATTCCAAAACACTGTCATCCACAGAGGAGACCCTGTAATCTTTAAGCAGTCACTCCCCATTCCCCCCTTTCCCAACCCCTGGCAACCATCAATCTGCATTCTGTCTCTATGGATTTACCTATGCTGGATGTTTCATAGAAATGGAGCCATACAACAGGGGCCTTATATGACTGGCTTCTTTCATTTAGCATGATGTATTTGAGGTTTATCCACATTGTAGCGTGTATTAGAACTTCATTCCTTTTTATGGTTGAATAATACTCCACTGTAGGGATATACCACATTTTGTTTATCCGTTCTTCCATTGATGGGCATTTGGGTTGTTGCTACCATGGGCCCCATTTTGAAGTGAAAGTAATTGAAAGCCTAAGCCTCACCATCATTACTCAACCCTTTGGGTTAAGCATTGCCCCATCCAGAATCTCCTATAAAGTCCTCCCATGCAGCGCTCATGGGTGCGAATGAAAACATCAGGACCCTCCTGCCCAGGCAGCTGCTGTGGTGCTCATGGTGGCGTGGCAGAGGGGCTGCTGGGGAGTGGTCCCTGGAGAGTTGCTTTGGCCTTTATTCAGATGCCACGGCCCAGGCCAGGACAGAGAAAGAGAACAGGAAAAGAAAGGGAAACGGTCAGAAAGAACTCCCTTGGAAGTTTCTGGAAGTGCCTGGCTGATGAGTGGAGTCCAAAACCTAGTTGTGCTTGAGTTTCTCTGAAGCTCACCTTATCACCATCGACTGGACAGGGCTTGCGTTGTCCAGATGGGGAAATTAAGTCCCAGGGAGCAGAGGTGAATTGTCCAATCTGTGGCTGAGCCAGCAATCAAGCCCTGATATTCTGCTTTCCATCTGGGCTTACTCTGCCTTTCTGACACCAGCACAGGGCCTGGTTGTGGGCTTGGAGGGGCTGTACCACCTTGCCAGGGGCCCATTCCACAGCCGGGGAAGCAGATGAGCATGTATAAGGAGCTGGGGTATGTGATGGTTAATGTTATGTGTCAACTTGAGTAGGTTATGATTCCTAGGGATTTGGCAGGCACTGTGTAATCATCTTTCATTTTGTGATCTGACAGGAGCAGCCAATCAGTTGAAAAGGGAGTTTCCTTGAGGGTATGGCCTGCCTCCACTATATGAATAGATGTTCTGGCAAAGCTCTTGACCCTGCACTCTTCTCGTTGCTTGACCTCTGGTTCTTGGGACATAAACCTGCAGAAGTCTCTGGCCTGCTGCCTGACCTGCAGATTTTGGGTTCACCAACCCCCACAACCTCGTGAACCAGCAGAAGCCTCCAGCCTGTCACCTGACCCATGGATTTGGGGCTTGCCAAGCCTCACAACTGTGTGAGCCATTTCCTTAAAGTACATTTCTCTCTATATATATCTATATATGCTTCACTGGTTTTGCTCCTCTTGAGAAGCCAGACTAAGATAGGGTACAAGAGCAAGCTCTGGATCTGAGCTGGAAGCCCCAGCAGCCAGTGCCACCCCTACTCTTCGAAGCCTCTTCCACCCTCACAGCCTCTCTCTCCTCATCTGCAAAATAGAGACCCTATTCACAGAAGGGGATCTGTAGGTTGTAAAGCGCAAGTCATGGGAAGAGGAGCAGGCTGACTCTGATGCTGTCCTGGCCTCCTAGGGGGAGGGTTGCTATGTTCCAAGGCGTGTTGGCTTCTCCCCCTCTGGACCTGGCTCTTGGCCCCTTTGACCAGGAACACACTTGTCCGGGTCTCAGAAGAACTGTAGCCTGGACCCCAGCTCCCAGCCCCCAGCCCCCAGCCCCGAGGAAAGACTGCACCTGATCTGACTTAATCTGCCCTCGCCAAACTCAGGCTAAATCAAGTCCATCACCTGCCAGTCATTCCATCCTGATAAACTGGACACATTCTTCCTCCTGGCTCCCCTCCCACCACAGCTGTGCCTTCCCATCAAGCCTGGGTCTGGGAAGCCGACGGGGCCACCCATTTGTGCCCTGGAGAAGCTGTCCCCTGGCTGTGCCGGGTCACTGAGTGGAGGAGGGGGAGAAGGGAGCTACCCTCATACACTTCAACCAAAGGCCAAGCGTATGTGCTAAGTGCCTCCTCCTCTCCCCTCTTCCTTCCTCCCCCATCCCTCTTTCTTCTTCTGTTTCTCCCTCTCTCTTTCCCTTCCTACCCCCTTCCTTTCTCCCCTACATACATGTTTTGAGCACCTTCCAAATGTTATGACCTCTTCTAAAAAAAACCAAATGTGTTGCCGTCGAATCGATTCTGACTCATGGCAACCCCACAGATTCCAGAATAGAACTGCTCCATAGGATTTTCTTGGCTGTAATCTTTACAGAAACAGATCACCAGGCCTTTCTTCTGTGGTGCCGTTGGGTGGGTTCGAACCACCATCCTTTAGGTTAGTAGTCGAGTGAAACCGTTTGCGCCATCCAGGGACCATGACCTCTTCTAGGCACATCAAGAAATGAAACAGACAAAGACCCCTGCCCTTGTGAAGCTTACACTGCAGTGAGGGGACACAAATAATGAACAGTCAGTAAATTACACAGCATGTGAGAAGATGGTTAAGTGCTGTCGAAAAAGAACGAGAGAGAACGTGGTGAGTGGGGATCAAGAGTGCGGGTGCGGGGGTGGGGAGCGGGGAGGAACGGTGTTATGATTTGAAGAGGGAGATAGGGACAGGCCCCTCTGAGAGCACAACAGCTGAGGAGGCGCCAGACCGCCCTCACCCGAGGATGGAAGCTTTGAGAATGCTGCTGTCAGATGCTGGTTTTAATTTTTTGTCAGGGGTGGGGAAGAAAAGGAGCTCTTGATGCGGACTATTTTGGGTCAAGATAGAGATGACTTCTTCCTGTCCCAGGGCTGGGAGGAGGCTCTCCTTTGGGTAGAAGTCCCTGGGAGGCTTAGGGAAGCTGGTGTTCAAGAAGGGATCTGCACTCACAGATTGGGCCAATTTCAAATCCAGGCGTGCACTAAGCGTTTGGGCCTTGTTTAAAAACAAAAGAAACCTCAGTGGACAAATCGAAGCAGATCTCAGCTACGCGTGCCGGCAGTGTTACCTGGGATGGTACGTGGCGTACCATCCACAAGCTACACCTGTGAAAGGTGACATCGGTTTCATGGAGGAGCCCATGACATGTCATGCTCCCTCAATTCCAGACCCGCCATCCCCACATGCACACTCACATACTACACCACACAGACTCACCAAGACCTACCGTACACACTCATACATAGCAGTCAGCACACATCATATACACACACAACCCCCCATGCACATAGACACATACTACACTATACACAAACACACTACAAGACACACACACACTACACCACACACACTCGCACATACTACACCACACACACACACACTCACACTACATGACACACACATACACTATACCATACAGACTCACACACATATACCACACACACACATACCATCATCACAGACATACATCATACACTCACTCACCACCCACATACACAGCACACATACTAAACCCCCACATACACATTTTGTTGTAAAGCTCAGGTCTAAAGTATCTCCCAGAAACTGTCTCTGTCACTTTATACAGTTGGGTAGGTTCCAACTTCCTGACCTGGTCCCTTTGAGGCCCACCTAGCAACCACCTTATCTTTGTTCCAGAGCAGGAAGGAGGGAGAAGGTCAGAATTTTCTGAGAGTCACTTCATAAAATCTCCACTAAGGGAGGGGAGGAGAGTTTTTCCTTAGCCCCCCCGCCCCCAAAATTCATATGGTAGAGGGGATCTGGTATAAAGATCAGAAACTGGGTTTCAGTCCTAGTCCCACCAGTTATCAGTTACATGCCACTGGGTAAGTTACTTTAACTGTCAGTTTCTTCATCTCTAAAATGGGAATAAAAATTGCTTTTGCAAAACTCAGATCAAATGACACTCTATGTGAAATTGCTTTGTAACCTGAAAAAAACATCAATACAAGGAAGGATCATCAGTAGTGCACACAAGTTGCAAATGCCTTGTTGCCTGAGCCAGGCAGGAAGCATTCTGGCCCGGGAGGCATGTCTTCTCCATGTCAGTTCCCAGGTGTCTTACACTCCAAGGGGCATGAAGCAATCGAGCAGGGACAACTGCTACTTTCAGGTGGAGTCGCACATGAAGTGAGATGGGGCTGCATGAGAAGCTATCTCTTCTCTCCTTGGGACCCAGCAGGAAGTGATTCTTGCCAGCAACTGCCCTCTCATGGGCTGCCCAGTGCAGAGAGGATGCAGCCCTGATGGGGAGGAAAGCCCCAATGTGGGACAGAGAGCCCTGCTAGGGAAGAGAGGCAGAGAACTGCAAAAGCATCCAGCCCTGCCCTGCCCTGGGCTAACACCAGCTTTTTGCAGAAATCACTGGAAGGAAATCTGTACTGAAAGAGAGCCACTCTGCATTGTGCTCATTTAAGATCCATCTATATAGGATCAAATCGACAACAGCAACATGAAAGATTAGACAGGAACTTTAGGGGGCAGTGAGCTTATGTTTGGAAACCCTAGTGGCGTAGTGGTTAAGAATTCAGCTGCTAACCAAAAGGTTGCCAGTTCGAAACAACCAGCCACTCCTTGGAAACTCTATCTTATAGGGTCAATATGAGTCGGAATCGACTCAACGGCAACAGGTTTGGCTTTTTTTGGAGCTTATGTTAACGGGGAAGGAACAACTCAGAAAAGGAGGGTGAGAATGGTTACAAAACTCAAAGAATTTAATCAGTATCACTGAATTGTACATGTAGAAATTGTGGAACTGGTGTATGTTCTGCTCTGTATATTCTCAACAACAAAAATAAAATTATTTAAAAAAAAAGAAAAGAAAGAGAGCTGCTCTGAGTGCAGTCATAGCTGCTCAGAGTAATTTCAGGGAATCAGACCTCTTTGGACCCCTATAAAAACCTGCAGTGAGCTCTTTAAGCCTCTTCAGAGATGGGGGACTCCATCATTCTCCAAATCCACAAAAGGCTGTGTTATGGATTGAATTATATCTCCCAAAAATATGTGTTGTAAATCCTAAACTCTATGCCTGTGGTAAATTTCAGACTGCAGAAGTTGGTAAAAATCTTCAATCTCTTCACTTTGGGCATTAGTGGTTGATACATAAATTTGAATAATAATCATATTAACTAGTCTTCCTAATACCAAAGAGGAAGAATTTGAAGATTTTTACCAACTTCTGCAGTCTGAATTTGATCAAACATGCAATCAAGATGCATTGATAATTACTGGTGATTGGAATGCAAAAGTTGGAAACAAAGCAGAAGGATCGATAGTTGGAAAATCTGTCCTTGGTGATAGAAATGATCCCAAGATAGAATTTTGCAAGACTAACAATCACTGCAAATACCTTTTTCAACAACATAAACAGTGATGATGCACTTTCACTTTGCTGGATGGAATACACAAGAATCCAATCGACTATATCTGTGGAAAGCGATGACAGAGAAGCTCAATATCATCAGTCAAAACAAGACCAGGGGCTATCAATTGCACATATGCAAGTTAAAGTTGAAGTTGAAGAACATTAAAACAAGTCTGCAAGAGCCAAAATACCACCTTGAGTATATCCCACCTGAGTTTGGAAACATCTCAAGAATAGATCAGATGCATTGAACACTAATGACCGGAGACCAGAGGAGTTGTGGGATTACATCAATGACATCACACATGAAGAAAGCAAAGAGTCATTAAAAAGACAAGAAAGAAAGAAAACACCAAAGTGGATGTCAGAAGAGACTCTAAAACTTGCTCTTGAATATATAAAGTACCTAAAGCAAATGGAGGAAATGATGAAGTAAAAGAGCTAAACAGAATATTTCAAAGGATGGCTGGATAAGACAAAGAAAAGTATTATAATGAAATGTGCAAAGACCTGGAGTTAGAAAACCAAAAGGGAAGAACGTGCATGGCATTTCTCAAGCTAAAAGAACTGAAGAAAAAAATTCAAGCCTCAAGTTGCAATATTGAAGGATTCTATGGGCAAAATATTGAATGATGCAGGAAGAATCAAAAACAGACAGGAGAGGACTTCCAGGAAACATGGCACTATAGGCAGAGGCACCACGCAGTCCCTCAGCAGCAAAGACCTGAAAAACTAAGCCAAACAGAGAACACAACAATCCTGAAACCCTAAGCATCAAATGAAGAGATAAAGAACTCAGCCAAGCACTGAATGGATAAGAAATTGACAGAGAACAGGGAATGAGGAGAGATACATACAGAGGTCCCCTATCAGCTAACGCAGTATGGATCCACCATTTTGGACTCCTATCAGACACCAGCGAACAGGAGGTACGAGAAAGCAGCTTCACGGAGCTTCCAGCAGGAGACGGAACAACCGTAACCAGCGATATATGCTTTCCCACCCCCTACCCTTCTTCACCCCCATGTGGGCTCCTCTGCTTCCTGAAGCCACAGTCTCTTAGCTGGGAAGCATCAGCTTAACCCCAGTGTCACTTGGATTCCACCCACCCGCACTGGCCAGCTCCATGAGTGCCATTTGTTGGTTGCTGCTGTTGCTTTTTTCCACTGCTTTAGATTTCTTCCTTACCTCTCACCACCTCCCACTCCTTTCTCTCAAATACCTGGCTCTGTGCGCCATCTTTGCTTCTTCCTGAAAGGCTGTGAAACACTGCTGGAATGTGAAACTGCTTCCCAGCCCATGCGGCCATGCTGGTGGGATCCCAGGGCTTTTTTTGTTTGTTTGTTTTGAATTGTTTCTTTGTTTTCTTTTTTTCTCTCAAATTGGGAGGCTGTTCTAGCCAGGCAGTACTGCACAGCTAGGGACCTACTCCCTTAGTTTGCACAGATGTGCAGAGGGATCCCTGAGGGCATTTCTTTTTTCTGCTTTTTGGGGGGTTTTCCCATTCTTTTTTTTTAAATTTGTTTGTTTTGTTTTCTTTTCCCTTTTTGTCTTTCTTCATTATTCAGTTTCTCATCTCTCTATACTTTCCTTCTCTTCCTGTCCCCTGAATACCTGGTGCTAATTGACACCTCTATGCCTTCTAGCCAGGCTGCACTTCACCACCTGGGAGCAACTTCCCCAGACCTCGTAGCTGCACTAATGGGATCCCTGGGAGCTTTTCTTTTCTTTTTTCTTTCTAATTTTTATTTATTCATTTTTTCTTTTCCTTTCTTTTTTTCTTCTTCTTCTCCTTTTTGCTTTTCTCCATTTCATAGTCTCTCATCTCTCCACTCCAACAGCAAGCTCCCCTAGCACTCTTTTTTCTTTGTGTGTACGTTTTTGGCTCCTGTTCCTCTCTCCTCTCTCTCTGCTCTCCCATACCCATCTCAGCTCCACACATCACAGTCTCCCCCATCCATCTTGCCTACCTGAACCATGTACTGAACATCACACCACCAAGCAGCCCAGGCACGGCCTACCGGAACCTGCCCTGCACTGATTACCGGCCCTCCCTGGTGGCCATAGTAAGTGCCACGAAAAACACATCTCAGCAACTCCTCTTCAGCTAGACATGGCCTGCTGTATCATATCTGAGTGACTGACATTGCCAATTGGAGAAGGAGACGAAAAGCATCATGCCCACAGATGAGCAAACAACAAAGAACACACCGCTCAGACATAGCCAAATAAAACAAAAAAAGGGACAAAACAAACAAATCTGCAATCAATAAATGAGAAGAATAACTACCGAATGCCCCGAAGACAGCAGACAATATTCAAAACATTTACAAAGCAGGACACGATGGTTCCACTAGGTGTCCAAAATAAAACACCAGATGACTTTCCAATAGAAGAAAAAGCACTAGAACTACCTGATAGGGAATTCAAATCTCTAATATTCAGAGCCATCCAAGAGTTGAAGCAAAGAGCAGACAAAAATGAGGAAAAAAATAGACAAACTCATGGAAAAGGCAGACGAATTCATGGAAAATACAGATAAAAATGAAAGAATTCAGGAAAATAATGCAGGAACAAAATGCAAAATAAATTCACAACTAGAAATCGTACAAAAACAACAACTAGAAATCCAAAAGATAAACAACAAGATTTCAGAAATGGACAGTGTCACAGAAGGGCTGAGGAGCAGGTTTGAAACAGTGGAAGACAGGATCAGTGAAACTGAAGACAAACACTTGGATACAACTCTGTTTGAGGAAAAATCAGAAAAAAGAACAAAGAAAAATGAAGAGACCCTGAGAATTACGTGGGATAAAATCAAAAGCAAAAATTTGTGAGAGATTGGCGTTCCAGAAGAGGGGGAGAAAACAGAAAACACAGAGAGGATCATTGAAGAACTGCTGACAGAAAACTTACCCAATATCATGAAAGACGAAAAGCTGGCCATCCAAGAAGCTCAACAAACGCCATATAGGATAGACCCCAAAAGAAAATCACCAAGGCATATCATAATCACACTTGCAAAAAATACAAACAAAGAATCCTGAGAGCAGCTTGTGAAAAGCAAGAAGTCACATACAGAGGAGAAACAATAAGACTAAGCTCAGATTATTCAGCAGAAACCATGCAGGCAAGAAGGCAATGGGATGACATATATAAAACCT
>NW_004444042.1:239763-240881 GCF_000243295.1 Trichechus manatus latirostris | reverse complement strand
GGCATTAACAGGATACAAACCATAACCATCAACACACAAACCCCAGAAGATAAGCTAGATAACTGGGATCCTCTAAAAATCAAACACCTATGCTCTTCAAAAGACTTCACCAAAAGAGTAAAAAGAGAATCTACAGACTGGGAAAAAAATTGGGGCATTACAAGTTAGACAAATGTCTAATCTCTATAATCTACAAGAAAATCCAACACCTCTACAACAATAAAACAAATAATCCTATTTAAAAATGGGCAAAGGAAATGAACAGACACTTCACCAAAGACGACATTCAAGTGGCCAACAGACACATGAGGAAATGTTCGTGATCACTAGCCATTAGAGAAATGCAAATTAAAATCACAATGAGATACCATCTCACCCCGGCATTACTGGCACGAATCAAAAACATTGGAGATAACAAATGTTGGAGAGGTTTCGGAGAGATGGGAACTCTTATGCACTACTGGTGGGAATGCAAAATGATACAACCGTTTTGGAAAATGATATGGCACTTCCTTAGAAAGCTAGAAATAGAAATACCATTGGATCCAGCAATCCCACTCCTAGGAATATATCCTAGAGAAATAAAAGCCGTCACTCGAATAGACATATGCACACCCATGTTCATTGTAGCATTGTTCACAATAGCAAAAAGATGGAAACAACCTAGATGTCCGTCAACAGAGGAATGGATGAACAAACTATGGTGCATACACACAATGGAGTATTATGCAACGATTAAGAACAACGATGAATCTGTGAGGCATTTCATAACATGGATGAAACTGGAGGACATTATGCTGAGTGAAATAAGTCAATCACAAAAGGACAAATAGTATATGAGACCTCTATTATAAAAACTCATGAAAAAGTTTACACACAAAAAGTAACAATCTTTGTTGGTTACGAGGGATGGGAGGGGTGGGGGTGGGGGAAATACTAAATAGACTATAGATAAGTGGTAACTTTGGTGTAGAGTAAGACAGTACATGATACTGGGGAAGCCAGCACATCTTGTACAAGGAAGGGTCATGCTAGCTCCATAGACACATCCAAACTCCCTGAGGGACTCAATTGCTGGGCGGAGGGTTGTGGGGACCATGGTTTCGGGGAACATCTAG